>NW_006921635.1:10415116-10420543 GCF_000298275.1 Orycteropus afer afer
TTTTAAGATCCCAGTCACTACTCGCCAAAGTAGGAGGTGCAACAATGTTTTGTATAGTATATTATGCCAATTGAGCTTGATGTCCCCTGCGACTATGGTCCCAAACCCACAGGTTCAACTACTCGGTCCCTCTGGGTAGCTGGCTGTGACCAGACAGTGACCACAACCTTGCCCCTTGTCAGTCCATAGTGTTTCAATAGTGGATTTTTCAGAAGTAGATCACCAGGCCTCTCTTCTGAGGTACCTCTCATGGACTTGAACCTCCAACCTCTTGGTAAGCAGCCAAGAACATTAGCCATTGCACCACCCAGCCCTGGAACTCCTCAACACACTACAGGGGTCTGCAGGTTGAAGGGATGCCTGGTATTCCTTGTAATGGGTTTACTGTGTATTTGAGCCTGGTGAGCACAATGTGAAAGGGTTTGATTTTCCTCCAAAGAGAGCTGTCAGCCAAGTACTTTCAAATCTCCCTTTCCCAGCCCTTTTCAGTGTCCAGGGCAGATCCTGTAGCCTTCTGGCCACTTTCCAACGTTAAAAAGTCCAATCCAGGCCAAACCAGTTTAAAACTTCCACCTCGTCCCTTGCCCCCCAATTCAGGCTTGCCCCATTGCCAGAGATGTCTAGAGTGGCCCTGGCTGCCTCTGGGCCTCCCCTCTCCTCTTCTTCTGGCTTCCAAAGGGCACAAAAGAGGACTGGTTCCATAGTCAAATATATTTGGCCAATGCTGCATTAAACCAAGTTAACCAGATGTCTTTAGACTCAGCTGATGTGAAAATGTACATCCAAGAGCAAGTGGTTTCCAAACTTACTTACCCCAGGAAACTATTCTTTTCTCACAGGATATCTCACCACCCTGGTGGTCCCCAGAGTCCACTTAGGGAAATGCTACACTCTACAAAATATTGCGAAGTGGAAAGTACCTCCACGCATAGAGAAAGAAGGCATGTTTTTGAGTAAATATATCAACTATGGAACAATTTTGTGGTTGACTCAGAAAACTGGCTTCCAGATCACTGTGGACAAGACTCAGCTTGTCTGGAAGACTGTAGTCCCTAAGCAGCACTTCATGGAGAGTTGAGCTGTCCAAGTTTTATTCTGAGAAAGAACCAGAACTGAGACAGCCCTGATTTTCCTAAATCTAGCTTCAGGAACCAGGAGAATGTGAATCTCATATTTAATGGCAAGTCCTTTCGATAACTCATCTGTCAGTTGGTCGCACTATGGTGGTCTGTGTGTTATTTGATGCTGGAGGCTGTCACCAGTATTACAAATTCCAGCAGAGTTTCCAGACTAAGATAGACGAGGGACTAAGGCCTGGAAATCTACTTCCAAAAATTAGCCAGTGGAAACCTAAGAGATCACAACAGAGCACTGTCTGACTGGTTTGCTCGGGACCCATCATTAGAAGGGATCAATCGGTTGAAGAGGAGATTGTGTTTGGTGAAGCAGAGAGCCAGTGAGGGTGACGGAGACCCTCGGTGAGATGGATTGACACAGTAGCTTCAATGATGGATTTAAACATGAAGCAATTTTGAGGATAATGCAGGACTAGGCAATATTGCCTTCTGCTGTACAAAAGGTCACCATGAGTTGGAATCAATTCAGTGGTAGCTATCTGTTGATCTGCTTTCAATAAAATTTACATTCTATGTACTCCTACAGTTTATGCAATTATATAAATTCAGCCACTCCTCAGAAGGAAGATGGGGCAATCTACGTCCGTAGTGATACTGCCTTGGAAACCCAAGGAGGGGTCGCTATGAGTCGGGGCTGACTCAACGGCACATAACAACAACAACAAATTCAACTATAGCAACACATAAGAATAACATTAATAATGATGATGATAACAAATGAGAAAACAGACTGAACAATGGTTCACTTGCTGCTCTTCTCCCGGCATGGATTGGGATCCACACAGCAGGCTCGTTTCCTGAGCACCTCTGTTGGTGTGAACATCTCTCAGCCCTAAGTTTGTCCAATGTTGAAAGACTTGTTGTTTGCCTGTAACATGGCCTCTGAAAGCTGTCCAGCAGGTGCTCAACTGAAAAAAGGATCCATTGCTACACATTGCCTTACCAAACCAAAACACCAAACACACTGCCATGGAGTCAGATCCAACTCATAGCAACCCCTCCTTAGGTTTCCGAGGCAGTATCACTATGGAAGTAGATTGCCCAACCTTCCTTCTGAGGCATGGCTGGTGGGTTTGAACTGCCAGGCTTCTGGTTAACAGTCAAGTGCCTTAGGCATTATGCCACCAGATCTTCCCTTTACCTTACAGTTGATTCTAAGACATAGCAACCCTATAGGACAGAGTAGAACTGCCCTATAGGGTTTTTAAGATTATATGTTTGCAGAAGCAGACTGCCACATCTTTCTTCCACAGAGTTCCAACCACTGACCTGCTAGTTAGCAGCCAAGCACTTAACAACTGTGCCACCAGGGCTCCTCCAAGAAAAGGCAGCCTGCTCTAACACTGGAGGGAAACCAGCTGTGCTGGACTGACTGGAAGAAAGCACGTCAGCTTCCAGCTTCAAGTCTTTCCAAGGATTTTCAGGCGCAATTTCTGACCATAGTCCCTGTTCCCCCCGACACTACTGTAGAGCTGCATTGCTATGTTTTCTGTGTCTCAAAGTGGAATCAAGTCCAGTCTGATTCATATGGTCAAGGCAAATCTTTTCGGAAAGCCAAGACTAACCTTACAGATGGGTTCAGTGGGGGCCACTGTGGTGCTAAGATTTAGGGAAAGTCAATCAAACTCTCTCTCTCTCTGTGCCCCATTCCACTCTCTGCCCAACCCTGTCCCAAAAGCCAGGAGAAAATCTTTTTATCAGATTGTGTTCCCTGGACAGGGTAATTCATTAATACTTATTAACAATCTAGGAAGGATCAGTTTCTCCAGTTAGTTAATAGCTGCAAAGCTCCGATGGGACAGAAAAGGTCAGAGGCGGAGGGGGTTCAGAAAGGTTCATTAGCTTGGAGAACAGAGTCTGTCCTTTCTTTCCCCACTTTGTCCTCCCGCATGACAATGCCTGCTACCCAAAGAGTAACATCTAAATTCAAGGCTCTTTTTGCTGGCCCCGCCCACCTTCATGAGCTGAGCCTCTCAGGGTTCTGGTTCTCATTCGTCTGCAAGTCTCTCCAGCACAGGCTTTGGACTGGATGTTAAATGGGTGAAAGGCTGACCTGCATATAACGCAGGCACCAAATGGACAAGCCTCCCGTAAAGAATAAAGCAGTTAATAAATATTTCAAACAGCAACAACCACCACCACCAAAAAATAAATAAATAAATAAAACAACTGAATTAAATTTTTACCAAACTTCTCAAGGAACACCAAAAAAATGACATCCCATTTATAGCATGAAGTAAAAATGTTGAATGTTTATATCTCACCTGCATGGCAGCAAGCCACTAAATGTCTCTCAAGTTCCCCAAAACTCTTCTTCAGACCTAACATCTCTCGTCACCCTCCTTTCTCACCTTCCAAATAGAACTGTCACACTTTCCAGAGAGCAATGGATACCTGGTTGAGTACATGCGCTCAACCCCTGGGCTAAACTTTCTGGGTTCAAATTTAGTGCTGCCACTTTCTAACATGGGCAGGTACCCGAGGTACCTGGCACAGAGGAAGTTTTCAATGACTGTGACTTCTTCTTCTTATTCAAATTCTGTTGACCTCTCCAATATATTTTTTTCCCCCCACTTGGGTCATTTTTCCATTAATGCAACAAAAATGTGTATTAGCTTCCTAGGCTTGCTATAACAGATTGCTACAAACTTGGTGGCTTAAAACAATAGAAATCAGTACTCTCACAGTTCTGGGGGCCAGAAGTTCAAAACTAAGGTGTTGGAAGGGCTACACTCCCTTCAGAGGCTCTATGGGAGATTCTATTCCTTTCCTCTTTCCGTTTCTGGTGCCTGTTGGCATTCTTGGGCTTATGGCTGCATACGCCAACCTTTGTTGTCTTCATTTTGCCATCTCCTCTCTGTGTCTCTTCTAAGGACATTTGTCATGTAGGGCCCCTCGGATCATCCAGGATGATCTCATTTCAAGATTCTTAACTTAATTACACCTGTAAAGATCCTTTTCCAATTAAGGCCACACTCACAGGTTCTGGGGATTAGGATGTGGACATGTATGTGGTGGGCCCATTCGACCCACCATAGAATGGCTCTGGGTCCTTCTCTTATGGGTGGTGGGCAGGGAACAGAGCTGCACACACCCATACTTCTCTTTTTTCCATTTTATCCTTGTCCTAAATGAATAAGTAAAGCCAGTAGGTACTTGTTGATACGGAAGGAAAGTGAGGCAGATGGCAGAAAGGCACTGTCAACTTCTCCATGTCATGACGTTCATGCCACTCTATAAATGGTGCAAGTGTGCAGCGACAGGATGACTAACTGCAAGAACCACCACGTCTCAGGTGGGGTGACTGCACAGAGCAGCAAATTTCAGCAGTAAAGTCAGCCTCTCAGGCAAACACATCCTGTCTGAGGACGGGGGACGGATCATCCTGGCTTTCCCACCAAGAGTGGTCAGCAGTAGGCATCACTGGCTGGCGGCAGAGGTCCAGGTTATTTATTAACATCCTATGTTAAGATTCCTGCCTCAGCTACACCGAAGGGATCTGGGCAGCAGTAACTTCACTCGACTCAAATTGCAATCAGCCAGCCTCTTGGCTCATGTGTTTATCTCCCCGGAACTATTTTTGGTGTGTGTTCATAGACAGCACACACCAAAGTATTTGGTATTTGAAATGCAAGTGCTAAGGCTGATTAAAGTTAGCTGATAATGAGCATGCCTAGAATAGCTACACTGTGTGTGTGTGTGCATGCACACACACACTTAAGCACACTTCACTGTGTGTCTGCAAAGCAGATGCCTACAAACTTGCCCTCAGGTGACCTCACTATCGTCCATGACCTGGTGCTCCTGGATCAGATCAGACAGATACTCATGGACAGAAGATGGGAACAGGTGAAATCAGACCTGTCTCAAAAGACTTCTTTACCAGGTACTACTGGTCCCCCATTTATAGTCTATCTATCCATCAAAGTGTAACGTGTCCCATCTTATCCAGGGAGCTTCTCCTGGTCACCTTCTGATTTCACAGACCAGGGGCAGCAAACATGTTTCATCTCAAGTGCCACATTTTGGGAGAAAAGAAGGCAACTATCCACTGCATAGGAGAAAAAACCTGGTGATGTGATCCCATAAAGATTTCAGCCTAGGAAACCCTAAAGGGCAGGTCTACTCCATCCTAATGGATGACACTGTGAGCAATTAGTGATGTCTGTTATGGGTAAGAAGGAGCTCTGGGGGCTCAGTGCCTAAAGCATTTGGCTGCTGACCAGAAGGCTGGCGATTCAAACCCACCAGCCTCTGCGTGGAAGGAAGATGGGGCGATCTACTTCTGTAA
>NW_006921635.1:10421151-10425182 GCF_000298275.1 Orycteropus afer afer
GGGTTTGAACCGCCAGCCTTCTGGTTAGCAGTCAAGTGTCTTAGGCACTACACCACCAGAGCTCCCATCCATCATTTAGAGCTAACTTGGTGAGTAGATCCTAAGTTCCTGGAGGGCTGGGGTTAGAATTTAAACCTTTGTTTCCCCATTTCCTAACACTGGACCTGGATGTAGGAGGCACTCCATAAATTGTTGTTGTGTAATTAATTTTCATTGTTTTCACTCTGAATTTAGATCAGGACAAAGGTCTCTCTCTGAAACACTATCGCCCAAGGGTTTCCCGGGGTGAGGTGAAGCCTCCCTGAAGAGTTGGGGCTGCCTGAGCTTCCCCACCCACCTTCTGTCTTCCAGCCGCTCCCTCTTACGTGTATCCCGGTTCGTCTCCCTCTAATAGGACAGCCGGTAATTGTGCAGCAAGATTACGACGTCAGGCCCATCTATCAAACTCTCCCCTAAGTAGCTGGGCTTTCCTAATGGAATGCAGTATCCTAAACAAGAAGGGAACCATCATAATGTGGGGATTTATGTAGGCTGGTTTCGAGCTGTGAGCTGTGGACCTGAAATGATAGTTAAATCGATGGAGAAGCACTAAGCTCGAGCCTCGGAATCCGGGCGTTCGTAAAACCCAATTATAGACAGCACTGAGTGGATGTGTTGCGAGCCCAGCTCTCCCAGCCTCGACCGGGGCTCATTGTGCGTGTGTGTGTGTGTGTGTGTGTGTGTATGTGTGCAGAGGCAGCCCAAGAGAGATGGAAATATTATGGCTAGCTGATTGTTTTCACAGCCTACATGACAGACCACCCCCTAACAAGACTCTGGGTCAAGTGCTCTTCTCCACTTTGTGGATCTACTGGGGAGAAATGAGCTCTCAGTGGTATTTCCAATTATGGAGAAAGGCAATTTCTCTCTGCCCTGGCTGTAATGTGTCTGGCAGCCGACCAAGAGGCAGGAAGCTTGTCTTCTACCCCAGCCTCTCTCATTGTCTCACTGAATGACCTTGGAGGTGACTGCACCTCTCAGTTTCTTTGCTGCCCCATCTGTAATGATCCACCCTTTCACTACCTCATCACCCTGCTCTAGGGTAAACGAGATAAGCCTCTACATCTTTTAGTCACTCTGAAAATCTAGAACCTGGTCAATGCAAAGTGTAGCCTTTCTTTCATCTTTGCTGCATGCATTGCTAACTGGGGTAATTTTTGATGAATAATGGCAGAAATGGATGGATTTACACAATTGCTTTTTTCCTAGCAGGCCTGAGGCATGTTAGAGCTATTTTATTCTTTCTCATCTATTTTACTGAGCAACTGTGGCTATTGTTATGCCCAATGGAGCTCTGGTGGCATAGTGCTTAAAGCACTCAGCTGCTAACCAAAAGGTCTGCAGTTCGAACCCACCAGCTGCTCTGCAGGAGAAAGACCAGGCAGTCTGCTTCTGTAAAGATTTACGACCTTGGGAACCCTATGGGGGAGGTTCTACTCTGACCTATAGGGTCGCTAAGAGGCAGTGGGTGGGTATTGTTATCCCCACTTCTTTGTCAGCGAACAGAAGGAGGCTGGCCTCAAAAGAAACCACGTGGATGGGTTGGAATGAATTCCTGACTCAATCCCTGACAGCCAGCGTGAGGGTCCCTAGGTGGGCAGTTGGGAAATTCTGTCTCAGATACAATTATTAAGCCACATCGCAGGCCATCTCCCACCCTCTTCCCTCTAGCCATAACCACTTCCTCCCACCTCCTTGTAGGCACCATGCTCTTTCCCAGTTCACCGTATGCACAGCTCCTCTCCCTGTGTGGGAGACTCTCCCTGCACATGCCTCCTACCCACCCGTCAGGCCTCAGCGACAATGTCACCTTTGCAGCCCAGCCTTCTATGACCCTCAGGCTATGTCATCCCCCGCCCCTATTCTAGGCTGTCATGAGCACTGTGCTTTTCCTTCATGAGCTTATCACACTTGTAATTAAATCATTATTAGTCTAATGTCTGTCTTCCCCACAATGAAGAGCTCCAGGAGGGTGAGTCTCTGTTGTCTTGTTCATTATTGTATCCCCACGCTGAACAGGCCCTCACTGAAAACTTGTAAAATGAGTGGATGAGTGGATGGATGGGTGGGTAGACAGACGAATGATGGATTAGATAGACGGATGAATGAGTGAATGAATGGATGGACAGGTGGATGGATGAATAGATGTATATAAACCCACTGCCATCGAGTCAATTATGATTCATAGTGACCCTGTTGGACAGAGACGAACTACCTCATAGGTTTTCCAAGGCTGTAAATCTTTACAGAAGCAGACTTCTACATCTTTTACATGCAGAGTGGCTAGTTTGAAACACCCACCTTTTGGTTAGCATCCGAGAGCTTTAGCCACTGCCCACCAGGGCTCTCTCTCTATGTATGTATGAACATAATATGTATATGAGGGTGAACCACATTACCAGTATTCATCATTGAGAGCAAGTTCTAAGAAGAATCCAAACATTCACAGAAATGCAAGGATGTGGGGCTAGGATAGCACTTGCCAAGCCCTCTATTTGGGTTTTGTTGTTGTTGTTGTTATTGTTTGCCATCGAGTCGCCCCCAGCTCATAGCGACCCCTCCTTGGGTTTCCGAGGCAGTATCACTACGGAAGTAGGATTGCCCAACCTTCCTTCCGAGGAGTGGCTGGTGGGTTTGAACCGCCAGCCTTCTGGTTAGCAGTCAAGTGCTTTAGCCACTATGCTACCAGAGCTCCCAATTTGGGTTTTAGCTATGGGCATTTGTGTGCTGGACATCTTCCATTTGCCCTTGCAGAACCATTCTCCATCCCTTTTTGCTCTGTGTCTGGGATGTTATCCAATATGGATTGCATCACAGGCTTTCTTGTCTTCTGGCTTCCAGCTGGGTTTGGCCAATGGGGACACCATCAGGAGATCAAAAGGACGGAAGACAGAGAAGCTGGGTGTTTATTCCGCTGGCTGCTTTGCGGTAAGGTCCTGGTGGGCTGGTTGCCACCACGCTCAAAGGTCATGGCTCCTATCAGGTAGCCTTCTCCTCAGAGCCTCTGCCTCCAGATTCTAGAAACCACCCTTCCTTTCACCCTTCAGGCCCAAGGTGGTAGCAATACCCACTGTTGCTAGTCTCAGGGCACTGCACAATCCTGTGTGGTCTCCCTACTCCCTGCCCACACCTTTAGAAATCGTTTCTTTATGAATAGCACTCTGAATTATCCAGAGGGGAAGTTCTGTTTCCTGCTCAAATCCTCACTGATAGAGCATAGTGTGAGGGAGTGGTGTCGAGGTTTCATCTTGGTAGTGATAGGTGAGGGCCAAGAACACGGACAAAGAAGGTTGATGATGGAGTTAAGACTTGCAGCACCCTTTAGTGCAAAGCAGGCACTTGTATCTGATGGCTGATCATGTTAGGGGAGGAGAAATGGGGGAATATGGGAAGAAGCAAAGCCGACAAATTGTGTAGTCACTGGTAAAGGGGCCATTTGTTGGTTTCGTCTGCTAGTATCCATTCCCTGCTCTTCTGGTTACAGCGTCCTGGTTTTCCTTCAGAGGTCAGCTCCTCTTACCGTTTGAGTCCACGGGTTCAAGTCACCTGACTCCAGAGGATGTGGGGATGGGAGACAGTCATGTGTCTAGGTCTGACCACACAACTTCCCGGCCCACAGTGATTGATTCAAAGTCCTCATGTGACCTCAGTAGATCCAAAGACAGTAAGCCCTAGGACTCTAAAACTATTAGGAAAGAGGATTGTGGTGTTTTGGGTTGTTTTTTTTTTTTTTTTTTTTTTTGAGGTTGTTAAGTTTGTAGGATATAATAAGCCAACAGCTGCTCAGAACCATCTGCCATCACAAAGGGAGAGCCTGTCTGAGAATGAAGGAGCCCTGGTGGTGCTGTAATGAAGCATTTGGCTGCTAACCTACAGGTCAGCGGTTTGAACCCACCAGCTACTCCATGGGAGAAAGAAGTGGCAGTCTGCTTCTATAAAGATTTACAGCCTTGGAAACCCTATGGGGGTAGTTCTACTCTGTCCTATAGGGT
>NW_006921635.1:10425712-10428233 GCF_000298275.1 Orycteropus afer afer
TTGAACCGCCAGCCTTCTGGTTAGCAGTCAAGTGCTTTAGCCACTATGCTATAGGTGAGATAATTGTTAAAGAAACAATCATCCAAGGGATTAAATATATACAGTTAAGATGAGAGCTACAAAAGAGTGCATTATGATCAAGAAGGATAGTATAATAGCAGTTTCATTGATAAAACCACCCATTAATGAACCAACGGAAAAGAGTTGCATAATAGTCTTAATAGATGTAGAAAACCTTTTTGCTAAAGTCCAACAACTGTTTATATTTTAAAATCTTAGAAAATTAGGAATGGAAAGGACCTTTGTTAACTGACAAAGTGTGTACCAAAAACTCCGGCAGCATCGTTAATCTAAACAACAGGTTAGCCCAAATGAAAAAGAGTGTCTGGCTCTAGCATGGAGCTCTTCTGAAGAATTATCTGTACGAGTATAAACTGACAACAGTTCATCAAAAGCACCTAAATGGATGGTCATGAAACAATATGGTAGAGATAGGGACCATGCTGACACAGTGTAAAGTATGAAACCAATGTTATTGAACTGTTCATGCAGAGAACTTGTGAGTGGATGTATGTTTGCTTGTGTACATTGCCACCAAAAAATAAATATATATTTTTTAAAAAAGAATAAAACCTACACTAAATACCATACTTAATATGTAGAGACCCCTCCTTGGGTTTCCAAGGTGGTATCACTATGGAAGTAGATTGCCCAACCTTCCTTCCAAGAAGTGGCTGGTGGGTTTGAACCGCCAGCCTTCTGGTTAGCAGTTAAGTGCCTTAGGCACTACACCACCAGAGCTCCTCGTACTTAATATAAAAATGTTAAATGCATTCTATTTAATTAAAGTCAGGAATTAAACAAGGACACAGGCTATCACTGCTTTTGTTCAAGACAGTATTGGAAGTTCTAATCAATATAATAAGATAAGGGATTTAAAAGGAAAAGATAAAACTGTCTTTATATA
Source organism: Orycteropus afer afer (assembly GCF_000298275.1). NCBI lineage: Eukaryota > Metazoa > Chordata > Mammalia > Tubulidentata > Orycteropodidae > Orycteropus > Orycteropus afer. The sequence goes on from NW_006921635.1 coordinate 10,426,680, forward strand.
AGGATGACATGATCGTCTATGCATGAAGTCAAATAAAATTGACAGAAAAACTGTTAGAACTCATAAGAGAGTTCAGCAAGGTTGTTACAGAGAAGCCCCACAGTGAAAAATCGGTAATATTCCCTTAGAGAAACTGTAACCAGAAAAACCTATGACATTAGGAAATAAGATATCTTCCTAAACAATAATAAAACATAAGGATTTTATGGAGAACAATTTTAAATTCTATTTACGGATTTAAAATATTTGAATACATGGAATGAGTTTTAGCTTTTTCTAAAGCTAGGTGTTGTGTTCACATGGCTTTTTGTTGTTGTTTTTTGTTGCTGTTGTTTTAATCTGAAATTCATAGTTGTTGTTGTTGTTGTTATGTGCTGTCGAGTTGGCCCCAACTCATAGCGACCCCTCCTCAGGTTTCCGAGGCAGTATCACTACAGAAGTAGGATTGCCCAACATTCCTTCTGAGGAGTGGCTGGTGGGTTTGAACTGCCAGCCTTCTGGTTAGCAGTCAAGTGCCTTAGGCACTATGCTACCAGAGCTCCTGAAATCATAGTAGTATTCCCAATTTACAGGAAAGAAAACTAAGGCACAGAGAGGTTAAGTGACTTGTCCAAGATCACACAGCTAGCAAGTAGAATACACTGGATTTGAACACAGGTAGAAATGGCCCCAGAACATGCACTCTTAACTGCTACACCAACTGCCTCATATTAACGGCCAGAAAAACGTAGCACAAAATGATGAGAATTCTCCCAAATTAATCTATACTTTCATATAATTTCGATGAACTATATCATTGAGATTGTTTAGGGGGGAGTCCTGACAAGCTGATTTGAAAATTGATATGGAAGAATAAAGGTTCTTGAACACTGTGGTGGTTACGTTTGTGTGTCAACTTGGCTGGGCCCGGTTGAGTGGCTGGGAAGCTGGTGGTAGTTATTCCCCATGAGGAGACTGGCAATCAACTCCATAGTGGGATCCACCACAAACGCTGCCTTTGGGATAGGGTCTGCTTCCTGGATATAAAGAGAAGCTTTGAGAATGTTCTCTAGCCTCTGGCACGCTTGGACCCTGTATGTCGCTGTGTCATTGCTCAGCAGTCTGCTATGCTCTACTGACCCTGGGACTTACAATGGGCTTAAGTTAATGGCCTGCCATGTGGTTTGGTGATTGAAAATACTATGGCTTGAGTTAAGCATACCTTAGTCTTCAAGGAGACATCTTTGCTCTTCATCACTTCCAAGAGGTCTTTTGCAGCAGATCTGCCCAATGCAATATGTTGGCTGATGTCTTGACTGCTGCTTCCATTGGTGTTGATTGTAGAGCCAAGTAATATGAAGTCCTTGACAACTTCAGTCTTTCCTCCATCTGTCATGAAGCAGTTTATTGGCCCAGTTGTGAGGCTTTTTGCTTTCTTTATATTGAAATGTAATCCACACTGCAGACTGTAGTCCTAATCTTCATCAGTAAGTGCTTCAAGTCATCTTCACTTTCAGCAAGCAAAGTTGTGTCATCTGCATATCGCAGGTTGTTAATGAGTCTTCCTCCAATCCT
>NW_006921635.1:10430103-10431203 GCF_000298275.1 Orycteropus afer afer
TCACTGACAGTGTTGTACTTCAGGACAGATCTTGAAACCGTACTTTTGTGATGCTAAATGCCATGCCATTCCTCTTCAATTTGTCATTCCTGGTATAGTGGATCATATTGTTGTCTGATTCAAAATGGCCAAAACCAGTCCATTTCAGCTCATTAATGCCTAGGGTATCGATCTTTATGCATTCCATTTCATTTTTGATAACTTCCAATATTCCTAGATTCATACTTCGTACATTCCATGTTCCAATTATTAATGGATGTTTGCATCTGTTTCTACTCATTTTGAATGGAGGTCCCGAAAGTTTTACTTTCTATATATCATTAAGGTTGTCTCTACTCTGAGGAGTCAGCTCTTCCCCAGTCAAATTCGGAGCACCTTCCAACCTGATGGTACTATATTGAACAATTTTTCAGGGCTATTCATAAAGTTTTCCAGTAATATATCAGTCAATGTTTCACTGCTATTCATAAGGTTTTCACTGGCCAATCATTTGAGAAGTGGATGGCCTCTCCCTTCTTCTGAGTCTGTCTTAGCCCAGAAGCTCCACTGAAACCTGTCCACCATGAGTAACCCTGCTGGCATTTTGCAACACGGTGACATAGTTTCCAGCCTCATAGCCACATTTAAGCCATTACAGGAGGACAAATGACAGACAAGTTTGTCTCCCTTAGTCGTTCCTACCCCCTCTGTGCCTGCCTACCTCAGATCGTGGCCTTAAAATAGAGCCGCCCCCAAGTGAAAAACAACCCCAAGCCCTGGGTCCCCCTATCTTGGGCTCCAGCCTTAAACTAGAGCCATCCCCAAGCAAAAAGCAGCCCCCAAGCCCCATGCCCATCTACTTCCGGCCCCAGCCTTAAAACAGAGCTGCCCCCAAACAAAAAGCAGCCCCTGAGCCCTTGACCCTCCTACCTTGGGTCCCAGCCTAAACACAGAGCTGCTCTCAAGCGAAAAGCAGTCCCCAAGCCCTGGGCCCTCCTACCTTGGGTCCTGCCCTTAAAATAGAGCCACCCCAAGGGAAAAGCAGCCCCTGACCCCTGGGCCTGACTACCTCAGGCCCTGGCCTAAAATAGAGTCACCCCCAAGTGAAAAGGAGCTCTGGT
>NW_006921635.1:10431478-10438735 GCF_000298275.1 Orycteropus afer afer
TTTTTTTTTTTTTTTTAAATGAGCATATGTTTTTAATTTCTGTTGGTTGTAAACCTATTGCTATTGAGTTGATTCTGACTCATAGCAGCCCTATAAGACAGAGTACAACTGCCCCATATGGTTTCTAAGGCTGTAATCTTTATGGGAGTAGATTGCTATATCTTTCTTTCACAGAATGGCTAGTAGGTTTGAACCACTTATATCTCGTTAGCAGTTGAGCCATCAGGGTAAGAGAGGCCTAAAAGAAATTAGTGCACAAAAGATAAAGACTCTTCACAGATCTTACTATTAGAGGTCACATGAATTACCTACCTGCCCGTTGGTTCTGGATGAGGCCATAGACAAATTCAGATTGAAAAAAGATTTATCACACTGTGTGTACTTAGGACTTTTCTGATTTCAGGATGCAGAAACTTAACCCAGACTAAAGTCAACAATAACAAAAGGAAACATGTTGGCTGATGTAAGTAGCGAGTTTGATGGGTTTCTAACCTCAGGCATGGCTGGATCAAGGGGCTCAAATTGTGATAAGGTGTGGTGGTTAAGTTTGTGTGTCAACTTGGCCAGGCCTAGTTGAATGGCTGGGCAGCTGAATGTAGTTATTCCCTATGGTGAGACTGGTAATTAACTCCATGGTGGAATCTATTGGAGCAGCTGAGTATCTGCTTTGGGTATGTGGTCTGCTTCCTGTATATAAGAAACAGCTTTGGGAATGGTCTCTAGCTTATGGCATCCTTGAACCCTGCATGTAGCCGTGTCATTATTGTTCAGCAGCCTGCCATGCTCTGCTGACCCTGGGACTTTCAATGGATTTGAATTAATGGCCTGCCATGTGGTTTGGTAACATCAGGACTGTGCCTTCTTACTCGTCAACCTTGGGGCTTGTCAGCCTCATCAGCCAGCAGCTGTCTGAGTAAAGAAATGCCTCTAGCTCCAGTGGGCTGGGAGCGGGAGGCAGAGCCGGACCCCAAGGTTGAGGGGCTTTCATCCAGCCCCTAGAGCCTGGCACTTTGAACTCGGAGTCAAAGTCTCCAAGCTGTAAGAGAATAAACTCCTGTTTGTTGAAGCGTCCCATTTGGGCATATTCCTGTCAGAGCAGCACTAGGGAACCAGACCATTAGGACACACTTTCTCTATTCTTTCCCCTTTGTTTTCATTGTCAGGTAGACTCTTCCCTCCGTTGTATAAAGAGAACAAACAGCAACACTAAGCTTAAAACTTGACCACTTAATACCTAGACACTCAAGCTGAACAGGGGTGGGGCGGCCAATGGGAATACACCCATGAATATATGTGGGTTTGACAGAGGCTATTTCTACATATGTATTTCATGTGCTACAAACATGAATATAGAAGAGCATACGGGGGCAAAGCTAGAAGCCTTCCTAGCCATGACCAAATATCTTGAGAGAATGAGTCACTGGGCATGGGGGCTCAGGACCATAGTCTTGGGTGACACTGAGGTCCATTGGCATCACATAGTCCACAAAGACAATGTTCTACATCCTACTTTGGTGAGCAGTAACTGGGGTCTTAAAAGCTTGTAAGCGATCATCTAAGGAAGGTCTCTTCCCCTCCTGAGCGAAAGAGAATGAAGAAAATCAAAGATGCAAGGAAACAATTAGTCCAAAGGACTAATGGACCACGTCAACCCCAACCTCCTTGACCCTGAGACCAGAAGAAGTAGATGGTGCCTGGATACCACTGCTGATGACTCTGAAAGGGATCACAATAGGAGGTCCCAGATAGAGTGGGAGAAAAATGTGGAACAAAACTCAAAATCATAAGAAAGACCAGTGTCACTGAGCTTATAGGGACTGGTGGAAATCCAGCCTTCAAGCCTGGAACTGAACTCATCCCCATGGCTCAGCCTTCAGTCAAACCACAGACAGGTCTATAAGGTGAACAGTAACACCAGGGAGGTACACTCTCCTTAGAATAATCAACCACATGAGACCAGAAGGGCAGCATGTGCCCAGGAACAGAGCTCAGAAGGCAGGAAGGGAGAGGGAAGAAGGACAAAGGGAAATGGTAAACACAGGAAGGAAGTGGGAAGAGTGCTGTTACATGGAGGGGACTGTAATGAATGTCACAAAACAAAATGAATTGTTGAATGGAAAACCCATCTGACCTGTAAACTTTCACTCAAATGACAATAAAATTAAAAAATAATAATAATAAAAACTTGACCACTTAGAAACTGAGCAGAAAGAGTCCCTCTCTGCTGATAGTTGCATTAACATTCCTAAAATTGGCTCAGACTCTTTCAGCGTGGGTGGCATGCCCACTCGAGAACCAATCGCTGTGGTCACAGATGTGTTAGACTCCTGGTGGTAGGGAAGGGTCACCTGGTCACCTTGAGGATGAGGATAAGATAAGCTCCCCAAACCTTATGGAGAAAAGTGAGAGGAGAAAAAGAGGGACACTGTGGCCGAAAGAAAACGAGCCCCATCTGATGAAACACAGATCACTACACATCACCACGGCACAGCAAGAACTGGGCTCAAACCCCAACCCACCGCTGTTGAGTCCATTCCAACTCACAGAGACCCCACAGGGCAGAGGAGAATTCAGAGGAGAACTGCCTCATAGGGTTTCCAAGGCTGTCAATCTTGCCTCATCTTTCTACCATGGAGCAGTTGGTGGGTTCAAAAAAATGACCTTTCTTTTGGTTAGCAGCCAAATGCTTTAACCACAGTGCCACCAGAGCTCCCTAATACTGGGCTAGTCATGTTCAATATGCAATGTCATTATTCTCATCACACTCTACCTCAGAGAGGTTCAATGTGTGACTAGAGTCTCAGTTACAGAACAGGAAACTGTTTTGCTTGCCCTGAGACACCCTGCTGCTAGGTGTATGAGTTAGGACTTAAACTCAGGTCTGTCTGACTCTGAGTCCACCGCCTGTACAACAAAAACCCCTCCATGCTTGTAAGCCTCATTAAACCTCCTCAGAGCTTCATTCTTTTTTTTTTTTTCACTTGAAAACCCAGTCAGCGAGTTCTTTATTTCCACAAATGGTGTTATTAAAGTAATGGCGTTGGGAACTACAGACTGGCTTCAGAGCAATGACACATGTCTATACCCTACCCTAGGTTCTGGCTCCCACAGAAATACAGTAGAAATTCCAGGAGTCGAGGGCCATTTGGAAGGCCGCCATTTTGTCTCAAGATGGCAAAAAGAACCTCTTGCCCTGAACTCTGGCTCCTTCCTGGTCGGCTTCTAGCCAAGAGCTAAATAAGGCCAGCGTCAGTTACCTCCTTCGAAAATCCCTGGTAAAGGGTGTTAGCAGACCGCATCAGGCAAAAAAAAAAAACAAAAAAACGGACAGGCTGGGTTTGGTCTGTTTGGTCAGTAAGCAGCTGTGGAGGCTGCGTAGGTTGGAGCTAAATTTATTTGTTCGGTTCTTTCTCAGAACAGCAGCGACGAGCTCAGGACGCAGCTGTCTCCCGCGCTGAGTCTTCTGCAGGCTCCAGCATGCACACAGGCTGGGGCCGGCCCTCCAGGACTTGGATCCCTTTTCATTTTGTTCCCTCTGGCTCCAGTCAGGGCTTCCAGAGCCTTCCATCCAGGGCTAGAGCCTGTGCCAGCGGGTAGAAATTTGTAGTTGCCTTCCAGACCCCGGGTGATATCATGACCTTTAAAAAAAAAAAAGCTGCAAAAAGTAGATACCAAGCCACAGCGAAAGCAACTTGGGGCCACACCCTGGAAAACCACAGAAGTCCCTTCAGCCTCTGCTTTCACTGCTCAGACCTGTGGGAAACTTGTAAGACACAATACATGTGAGGAGGGGGTGGGGGCATCTTGGGAGGTGCCTTGCGAACACAAAGCTGGGCTGATTTACCAGAGGACTTTCTGGAATCTTCTTGCTTCCCACCCCTCACCCCTCTCAAGCTCAGCTGATGGCCACATTGAGTCCAGCCCTGGAATATACTGGTCAAAGTGGTTTGTTGAGAGTGCCTTGTGAGACTTTTCAAAAGCTACTCCTGGGTGGGGAAGTGAAAGGAGGAGGGGGCCAGCGAAGAAACAGTTTCTTTCTTTCCAGCCCTGCTTGAGTGGCTTCTTGACGGTTGCTGCCACGGTTTTGCTGAGTCAGAAGAATTCCCCAGCTGCTTACCGGAAACACAGCTGTTAGGCAAAAAATAACCACAGAGAGAGCCTCATGCACCTTCCAGAAAATAGGGCAGAGGAGCTCGAAACAAAAGAGGACTATACCAAATAAAAAGGACACTGTCAAAATCCCACTGCCGTTCACTCACTCATCCAAGCCAGTGGGTCTCTCCCGCTCTCTTACTACTCTCCTGCAGGGAGGGCAACCCCTCTGAAATGGGGCAAGGCCTGGCTGTCTTTCCACTGCAGTGGGTTAAATTGTTAGCTGATGGGGAGTCGGCTCCGCTTTGTGGTGACCTCATGTGCACGGAAGGAAGCAGAGTCACCTTCACAGGGCTGCACCCTCTGCACGACTGCTGGTTGCTCAAGTCCATTGCTGTGGCCACTGTGTGTTCTGATGCCTCGCAGCCTAGGGGCCCATCTTCCAGCACTATCTCGGACAAGGTTTTGTTGCGGTCCGTAGGGTTTTCCTTGCCTAACTGTTGGAAGTAGATCACTGGGCCTCTCCTCCTAGTCCACCAGGGGTGACCCTGCTGGTATCTGAAATATTGGTCATCGCTTCTAGCACCATTACAACACACAAGCCACCAAAGAATGGTGGCTCCCAACAAACTATGTCCGTGGCCTACTCCCTAGAACCTGGGAAGGTGACCTTATTTGGACAAAGGGTCTTTGCAGATGTAATTAATTCAGGGATCTCAAGATGAGATCTTCCTGTATTACTGGGTGGGCCCTAAATCCAGACAGGTGTCCTTATCAGAGTGAGGCAGAACAATTAGACAGCAGGGGAGGACACAGACATAAGGAGAAGGCCATGTGAAGACAGAAGCAGAGATTGGAGTGATGCAGCTACAACACCAAGGAGTTATTGCATCAGTCATAGGGGACTAATACACCTCCCATGACTGCCTTTTGCCAGATCTTTTCTCTGGTCACCATTGTCTGTTCCCCTCATCCAGACTGGAAACACACACACACACACACACACACACACACACACACACACAGAGCATCTTGTTGGCAAAATGTCTTTCGTGTAGTTTATATTGAACTTCCTCTTTCTGTTGGGCTTACTATTTATCAGAGGGCAGAGTAGGGCCAAAAGGAGACTCAGGGACTGGGAGGAGCAGGAATCCTTGGTTCTTGGTAGGACTCTGCCAAAGACCAGGTGCGTGACCTCGTTAACCAGCCACCATTCACTGAGGCAGTGAAACAGGGTGCTCTGGGTTTGAATCGTGGGTCTGCCACTTACTACCTCTGTGGCCATTGCTGTTGTTGTTATGTGCCGTCGAGTCAGACCCAACTCATAGCGACCCCTCCTTGAGTTTCCCAGGTAGTATCACTACAGAAGTAGATTGCCCAACCTTCCTTCCGAGGAGTGGCTGGTGGGTTTGAACCTCCAGCCTTCTGGTTAGCAGTCAAGTGCCTTAGGCACTATGCTACCAGAGCTTCCCTGTGTGGCCTAGGATAAGGTATTTAACCTCTCAGGACCTTAGTTTCTTTATCTGTACAATGGGGATAATAAGGAACCGTCTCTTATATAGCTGTTGTAAGGAATTAGTACACGCAAAGCACTTGGCTCAGGCTGCACTTGGTAGTTCTTATTGCCCAGTACCTTACACAAGGTAGTACATGTCTTTTTTTTTTTTTGCCTGTTCAGAATCTGTGACAACATTTTCTAGAGACAACATCCCTTCAGGAAACCATCTCTCTTCCATTCCCCTGTTAAAGGAAAAGATATACAACTCAGACCAGGCTAATCGGAGTCAAGGTAGTTCAGGGGTGGGCATGGGATCCAAAATGTGTCAATCAGAGTGGATAGTTGCTGAATTATTAGGAAAGAGAAACTCACTCTTTCTTGGCTTTGCCATGTGGTTGGGATATGAACCTACGAATGACATCAAAACCACGGAGGGCGGAGATGAGGGATAGAGAGAGATTCCTGGTGCCCTTGGAGCCAGTGGTGCCTGAAGCCAGCAGTATCTACAAACTTTCTAGTTCCATGAGACATTAAATATCCTTTCTGCTTCAGATGATTTGAGTTGGTCAGTTATAAACAAAAGCATCTTGACTCAGGCTAATCTCAGCCACTCAAAGAGCTGGACACTGTGTTACCTCCATTTTGAGAAGAAACTGAGGCTTAGAGAAATTTAATGACATGTAAAATCATACCATTAATAAGTGGCAGGACTGTGATTTGTATCCGTAACTGTGACCTGATCCACTTGGTTCTGGGAAGGCAGGACAGTGATGTGGTTAGTGCACCTAGGTGTTTGGGGCATGCCTTGAAAAAGTCACATAAATCAAGGCTGTGAATGGCTCATCTATAAAGGATTATATATATATATAAAATTATACACACACACACACACACGTATACATCACTTAACATCCATTCAGGCAACATCAAACCACATATATGTCTATGTGTGTGTATATGTGTGTGTGTATATATATATATATATATATATAATTTTTTAAGGGAAAGCAGTTCTCCTTTCACTGTTTCCCCCTAACAATTTTAAAGACTCCAAACCCAGACTCCTGCAGCAATGGACCATGGGTGGGATGCAGGCAGGTGAGGCAGAGGACAAGCCTCTGGGCACAGGCTCTCAGGCTTTATATGGTAAGCGGGCAGGTGGCGGCAGCGGGGGGCTGCAGACCCAGTCTGCTCCTGCTGCACCGGCATGTGGAGAAGTGGGCAGGGCCAGACACTCTCTACTCCCTCCCTACTCGCTTCCTCCACTCTGCTCTTGGCACCACCTTCTCAGCTGCCCCTGCAGCCACCGCCCACTCCTCCAGTCTCCACCAGCAACTCCAGCAGCAGGAGCAAGGATGACCAGAAGTGGGTTCCCATATGGTCTTAATATAGTGTTTGCAAAATGTCAAAATCATATAACGCCCTATTTCGCAGAACATATCATGGACGATAAACAACACATGGATGGATGGATGGATGGATGGATGAGCAGCTGAGTAAGCTGCTTTGGGTATGTGGTCTGCTTCCCATATATAAAAGGCAGCTTTGGGCATGGTCTCTAGCTTATGGCATGCTTGGACCCTGCATGTAACCATGTCATTGTTCAGCAGCCTGCCATGCTCTGCCGACCTTGGGACTTACAATGGACTTAAGTTAATGCCCTGCCA
>NW_006921635.1:10439445-10440729 GCF_000298275.1 Orycteropus afer afer
ACACCACAATTCAAATGCATCAACTCTTCTTTGGTCTTCCTTATTCCATATCCAGCTTTCAGATGCATATGAGGTGATTGAAAATCCACAGCCTGGGTTAGGCACACCTTAGTCTTCAAAGTGACATCTTTGCATCTTAACACTTTAAAGAAATCTTTTGCAGCTGATTTGCCCAGCACAATATGGATGATTTCTTGAGTGTTGCTTCCATGGATGTTGATTGTGGGTCCAAGTAAAATGAAATCCCTGACAACTTCAATCCTATCTCCATTTTTCGTGATCTTGCTCATTGGTCCAGTTGGGGGATTTTCATTTTCTTTATGTGGAGGTGTAATCCATACTGAAGACTGCAATCTTTATCAATAAGACTGATCTTCATCAATAAGTGCTTCCCTTTCAGCCAGCAAGGTTGTGCCATGTGTATATTGCAGATTGTTAATGAGCCTTCCTCCAATCCTGATGATGCGTTCTTCTTCTATAATCCAGCTTCTTGTATTTGCTCAGCATACAGACTGGATAAATATGGTCAATGGATACAACCCTGACTCACACCCTTCATGAGTTTAAACCATGCAGTATCCCCTCGTTCTGTTTGAATGACAGCCTCCTGGTCTATGTACAGGTTTCTCATGAGCACATTTAAGTGTTCTGGAATTCCCATTCTTTGCAATGTTATCCATAATATGCTATGATCCACATAGTCGAATGCTTTGGCTTAGTCAATAAAACAGATAAACATATTTCTGATATTCTTTGCTTTCAGCCAAGATCCATCTGACATCAGCAATGATATCTCTCATTCCACATCCTCTTCGGAACCTAGCTTGAATTTCTGGAAGTTCCCTGTCAATATACTGCTGTAACTTTTTAAAAATTATCTTCACCAAAATTTTACTTGCATGTGATATTAATGATAATTATTTGATAAGTTCCACATTCTGCTGGATCACCTTTCTTTGGAATGGGCACCAATATGGATCTCTTCCACTCAGGTGGCCAGGGAGCTGTTTTCCAAATTTCTTGGCATAAATGAATAAGGGTATGGTAGTTAAGAGTATGTGTCAATTTGGCTGGGCCTGGTTTTGAATGGCTGGGCAGCTGGATATAGTTATTCCCCTGATGAGACTGGTAATAAATCCATGGTGGACTCTACTGTGAGCAGCTAAGTAGCTGCTTATGGATGTGCTCTGCTTCCAGTAGATAAGAAGACACTTTGGGAAAGGTCTCTGAGCTTTTTGGCACACTCGGACCCTGCATGTAGCTGATTCTTCATTCAGCAGTCTG
>NW_006921635.1:10441199-10442471 GCF_000298275.1 Orycteropus afer afer
AACATCTTTCTAGTATTCTTTGCTTTCAGCCTAGATCCATCTGACATTAGCAATGATATCACTTATTCCATGTCCTCTTCTGAATCCAGCTTTCATTTCTGGAAGTTCCCTGTCAATATATTAATGCAACCATTTTTTAATTAGCTTCAGAAAAATTTTACTTGCGTGTGATATTAATAATATTGTTCAATAATTTCCACATTCAGTGGGATCATCTTTCTTTGGAATGAGTACACATATGGGTTCTTCCAGTTGGTTGGCCAGGTAGCTGTCTTCCAAATTTCTTGGCAAAGATGAGTAAGTGCCTCCAGTACAGCATCCATTTGTTGAAACATCTCAAAGGGTATTCTGTCGATTCCTGGAGCCTTGCTATTTGCCAGTTCCTTCAGTGCAGCTTGGACTTCTTCCTTTAATACCATTGGTTCTTGATCATATGCAACCTTCTGAAATAGTTGAACATTGACCAGTTCTTTTTAGTATAGTGACTCTGTGAATTCCATTCATCTTCTTTTGATGCTTCCTGCATCCTTCAATAATTTCCAATAGAATCCTTCAATATTGCAATTCAAGGCTTGAATTTTTTTTCAATTCTTTCAGCTTGAGAAAAGCCAGGTGTGGTTTTCTAACTCCAGGTCTTTGCACATTTCATTATAAAACTTTACTTTGTCTTCTCAAGCTGCCCTTTGAAATCTTCTGTTTAGCTCTTTTATCATTTATCCCATTCATTGTAGCTACTCTCCATTCAAAAGCAAGTTTCAGAGACTTTTTCAGAGACATCAATTTTGGTCTTTCTCTCCTGTCCTTTTAATAACCTTTTGCTTTCTTTGTGTATGATGGTCTTGATTTCAGCCCACAACTCATCTGGTCTTGGGTCACTGGAGTTCAATATGATAAATCTATTCTTCAGATGGTCTCTAAATTCAAGTAGGATATAATCAAGGTCGTATTTTTTGCTCTCATGGACTTGTTTTAATTTTCTTCGCTTCAACTGGCACTTGCATATAACCAGTTGATGATCTGTTCCACAGTCAACTCTTCATTTTGTTTTGAATAAAGATATTAAGCTTCTCCATCACCTCTTTTTGCTGATGTAGTTGATCTGATTCCTGTGTATTCCATCTGGCTAGGTCCACCATTTATGTTGTTGAAAAAAGGTATTTGCAATGAATAAGTCATTGGTCTTGCAAAATTCTGTCATGTCATCTCCAGCATCATTTCTATCACAAAGCCATATTCTCCAACTGCTGATAATTCTTCTTTGTTTCCAGCTTT
>NW_006921635.1:10443797-10445142 GCF_000298275.1 Orycteropus afer afer
ATATATGTCTTTTATATTTACTCACACACTTACTATTTCTAATGTTCATTATCTTTGTGTAGATCTGAGTTTCCACCTGGTATCACATTTCTTCAGCTTGAAAAAGAACTTCTTTTAAAATATTTTCATGGTATAGGTCTGCTGGTAACAAATTCCACCACCATTTGTCTGAAGACCTTTTTATTTCACCTTCATTTTTTTAAGGATATTTTCACTGGACATAGAACTCGTGACAGTTTTTGCTGTTGTTTCATTCAACACATTAAAGATCTCATTCCATTGTCTTCTGGCTTGCATTATTTCTGAAGAGAGATCAGCAGTATCTTATCTTTGTGTGTCTGTTCACCCTGGCTGCTATAAAGATTTTCTCTTTATTTCTGGCTTTTAGCAATTTGATTATGATGTGACTTGATGTAATTTTCTTTGTGTTTATCCTGCTTGGGATTCATTGAGCATCTTGGATCTATGGCATTATAGTTTTCATCAAATTCAGAACATTTTAAGTTATTATTTCAAGTATTTTTCTGCCTTCCTCTCCTACCTGGACTCCAATTACATGTAGGATTGTTGTTGTTGTTGTTATGTGCTGTCAAGTAGGACCCGACTCATAGAGACCCCTCCTTGGGTTTCTGAGGCAGTATCATTACAGAAATAGATTGCCCATCTTCCTTCTGAGGAGTGGCTAGTGGGTTTGAACCACCAGCCTTCTGGTTAGCAGTCAAAGGCCTTAGGCACTATGCTAGCAGAGCTCCTTACATATAGGATAGATCACCTAATATTGTTGCATATGTCCCCAAGTCTATTTTTTGAGACCTCTCTCCTTGTGATTCAGTTTGAATACTTTCTAGTATTATGTCATCGTGTTATTTTTTCTTCTTCTGCAGTCTTTAATCTGCTGCTAAACCCATCCAGTGAGTTTTTCATTTTAGATGTTGTATTTTTCATCTCTTAAAATTCCATTTGGTTCTTCTTTATATTTTCCAATTCTCACTATGCTCATGTTTTCTTTTAAATTTTTTTAACATATTTATAATAGCTGTTTTGAGACTGTCATCTGCTAATTTATCATTTATGGGTCTGTTTATATTGGCTGATATTTCTCTTGAAAGTGGGTCACATTTCTCTGCTTCTTCAGATCCTAGTAATTTTTTATTGAATGTTAGACATTTAAATGTTATATAGTTACATGTCCAGATTTTGTTGTTTTCCTCTGAAGTTTATTTTGACAGGCAAGCAGTTAAGTCACTTATTGATAAGCTTGATTTTTGAGGTTCATTTTTAAGCTTTTTTGGGATGGATCTAAAGTTGCCTTTACTCTAGAGTTAGTTTAACATTATTACTATGA
>NW_006921635.1:10446492-10458123 GCF_000298275.1 Orycteropus afer afer
AAATGACTGCTAGATAGGCAGAAAAAACAGAGGCCCATCACACAACTTTACTAGAGAATACAATCTTTAAGTGGGGTTAGCTTTTGAACTCAGAGCCTTTTGTGTTTTAGGCACTAGAACAAATAGCTTCTTCCTGTCCCCTGACACCTTGTCCTCCCCCAGCCTTGTCTTTCCACATGACAATTCTACTTTATGCACAGCGTACGGGCGGTATTAACTTCTCATCAGGACAGAAACACTGGTTTGGGGCCCAGTGAAAACAGATTCTCTAAGTCTGCCAATGTTCACAGAAGACTTCCAGAGAACAAAACTCACTTGGAGGTGGAAGGCAAGTTTGAACCTGTGTCCAGCGAACAGAACAAGAAATGAAATGTGTTTGTTCCTCTTCCTCTGCTCATAACCAACAGGAATTGGAAGCTGCTGACCTGAAAGAGAATGGTGTGCTTTGTGTTGCAAGACTGAGTATGAGGCGACTGCAGGCTAGTTGATCAAGCAGCTTAATTCAGCCAAATATACACACAAATGCACCGGCAGGTAAGGGAATGAGATGTTCTCTGCTTAAATTGTTCTGAGAAAATTCCACTGTCCCCACTGTGCCTAGAGGCTAATCAGTTAGCGTATGTCTGTGTGTTAAAGCTTCATAAACTTTCATAAAGCTAATTACCTCAAAATTTCCACAAATAGTATTTTCTTATAAGATCTTGGTGGTGCAGTTGTTAACTTCTCAGCTACTAACAGAAAAGTCATCAGTTTGAAACTGTCAGCCACTCCTTGGGAGAGAGATGTGACAGTCTGCTTCCACAGAGATTAACAGCCCTGCAGACCCTATGCGGTAGTTCTACTCTGTCCTACAGGGTTACTATGAGTTGGACTTGACTTAATGGTAGTGGGTTTCGGCAGTGTGTATATGATCATACCCATTTCAGAGATGGAACATCTGAGGCATGGTACCTGGAACTGTGAGTCAGTGATGAAACCAAGCATTGACTTCAAGACTGCAGGCTAAAGCTCCCCTGATAGGATTTGAGGACAATTTTGAAAGAAGAAAGTGAGAGGGGGATGGAGAGGTGAAGAGGAAAGGATGAGGAGAGGGAAAGAGAGGGGAGGGAAGGAAGGAAGAAAACAAGTTAGTACTTTGGCTAATTAGTATCTTTAAAGGTGCCCTGTTTCTTGTAAAATCTTAGAGACTTAGGGTGCTGAGAGATGCAACCACATTCACATTGAAATTATACTCAAAATTTTGCAACAACAGTTATAACAAGCAAAAAATATGTATCTGGTTATATACATACATATGTATGCACATATGTTAATGGCAAGGCATATATGAGTACATGTATGTGCACACACAAGTGTATCTGTAGGTATATGTATATACGTATGTGTGTGCCATATAAATATATATCTATATAATCCACATATGCAGTAAAGCATGTAGGGACACAGTTACAAAGACTTCCTGGACATACCCAAACCTGCAGGATTGGTTTACTGAATTAAAAGGCTTAGGATAATAGTCTTATGAGACAACTTAGTCAATTGGCATAACATAGTTCATGAAGATAATGAACATGCTAGTTTAGTGAGTAGCATCTTGGGTCTTAAAAGCTTACAAGTGGCCATCTGAGATACAACTATTGGTCTCTACTCAAAAGAAAGTTAAGAAAACCGAAGAAGAAAGTAGTCCATGAGACTCAGAGCCCACACAAACCACAGCCTCCTCTAACCTGAGACCAGAAGAACTACATGGTGCTTGTACCACAGCCTACCATTCTGGCCAGGAACACAATGAGTGGTCTGGGATAGAATGGGAGAAATGTATACAACAAAATTCGAATTCTTAAAAAATCAGGTCAGACCTACTGGATCGAGAGAGGCTAGAGGAACAACCAAGACTATCATCCTAAGGTACCCTTTGAACTTGGCACTGAAGCTACTCCTGGAGGTGACCTTTCAGCCAAGGTACACAGCTTGTAAAATATACAACATCACTGTGAGTAATGTGCTCCCTTAAATAATCAATTATATGAGACCAAATGGTCAACCTTTACCCAAAGGCAAAGATGAGAAGGCAAAGAGGGGAAGGAAAGCTAGGTCAATGGGAATAGAAACAGAATGGAAATAATGAGAACACTGACATGTGGTGAAAATTGTAAGCAAGTCATGGAACAATCTATAAATTGTTAAATGGGAACCTAATTTGCAGGGAAAACTTTCACCTAAAACACAATAAAATATGTATTTTTTTTTAATATTTGGGATAACAACAAATAAAAAAAAAACGAAAAACAATTCTCAAGTAAAAGCACATCACATCACACAGCTAATTTCTTTTTCAAGCTTTGTTTTCTAGCTATGTCCATTCTCTTATTCAGCTTAGAAAGAAATCTTTTCATTCCTTGAAAGGGTTTCATTCCAAGAAGGGCCTGGTACTTTCGTAATGATTGGGAAAAAGCCAAACTAAGGTTATAAATTCATTCCTGGTAGGGTTTTAGTGACTTGTGTCTTGTTGAATGTTTTATAAAGCAAAAAAAAGGCTGCTGGAAGAGAAGAAAATGGAACTCATAACACATAAAGGACTAATCCTCACTGTGGAGTCGGATCTGACTCATAGCGACCCCTCCTTGGGTTTCTGAGGCAGTATCACTACGGAAGTAGATTGCCCAATCTTCCTTCCAAGGAGTGGTGAACTCTGGAACCATCTCACAGGCCAGGGAAAAGACTTGGGGATTTGGAAGACCCTCTGGGGAAGTGGCTGGAGCCAGACTCCCTCTCTTAACCTGCAAGGTCATTGGTGTGTTCCTGATGCCATGCACAAGGCCTGATCTATAAAAGGTGTCTGATAAATTACTTATTAAATGAAAGAATGATCCAGTGAATGTGACTCTGTGGTGACTTCCACCCTACATAGTTGCCAAACCACACTCTAATGCTTCTGGGCCTTTGCCCATTTTCCTGTTCTTTGTTACCCTAGAAATTGTCTACTTACCCTTTTAAGGTAACAAATCTTAATCTTTTGTGGGTCATGAACACCTCTGAGACTCTTATGAGAGCTATGGACTCTCTTCACAAAATAATGTACAGACACACTCACACTATTTGGCGTATGTGTCCCCTCAGAATATGTGTCACCTTGGCTGCTCATTCACCAGGTACATGGAATTTGATGCTGGAACTGAAGTAGTTGAGGGTCCTCACACGTCAATGCCTGTCTCTACATGGTCTCTCTGTATGGTCTCTCAGGCACGTCCAGAGCACTTTAAACATACTTCTGTCATTAATAATCCACTACACTGCAGTAATTTCTTTATGCCATTGATTATTGTAATTTTTTAAAGTCTGATTCACCAGCAAGACTGAAAGTTCCTCAAAGATAAGGACCATAGCTTGTTCATTTCTATTTCCCCAGGACCCCAGTATGGTGTCTTACACACAGTAAGTGTTCAGTATTTGCTGGTTGGAATACGCAGGAGTCCTTGGTGGCACAAACGGTTAAGAGTTTGACTACTAGCTGAAATGTTAGTGGTTTGAACCCATGAGGTGCCTCAGAAGACAGACCTGGAGCTCTGTTTTTACAAGGTCACAGCCTTGAAAATCCCATGGTGCACTTCTTCTACTCTGCCCACATGGGGTCACCATGAGTTGGAGCTGAACTGACAGTAACTAAAAACAACAACTTGGAATATGTACATAAAAAGTATGTATTTTGCCCCATTACATTTCCATAGAATACCAGTCCTACAAGTAGGTCTGCCCACAAAGTGTTCTGTGATTGAGAAAATGTGGGGAACCCCACATCTGTCTTTGTCCTGGAATGCCAAGAGCATTTTAAAGGCTCTGAGAAGTCCTACAGTGAAGAAACCCATCACTCCCCCAGCTCCATTGACCACTGTTGTATGAGAACCTGGGGACACTTTCCACACAGGATCTGAATCTGCTGCTTCTCCCAGAGAATGCTTTCTTCTTTCTCATAAGAACAGATGGGATTCATGGACTATTCTTAGGTAAGTGCCATGTCTTCTTCCCTTTGTCCTTTCCTAAAAGGATACAGAAGGAACCAACCCAAGTAACAGCTGGAAAGCCCCTGCTTCAAATATCTTTGTTTAAAATCCTTGCTGCTTGCTCCTTTTTATAAGTATGATTCAACAACAACAACAAAAAGATTCGGGAGGAACTTGTCCTTCTAAATTACACACAAAGTGGAAACAATTTCTGGCCCCAGGAAAACGAAAAGAGGTTAGCTGATCATCTCTGTGGACATCAGACAAGACCCCTCTGGCATCCTGATCACCGACTGAGCAATAATCCCTGAGAGTTGCAAACAGTTAATGTGCTCAGCTATCAGTCAAGAGGCTAGAGGTTTGAGTTCAACGGGAGGTGCATTGGAAGAAAGGTCTGGTGATCTACTTCTCAAAAATCATCCACTGAAAACCCTACGGGCACAATTCTACTTTGGGTCACCAGGAGTCGGAATCGACTCCACAGCAACTGGTTTGGTTTAAATGAGTAATATTTGCGGAGGCCAATCAGAAAGCTAGGAGTCTCTCCTTCAGCAGATGGCTGAGAGCAGCAAGGGCAGTAACTGACTGTTTGTTCTGGCACAGTGTATGAAAAGAAGTACAGGGTGTGTGTCACTCTTTGTCCAGTTCCTGTCTCTCAATATACTAACATTTCCATCTCAAAAGAATCAAAGTGTGATCTTGTCCCCAGGGAAAGGCATGCCTGATTTTGGCAGGCCAAAGAGCAAGCCCAGAGCCTGCTCTTCACAAGGCACTTGTTAAAATCCTACTTAACATTCTTGGTATTCTGTGGAACACGCTGTAGAAAACTGTGATTAAATAAATAGATGGACTGCAGAGTCTTTAGGTCAACGATTCTCAAACGATGTTCCACAGTGACCAGGGTTTCACAGAGTCTCACGGGCCACTAGAGGGGGGTGAAGAGACCTTTAGCAGACAGATCTAAGCTCCCACTTCAACCTCAGCAGTTTCTATTCATTATTGATGACTATAATAATTATTGGGAGCTCTGGTAGCAGAGTGCCAGAAGGCTGGCAGTTCAAATCCACCAGCCACTCCTCGGAAGGAAGGTTGGGCAATCTACTTTCGTAGTGATACTGTCTCAGAAACCAAGGAGGGGTCGCTATGAGTCGGGTCCGACTCGACGGCACACAACAATTATTACTTTGGAGTCCCTGGGTCATGCAAATGGTTAACGTGCTTGGCTGTGTCAGATTTTCTGTTAAAATCAAAGCTCATGGAAGGAATAGTATGATGCAGATTGGGCAGCACTCGGTCAGGATTGACTCAGGTACCCTGCCTGATGAGAGGAAATTTTCACATAGTTTAAGTACAGAAAATCCCTGTACTTACAAGGGAAAAGTTCTGATCGGTTGGCATTTGCACACTCATGCTTTAACAGACACTAGACAACACTGGCAAGATGACTTAAACATTGTTTTGATCCTTGTGAAGGTTGAGTCGTTTAACGACTTAATCTGTGGATTCACAGGCCAGGCTGAGTGACCTTCTTCCTGGGAGCATGCTGTGAGAGGAAAAGGGTGAGGGCAGCCTGCAGGCTTCCTGGAGGACACAGCCCAGCTGACGTTTCAAACCCAGCTCAGAATAAGCGGTACACAGCAAAAATGGAGTCGGCCTGCCTCTTTGGCAGAAGCCTGTCCTTATGCCAAGCACCTAGTTCTTCTGAGCTCCTTCACAACTGCTGTCTGAAAGGGCAGTGGCATGAGTCCACTAGCAAACCCAGTGACCTACTTGTGAAAACTTAGCCACTGAAGACCGTGGGGAGCAGAGCTCCACCCTGACACACATGGGATGCCGATGACGTGGAAGGGACTAACAGCAACTGTCTTGTTCACATTCCTAGTTCACATTAACTTCATTTTTTTAAGTCTTTTGTTTGTTTGTTTTTAATTGTGGTTTGACTGAAAGTTTATGGAGCAAATTAGTTTACCATTCAATAACTGATACACATTTTGTTTCCTAACATTAATTGCAATTCCCTCAATGTAACAGCACCCTTCCTGCTTCCTCCATGGATTCCCCAACTGTTTTGTATTCTTACATTATTATTGGGAAGGAAAAGGGTTGCGTTATTTAAAATTAGAAAACGTTTAAGAACCACTGCCTTCATCAGAGCGCCACATAAATTATCCTCACAGCTGAGATTCTGACAAAAATTGAACCGTAAATGGTTTTATTTAGATTCTTAGCGAGAACCTGAGGGACAGGTATTTAATTTTTATTTTTCAAATGAAAAACAGCCCCATGGCAAAATAGACAATACGCAAATAAAATATCTGCAGCACATATCACTAATAAAGAGTCAATATCCTTAAACTGATAAAATGATCCTGCAAATGAATAAGAAAAAGGCCAATAAGCCGGTGGAAAGATGGGCCAAGACTACAGAATCCACAGAAGCAGAAATGCAAATGGCCAATAAACATATGAAAAGATGTTCAGCCTCACTTGTCAGGCAAATGCAAATGAGAACAATAAGATACTATTTTTTACCCTCCGGATTGGCAAAAAACGGAAAATATGTGTAACATCCCAGGGCTGGTGATGGTGGGAGGGATGTGGCACTCTCAAACACCGTTGGTGAGACTGTAAATTATTACAGCACCGTGGAAAATCAATTCTTGGTATTTTTGAAAATTTAAACTGTGGCCCGGCACTCTCACTTCTGGAAATACATCCACCAGAAATGAAAATGCCAGTATTTAGAGACATAAATATATAAAGAAGCGTATTGCAGCATCAATTATGCTGTTGTTGTTGTTATGTGCTGTCGAGTCAGACCTGACTCATAGCGACCCCTCCTTGGGTTGCCAACGCGGTATCACTATGGAAGTAGATTGCCCAACCTTCCTTCCGAGGAGTGGCTGGTGGATTTGAACCGACAGCGTTCTGGTTAGCAGTCAAGTGCCTTAGGCACTATGCTACCAGAGCTCCCAGCATCAATTATAGTAGTTAAAAAAAATATTAAAAAAATAACTGGAAACAACCTACATCAATAGGACAACAACTGAACAAACCATGATCATAAAAATTATAGTACATACTGAATTGAAGATATGTACACACCTTGTTAAATTTTAAAAAGTAAGTATGCATGATACTATTTTTTAAAAAAACACAAAATTAAGCCTTATAAGTGGGTGTTTCTATATGTTTCTGCAAACCAATAAAAAACTAGGGAAACACTGATACCAAATTAATAGTGATTTCTTCTAGGAGGTTGGTGTTGAGATGGGTGGAAAGGAGATTAATTTTACTTTAGATATTTCTTTATTGTTTGGATTGTCACAAAAGATATGCATTACTTTTGTGATGCAAGTGACTATATTTATAAATCAGAATTAAATTACTTTGATGATCATCTGAATATTGGGTAGTACCAGCCGCTTAGAACGGAGTTTTCGGGCCCAAGCCAACAGGGCGTGTGCCTACTAGAAGACAACCCACTGCATGGGGTGGGTTGAGAAAGTGTCTTTCAATAGGGCCGACACTTTCCTTGAAAAAGAACCCAGGTTCTTCTCTAACACATGGCAAATGGCTGAGTGAAGGCCTAAGTCAAACGTTAAGGAACAGGGGTCAGCAAACTTTCTGTAAAGTGCTCAACAGCACATATCTTCAGTTTTGCAGGCTACATGGCCTCTTTCACAACCACAAGCAGTCCCAGGGTTACTGACAACCCGTGTGTTGTTGTTGTTTGGTGCCGTCGAGTCATTTCTGACTCATAGCAACTCTTTGCACAACAGAACGAAACACTGCCCAGTCCTGAGCCAGCTCTGTGATCCTTGCTACGCTTGAGCCCATCGCCACAGCCACTGTGTCAATCCATCTCATTGAGGGCCTTCTCCTCTCTCATCAACCCTCCACCTTACCAAGCATGACATCCTTCTCCAGGTAATGGTTCCTTCTGACAACATGACCAAAGTAGGTGAGACCAAGCCTGACCATTCTCGCTTCCAAAGAGCATTCCGGCTGCACTTCCTCCAGGACAGATTTGTTAGATCTTTTAGCAGTCATGGTACTTTCAGCATTCTGCATCAACTTTTCATCAGTCTTCCTTATTCATTGTCCAGCTCTCACATGCATATTAGGTGATTGAAAATATCATTCCTTGTGCCAGGGGCACCTTAGTCCTCAAGGAGATATCTTTGCTCTTCAGCACTTGAAAGAGGTCCCTTGCAGCCGATTTGCCCAGTGCTATACGTCGCCTGATGTCCTGACTGCTGCTTCCATTGGCGTCGATTGTAGAACCAAGCAATGTGAAATCTTTGACAACTTCAATCTTTTCTCTATTTATCGTGATGCTGCTTATAGGTCCAGATGTGAGGATTTTTGTTTTCTTTATATTGAGATGTAATCCATACTGCAGGCTGTAGTCTTCAATCTTCATCAGTGCTTCAAGTCATCCTCACTTTTAGCAAGCAAAGTTGTGTCATCAGCGTATCACAGGTTGTTAATGAGTCTTCCTCTAATCCTGATGCCATGCTCTTCTTCATGTAGTCCAGCTTCTCAGATTATCTGTTCAGCATACAGATTGAATAAGTATGGTAAAAGGATACAACCCCGGCACACTCCCTTCTTGATTTTAAACCATGCAGTGTCCCCTTGTTCTGTTCAAATGACAGCCTTCTGGTCCACGTACAAGTTCCTCATGGGTGCAATTAAGTTTTCTGGTTTTCCCACTCTTCTCAATTTTATCCATAATTTGTTATGATCCACACAATCAAATGCTTTTGCATAGTCAATAGAACATAAATAAACATCTTTCTGGTATTCTTTGCTTTCAGCCAAGATCCATCTGACATCAGCAATGATATCCCTCGGTCTACGTCTGCTTCTGAAACCATCTTGCATTTCTGGAAGTTCTCTGTCAATATATTGCTGCAACTGTTTTTGAATTATTTTCAGTAAGATTTTATTTGCATGCAATATTAATGATATTGTTCAATAATTTCCACATTCTATGGGATCACCTTTCTTTGGAATGGGTACAAATATAGATCTCTTGCAGTCAGTTGGCCAGGTAGCTGTTTTCCAAACTCTTGGTGTAATCAAGAGAATTGAGAACCCAGACATAAATCCATCCACCTGCTGACAACTGTTCTTTGACAAAAAGGTGCAAGTTCCATTAAGTGGGGGAAAAGACCGTCTCTTGAACAAATGGTGCTGGCAAAACTGTATGCCTATCTGGAGAAAAACAGGACCCATACCTCACACCATACACAAAAACTAACTCAAAATGGATCAAAGACCTACATATAAAACCTAAAACTATAAAGATCATGGAAATAAAAATAGGAATGATGCTAGGGCCTCTAAAATATAACATTAATAGAATAGCAAACATAATAACTAAAAATGCACAAACAGCAGAAGATGAACTAGATAAATGGGGCTTCCTAAAAATGAAAAATTATGCTCATCAAAAGATTTCCCCAAAAGCATAAAAAGAGAACCTACAGACTTGAAAAAAAAAAAAAATTTCAGCTATAACGTATATGACAAGGGTCTAAACTCTAAACTTTATAGAAAACTTCAAAGCCTCAACAACAAAAAGACAACCAATCCAATTGAAAATAGGCAAAAGATATGAACAGACACTTCACCAAAGAAGACATTCAAGTGGCTAACAAACACATGAAGAAATGCTCATGTTCATTAACCATTGTGGTTGACCAGTGGTGGCATTAACCACTAGAGAGATGCAAATCAAAACTACATTGAGATACCATGTCACCCCAACAACAATGGCACTCGTTAAAAAAAAAAAAGACAAAAAACAGAAAATAATAAAAGTTAGCAAGGTTGTGGGAGAGTGGAACGCTTATGCACTGCTGATGGGACTGAGAAATGGTGCAACCACTATGGAAAATGATGAGACTTCCTTAAAATGCTAGAAATAGAAAGAAATATCATGTGACCCAGCAATCCCACTCCTAGGTATAGACCCTAAAGAAATATGCACACCCATGTTCACTGAAGCATTATTCACAACAGCAAAAAGATGGGAACAACCTAAGTGCTCATCAACAGATGAATGGATAAAGAAACTATGGTACATACACACTACACAATGATAATGGGTACCAATGAATCCCATTAAACATATCACACATGGGTGAATTTGGAGGACGTTATGCTAAGTGAAATAAGTCAATCACGAAAGGACAAATATTGTATGAGATCATTATTAAAAAAAAAAAAAAAGGACAAGAAAAATGTATACACAGGGGAAAAAAAGTCTTTGATGGTTACCAGGGATAGGAGGGGAAAGGAGAAAACGTTTCTAAACTAGATAGAAAACCAAAAAAAAAAAAAAAAAAACCGAAACTCATTGCCATTGAGTCGATTCTGACCCATAGCGAACCCCTTTGGGTTTCTGAGGCAGTAAATCTTTACAGAAGTAGATTGTTCAGTCTTCCTTCTGTGGAGTGGCTGGTGGGTTTGAACCGCCAACCTTCTTGTTAGCAGTCAAATGCCTTAGGTGCTATGCCACCAGAGCTCCAGCTTGATAGAAGACACAGGTAAATAACAGTGAAGGGAAAGTCAATGTGTAATACAGGGGAAGTCAGCATAATCTGACCAAGGCAAAAAGACACTCAGAGGGACACAGAAACAGAGCAACTACAGCAGTTACTGTAATGGAGAGAATCTTACAAAAGTAGTATTAACCAACAATAACTTGTGAATGGATCCATAGGTATATAGGGATGCTACAAGAGGAGTGGGAGGGGGTAAGGGAGCACACCTCCTGCAGATGTAGGTTTGGTTTTGGATATTTCTACACACACAATTGTAGTTGCTGCATGTATATTCATATATATATAATGCAGCATGGAGAGGGCACAGTCGTGGAAACTGCTCAGACATAACCACACACCTCATGGAATGAAGTTCCAGGCTAGAAGGTGAAGGACCAGAGACTCAGGGGATAGCTATGTCAATTGGCACAGCCATAGCTCATAAAAACAATGCTCCACATTCTATTTTGGTGAGTAGTGTCTGGGGTCTTAAAAGCTTGGGAGCAGCCATCTACAATAAAACTATTGGTCTCTTCTCAACTAGAGCAAAGGAGAGTGAAGAAAACCAAAGACTCAAGCAAGAAATTAGTCCAAAGGACAAAAAGGACCACATGAACCCCAGCCTCCATGACCCTGAGACCAGAAGAACTAGATGGTGCCCAGTTACCACTACCAACTCCTCTGACGGGAATCGTAACAGGGTCCTAACACAGCAGTAGAAAAATGTAGACAAAACATCAATTCACAAAAAAAGACTAGACTTCCCAGCCTGACAGAGACTGGAGGATCGATCTATGACTCTCAGGCATCCTTCTGACCTGGAACTGAAGCCATTCTTGGAGACCACATTTCAGCTAAATGATAGACAGGCCCATAAAATAAACCTCAACACCCGATAGGAATGTGTTCCTTAGAACAGTCAGTGATTTGAGCTCAAAAGGACAACATTTGCCCAAAAGCAAAGATGAGAAGGCAGGGAGGGGTAGAAAATCCGGAGGAAAGGAACTGGGAACCTGGGGTGGAAATGGAGAGAGTGCTAACACATTGTGGGGAATGTAACCAACATCATGGAA
>NW_006921635.1:10458429-10459560 GCF_000298275.1 Orycteropus afer afer
AAGATACAGACTGAGCAGTTGACAGTGGTTATCTCTGAGTTATAGGCTTCTGAGTGGTTTTCTATTTTCTTTCTGAATTACACCAATAATCATATTTTACTTTTACACAATTAAAAATTGTTTTTAAGAGTTGCATTTTGGCGTTGACTTAACTTCTAATTTGTCGTCATCTGCATTTCATTGTCTACAGGCTTTCTCTGGTGTCCAGGATGGCTGTACCCATCCCTGCAGCCACCCTACATACTGAGGACTTGACAAACCCCTAACTAGAAGCAGTCCTAAAGTAATAACTACCATTGTTGTTGTTGTTAGGTGCCGCTGAGTCATCTCCAATTCATAGCAACCCTATGCAGTCTTCTCACAACATGACCAAAGTGTGTGAGACAACATTCTTACCTCCAAAGAGCATTCTGGCTGCACTTCCTCCAGGATAGACCTGTTAGTTCTTTTAGCAGTCTACGGTACTTTCAGCATTCTTCACCAGCACAACAGCTCAAAAGCATTAATTCTTCTTCAGTCTTCCTTACTCATTGTCCACCTCTCACATGCATATGAGGTGACTGAAAATACTATGGCGTGTGTCAGGCGCACCTTACTCCTCAAGGAGACATCCTTGCTCCTCAGCACTTGAAAGAGGTCCTTTGCAATTGATTTTCCCAGTGCTATACATTATCTGATGTCCTGACTGCTGCTTCCATTGGCATCAATTGTAGAACCAAGCAATGTGAAGCCTCTGACAACTTCAATCTTTTCTCCATTTATCATAATATTGCTTATAGGACCAGTTGTGAGGATTTTTGTTTTCTTTATATTGAGACGTAATCCATACTGCAGACTGTAGTCTTCAATCTTCATCAGTAAGTGCTTTAAGTCATCCTCACTTTCAGCAAGCAAAGCTGTGTCGTCAGCATATCGCAGGTTGTTAATGAGTCTTCCTCCAATCCTCATGCCATGCTCTTCTTCATATTCTCGGATTATTTGCTCAGCATACAGATTAAATAAGTATGGTGAAAGGATACAACCCTGACACACTCCCTTCTTGATTTTAAACCTTGTAGTGTTCCCTTTTTCTGTTCAAATGACAGCCTCCTGGTCTATGTACAGGTTCCTCATGAATACAATTAAGTGTTC
>NW_006921635.1:10461960-10463609 GCF_000298275.1 Orycteropus afer afer
AAACCTCTGTGCCCTCCCCTTACCTAATTCTTACCTGGAACCTGCCACTTTGTGGTCTCTGGCCACTCCCTCCCTTTCCTGGCTCTAGGGGCTTGGGGTCTAGCCTTGCCTCCACCCCTTTTTACCTGGAGATCATGCCGCTCTCCTGAGAAGTATATAAATAATCCCAGCTCCATTGCCTTGAGTGGTCCCGAGAAGTTCTCAGTGCGACTGAACTGCCCACAGCGATAGCCTTCTCTTAAACACACGCTGTGTTGGCTGCTTCCTTCCTCATCTCCCATCCCCACTCCCCCACCTGTGTGTCCAAGACCATCTCCATCTAAACTGCATGCCCTCAGATGTTTTATCTGGACTCAGAGTCCTGCCTTCCTCACCTCCTTTCTCTCCAAATTTCCAATACCCAACCCCTCTCCCTCTCAACTGCTGACCTAGCTTTTATTTTGTAGAAGAAATTAGAAGGGGATTTTCAATGTTCTCACCCCTTAATCTCCTTTACCTCCCCTCTTTTGGATTTGGCTCTCAGTGGCCAGGCCCCAAGCAAAGAGCACTGGATTTGGAGTCAGAACACATGGGTCCAGTCTTGAGTTGCCACTTAACAGCTACGGACCTCCAGAAAGTCCCTTCATGTCTCCAAACCTCAGTTTCTTTATCCATAAAATGGGAAGAAAAAACCCCATGCTTTGAGAAGAAAATGAAGAAATATTGTTGGAGTAGAAAAGGCTTTCTTAAACAAGGTACAAAAATCACACACACATTAAAAAAAATTGTATAAAACCTTAAAATTTCTGTGGTCAAAGAGCACCCAAAACAAAAATAAGAGGCAGATTACCAGATGGGAAAAAAAAATATTTGTAACATATGTAACCAAAAAGGGATTCATAGCTGTACTATATAGACAATCCCCATGATTCGATTAAAAAATAAATAGAGGGACAAAGGGAATTAAGAAGTATTCACAGAATAAAGTCTGAAGGCCAAGAACTGTATGAAAACATGCTTAACTTCACTTGTGATTGGGGAAACACAAACAGCAGAACAGACCACTTTGGAAACATCAGGTTAGGAAAAGAGATGACAATACCAAATGTTGCAGTGGAGGGGGGACAAAAAGGCGCTCATCCATTTCAGGGGGAAGTGAGGATATCCTCATAGGTAAAAGTGAGATGTGCACCCCCATGACCCGCCTCCCTTTCGGGTAAATACCCCAGAGAAACTCTTACACGTGACGGGTTCAATGATATTCATTGCAGCACTGATTTTATTTGGGGAGGCAGGGAGAACTACCTAAATGCCTATCAATAGGGAACTGAGTAAGTAAGTTATAAAGCATCAGTGCAGTAGAACAATATATATTAATCAAGGCAAATGAAGTAGATCTACTTGTAAAAAGACAAATAAATCTCAAAACCTTGTGTGGAGTAAAACCAGGTTGAGAAAGGATGCTTGCACGGTGGTGCCATTTTATGTAAATGCTGAAAGCCTACCTAGCAATACCGTCTATTCTTTGTGATCACGCTTAATGCAGTAAGAGGTTTAGAACATGAGCAGGGAAGATACACACTGACTCATGAGGTAAGTTTGGGGATTGGCCTGGGGAAAGCTCCAGCTGTGTCTATAATGTTTCATTTCCTTAAAAGAGTTTTATTTCT
>NW_006921635.1:10464074-10487420 GCF_000298275.1 Orycteropus afer afer
AGTGAAGAGAGAGACTGAGAATAAAAAACAAACCAAATTATTAATAAAGAATGCCTGCCTTAAACATTGTGCTATTTTAAAGAATTCTCTCTGTGGGAACCAATTGACAACAGCAACTCGAAAGGTTCGATAGGCCTCTTAGGGTCCAGTGAGTTTATGTTAATGGGGAGGATCAATTAGGAAAAGGAAGGTGAGAATGGCTGGAGAATGAATCAATGTCGCTGAATTGTACTTGTAGAAATTATTGAATTGCTGTATGTTCTGCGATGTGTATTTTCAACAGCAACAACAATAAATTATTAAAAAAAAAAAAAAGTACCAAAGCAAAAAACAAACCAAAGAACCAGAGCAAATATGGTGAAACAGTACAGTTTATCAAATCTTGGTGGGAAGTGTAGAAGTGCTTTTCTGTAATATTAATCTCTGCAGAAATGTTTCTTAATTTAAAAGAAAAGTTGGGCAGATGGACATGCTCTGTGTTTGGCGTGGTGGCAGTTACATGAATGTGGATCACTGACAAAGCCCACTGAGCCGGACACTTAAAACTGATGCATTTTGTTGTGTATAAATTATATTGCAATGAAGTTAGTGTTTAAAAAGAGAGAAAGAAAGAAGGACAATTTTAACCTCCTCAGTGCTTATGCAAATGGGAGCACATTTGTGAAAAGGAAAACATTTCCTTGCAGAGAAAAGAGATAGGGGAGATGAGATGAGAGATAAGAAGTCTCCTAGGTAGGGAAGCCTGGGTGCTCGCGCAGCGAGATTGGCAGGGGTCACTTCACAAGCAACAGTCAGAAAGACAGCTCTACAGAGGGGCTGGGGGAACCCTCATCCCCTCCAAAAGTGGAGGCAAAGCCATGGAGACCCACGGCTCTGGAGGGCCTGTCTCTCCGCTTCTGACTCCAATAGGACTAGCAGCTCAGGCTGGAGAAGGCTCTTTGCAACTGGGCCAGGATCGAAACAGCCCTGGGGTATAACCCAAGGGCAAACAGCTGGCTTTACTTCTTGGAGGCTTCAGTGGAGAAGGCAAAATGGGTGGATGGATGATGGATTAACACTCTTCCCTTTTCAAACCAAACACATGCTTGACATAATGTCAACACTTACTTCTATCCAAAACCATACTATTTGTGTGTTGAGCTGTTTGGGGCTATTATACACACACAACCTAAGATCGGAGAGCTCACTCTTCCAGTTCTTGCCATCTCCCTGCACAGGGTTCCTGAATTATCTCATGAATGAACTAGGGAATGACTGAATGAGCAAATGAATGATCATGGCAACCCTTGATGAGCACCAACTGTGCATTACTACTTCATGTGGTCCTTCAGCCTCCCTGGGTGGCAGGGAGGATTGTTCTTGGTTTGACAGAGGGGAGGGAAGTTGCTCAGAGACCCAGTCACTAAGGGGCAGAATTCTCTTTCAAACCTGGCCCCTCTGATTCACACAACTGTGCTCTGGCCCACTAACCACAGCCCTGGTCCACTGAGGGGCCGGGAAGGAAAGTGGCCACCATTTTTCTTTCTGGAAGGTAAGGCAAGAGTGTTGGTACAGGGAGCTTGGAAGGCAGAGACCCAGAATCCAAGCTG
This sequence comes from Orycteropus afer afer, assembly GCF_000298275.1. Classification (NCBI taxonomy): domain Eukaryota; kingdom Metazoa; phylum Chordata; class Mammalia; order Tubulidentata; family Orycteropodidae; genus Orycteropus; species Orycteropus afer. The sequence goes on from NW_006921635.1 coordinate 10,465,664, forward strand.
CTCTGCTGGGTGTCAACCAGCAGCCTCCAGTTTAGGTGAGGGGTTCCCTTCCCACTCTGTGGCCTGGGAACTCAGGGGAAAGACCAATTAAACTAAAGGGGTCAAGGAGAAGGAGGAGGGTGGGGAGCTGATGGTCAAATCCAGAAAGGCCAGATTTCAATCTGCATAATTATTTTGTTAGCAACAATGGGCATGCAGGACATCTATTTAAAGGCTGTAATGTTAATTTAATGGGCAAAAAGCTAATACAATTCCCCAAGAATTTTTCAATTAAATTAATGTGATGGGCTTTAATGGATACCTTAAGTAGAGAGCACAAATAGGAGAAATATTGCATAAATTATACATACATTTATATGTATGTTGCTCGTATATATAATCTCTTTGCTCTCTGGTTTTGACATACCAGAGGCCGTATTCTTAAATCTGGCAACCAGTTATAACTCTATTTCAATTAATGTGACCCTTTTATCATTCAAAGAAGGGGGGCTCCTCCCTGTGGAGTCTCTGCACACCCCTTCCCTTCAACAAGGCACCAGGAGACTCAGGTCTTAAAGAAACAGAGGTCTCTGAGCAATGGCAGTGACAGTTGGTTCACAAGTGCACAGTCGAGGAGATGATAATGTTGGTGATGCAGAAGCCTGGTCCTCAATCATTGCTCCCCAAAGACATCTCATAAGCAGTAATTAAGATGGACAGTGTTTCAAGGGCCACTTTATTCATTCATATATGTCTTCATTCACCAAGTGTTTACCAAATCCCTATTGTAGTGGCCCCAAAGAAAAATATGACCACACCCCAGAACCTGTGAATGGGACATTTGGAAAAGGGTCTTTTGCAGGCACAATTAAGTTAAGGAGATCATCCTTGATTATCCAGATGGGCCCTAAATCCAATGACGAATGTCCTTGTATGAGACACACAGTGGAGAGAAGACAGGAAGGCCACTTGAAGATGGAGGCAGCTACAATGTCTGGAGCCACCAGAAACCGGAAGAAGCAAGAAAGGATTCTCCATAGAGTCTTTAGAGGGAGTGTGGCCAGTTGCTTTCGGATTTCTAACCTCTTGTTCTAAGCCACCAAGTTTGTGGTACTTTGTTACAGCAGCCACAGGAAACTAATACTATCTACTAAGTGTAGGACAAGGTCCATGGCTGATGCAAACAGTATGCATCGGGCTACTAACTAAAAGGTTGGCAGTTCAAACCCACCCAGCAGGGCTATAGAAGAAAGGCTGGCAATCTACTTCCATGGAGATGACAGTCGAGAAGACCCTGTGGAGCTTAGCTCTACTTTGTAACACAAGGGTAGCCATAACGTAAAATCGACTTAATGGCCCCGGTTTGGTTTTCCATCTTTACATTTTGGACACTGTTCCAGGTACATCTAAGAACACTGTAGTGAACAATCAGACAGACTTTCTGCCCACATGATAGTTTAACCTTGGCCATACTTGTTGACCAAGTCTCACATCTATATACAAAGGCTTGCTGATTGGATGGTCTCACAAAAAATTCAGAGTACATTCAGTTAACCTCATTATGCCTCCATTTTATCATTTGTAAAATGAAGATAATAACTGTGGTAGCCATGAGTCCAAGAGGGTCCCAATAACTCACCTCCTGGGATTCATGTCCTCCATGCTGAATGATTCAATCTATAGGATCCTGTGGAATGAAGGCATGTGACTTCTGAGGCTGGGTCATCAGAGACTTCCTCTCTGCTCTCTATTGTATAGTTTGCTCAGAGGGAAGCCAGCCTCCATGTTGTGAGGACTCTCAAACAGCCTTGTTGTTGTTGTTATTTGCCATCAAGTCAGCCCCGACTCCTAGCGACCTCTCCTTGGGTTTCCGAGGCAGTTATCACTACGGAAGTAGGATTGCCCAACCTTCCTTCTGAGGAGTGGCTGGTGGGTTTGATGGGGAAGATAATGATGGGATGAAGACCATGGTGCAAACGGTCACGTGTTTAGCTGCTAATGGAAAAGTTGGAAGATTTCCTTCCAACAGCCGCCATCATCATCTTGCCAGCCAATGGACCAAGTCACGTTGGGAGTAGATCCTCTAGCCCCAGGCAAGCTTTCAGATGACTGTAGCCCAGGTCATCTTCTTGACTGTACCCTCTTGAGAGATCCTGAGAACCAGGCTAAGCAAACTCCCAGATTCCTGACCCACCAAAACTCTATGACATAATAAATGTTTGCTGTTGCTTTCTGCTGCTAAATTTCTAGGTAATTTATAAAACAACAACAAATAACTGATACAATATTCTTTTTAAGCTGACCCTTGTCTGATGAAGACAAGGTGGGTTCTTGTTCCAGGGTCCTCACATACTTTCTGCCTATGTACCTTTCTGCATCTTCTGCCTCTGTCCCATGGCCTCACTTGCTCACTGTTGCTCCTTTTAGCTCATGTGTAGGCTCAATGTTTAATATAACCACTCTCAGAGATATTGTCATTTTAATGGCAGTCTCTTGAAAATCCAAAAGCATCTCAGTATGTTCTGCTGTTATATTCTCAACAACAACAAAATAAAATAAATTGTAAAACAGCCATTTCAGATCCAAAGAAATGAAGGACATCAGATAAGATTTCGGGAAACAAGGGAGCTACTAGGTGATGGGAGTCTCTGGGTGGTGCAAACGGTCACGTGTTTAGCTGCTAATGGAAAAGTTGGAAGGTCAAGTCTACCTGGAGGCCCTTCAGGAGTAAGGTCTGGTGATCTACTGAAAAATTAGCCATTGAAAAGCCTATGGAACACAGTTTTAATTCTGACACATATGGGGTCGCCATGGGTCAGAGTCAACTTGATGGCAACTGTGTACTGGGATTAGGTGATGGGAGATCTCAGGGATCCTCCAATTCCATCCCCCAGGGGCCTGTGCTTTTCACTTAATCCCTAGCATGCAGCAGGCAAAAGAAAAAGGCTGTAGGAATGCTAACATTGACTCATTTTCAGTTCTTTAGTATCAACCTTTGTTTCCATGGGCTATTTTTCTCCTCATAGGCTATGATGGTTCATGAATTGCTGATAAAGAAAATAAAAAGCAAAATGAGGTTTTGTTAAGGATTAAATTCTGTGCTCCAAAATATGTGTGGGAATCCTAACCCCTATACCTGCCATAGGAGCACTGGTGGCAATAGTGCCTAGGGCATTTGACTGCTAACCAGAAGGCTAGCGGTTCAAACCCACCAGCCACTCCTTGGAAGGAACACTGGGCAATCTACTTCCATAGAGATACCATCTCAGAAACCCAAGGAGGGGTCACTATGAGTTGGAACCAACTAGATGGCAGTGAGTTTGGTTTTTATATTCCTGCTATTATGGGCAATCTACTTCTGTAGTGATATCGCCTTGGAAACCCAAGGAGGGGTCGTTATGAGTTGGATCTGACTTGATGGCAGTGGGTTGGGGTGGGTTGGGTTATTATGGAATAAACAGTGTCCCCCAAAAAATATGTGTCAACTTGCTGATTCTCAGTATTATGGAATTACCCTTCATTTTGGGATCTGATGTAACTATCCTATGTGTTGCAATTCCTCACCTCTGTGATGTTAATGAGGCAGGAGGAACAGGCACAGTTGTGTTTCTGAGGCAGGATGCATTCAGGATTAGGCTGTATCTTGAGTCAATCTCTTTTGAAATATAAGAGTGAGAAAATGAGTGACCAGAGAACAGAGGGACCTCTACCACCAAGAAAGAAAAGCCAGGAGCAGAGCACATCCCTTGGACCCAGGGTCCCTGCACTGAGACCAGAAGGTGGCGGTTCAAACCCACCAGCCGCTCCTGGGGAGGAAAGCTGGGCAATCTACTTCCATAGAGATACCACTTCAGAAACCCAAGGAGGGGTCTTCCTGGGGGAAGACTGATGCCAAGATACATGGAGGTTTCAAAGGAATACCAGCCCACAGACGCTGAAAGGAGACAAGGACCTTCCTCCTAACCTGTGAGCTGACAGAGACAGAAAGCCTCCCCATACAGCTGGTGCCCTCAATTTGGACCCTGAGCCTCCTAAACCATGGGAGAATAAGGTTCTGTTTGTTAAAGCCATCCACTTGTGGTATTTCTGTTGTTATAGCAGCACTAGAGAACTGAGACACCAAATAGGGATCCTATCTGGAAGTGGGGTTTTCTTTGTTATGTTACTAAGATTATACCTGAGGAGGCTGGGTTCTAAATCTCATCACTTCTGAGTCATAAAAAGAACACATTAGACACAGAGATTCATACACACTGGAGAAGGTAGACACCATGTGACAAGCCAAGGAACCAAGGAATGCCTGGGGGTATAAACAAGGAAGGAATTGATAGAGCCTCCACCCTAGTTTGGGAGCTCTGGTAGCGTAGTGCCTAAGGCACTTGACTGCTAACCAGAAGGCTGGTGGTTCAAACCCTCCAGCCAGCCACTCCTTGGAAGGAAGATGGGGCAATCTACTTCCGTAGTGATACTGCCTCGGAAACCCAAGGAGGGGTTGCTAGGAGTCCGGTCCGACTCAACGGCACATAACAACAACAACAACAACCACCCTAGTTTGAACTTTCAGCATACACAACTTTGAGAAAATAAATTCCTGTTCTTTAAATACTTGTAGTATTTCTGTTACAGCAGCTATAGGAGACTAAGACAGGTTTTCACTGATTAAACTCCAAAATAGAACCAGCAGTGAGCATCGGTGAAGTCCTGGCTGCGCCAGTTTGCAGAGGCAGGCAGGAGCGCGTAGAGAGGCGAGCTTTGAATCTTGGCTCTGCCACTCACTGGCTGCATAAGCAGGAATGATTCCATTGACCTCTGGGAGCCTCCTTCTCTCTTCCACAAAGTGGGGATATTAATAGCTACTTCACAGGGGTAGCAGAGAGCCTGGTACAGAGAGGAGGGAGAGCCGAAGGCACCCTTGCTGCTGCTTTTGTCTGGTGCCCCGTGGAGAGCATGGCAGAGGCAGCAGGAAATAGCGTTTCTTCTCAGCACCCAGCAAATGATTAATTTAGCCTCACAAGAGCTGAGGCCCAAGGGAGACGGATGATCTGAAGCATGTGGTGGTGGCTCTCTGCTCAGGCATCTGGACTCCAGAGGGCTTCCCTGAGCTGCCACCACACAAGCCAGACCCACTGCCCGCTGGTGCAGGTGATTCCCTCTGGGCTGGTTTCCCAGGAGGGTTTCCCTCTGAGTCTGACTGCTGAGCTGGACTCTTTCCCAAGAGGCATGAGGGTGTAGCAAGGGGAGTAGAGGAAGCCAGGGCTCCCCAGGGGAGGTGTGCAACACGCACCCTGGGGGTCACCTCAGATCTGAAGCAGAGGCAAGCTAAGAGTTTGACCTCCTTATGCAACACATTTAGGGATGTCGTGTTAGGGCTGCCTCTGGACTGGTACCCAGGATTCTTGGTGTCTTTTCCTGGTTTGTGTAAGCCAGAGTAGGAGAGCTGTCTTTCTCCACAGAGCCAGATGGTTGTGACCCAAGGGTTAGCCCAGCCACCTTCACCACCACATGGAGAAAGCCTGTCTGCAGGAAGTGAGAGGGCACATAGCTCTGACTTCTTAACAGTTTCCTTCTCTTTTTGAGAAGACACCTGGACCCTTGTCCTTTGCAACACAACTAAGCATTCTCCATGATAAACAGCAGAAACAGAATGGAAACCTACTAGGTGATTTAGCATTAAAATCCCTGTATTGTAAAAGAATGTTGAAAAGGGTGTGTCACAGAAATCAGGTACCCAAAATATGAAAGAATCAATGAGCTATTTGCCCTTCACAGATGCCATATATGAGTCTGTGAGTGAGTGATGATAAATACAGCATCCATTGACTCATCCATCCATTGATCCATTCATCCATCCACCAATTACCCACTGACCCTTCCTTCCATCAACCAACCATCCATCCACCTATCTATTCATCCATCCATTAGCCATCCACCAACTAACTCACCTACCTGTCCAAACAACCAGTCAACCACCCATCCATCCATCCATCCATCCATATAAACATACTTACATATATCCATCTGCCCATCCATTCATCCATCCATCCACCTATCAACAAGTCATTCATCCACCCACCCACTCATCCATCCAACTAATCACCCATCCATGCATCCATCTGTCCATCCATTCATCCATCTGTCCATCCATGTATCCATCCATCTACTCATGCATCCATTCATCCACCCATCCATCCAATCATTCATTCATTCAGCAAGCTTTTATGGAGTACCCACCATATCATTGTCCCTGTGCAAGATTCACAATTAAGGAACATTTCTTGAATGCCTATTCTGTGCCCTCTGTGCTAATGCTGGAGAATAAGGCAAAGACCCTCGAGGATTTTCACTGTCTCTTTGTGGTGTCGGGGGGTGGTGTGCAGAAAATTAAACATTCAGTAGCATGAGGGAAGTCCTAGAGAAGCACAAAAGAGGGCAAGTAGTCTCTGGCTCAAACTGGCTGGCCTTGGTAGGGATGGAGTGGCCCAGAGCCTTTCAGTCCCCTTGCCCAATTGTCACTGTATTTACCCATATATTTGATGAAGAGTTAGTGAACAGGCAACAAAGCCAACTCATCATGGTGGACAAATAGGTTATTTTTGCCTAGTGCCTTTTGAGGGAACCACTGCTTTTTGTCCTTAGTCCTTGTGGTTCAGGAGGAGCTGACCCCACTCACATGCTCTAGAGAAAGAGAGAGAGAGAGATTATGACATTGTTTGAACTCCTGGATCCAGCTGTGCCTGAAGCCACACCACAGCCCTCACTCCTGCTGATACATGAACCAACAATCCCCTTTTTTGGCTTCAGCCAGTCTAGGGTGGTTTCTATCACATACAACCTACAGTCCTCAAGCACATTCCTGCCCATTCAGAAATGAGATGTGTGCTTATAGGAGTACAAACTGCTTTGTCAGGTACCTTTGCTTGTATATTGGCAGATAGAGCAGTGGAGTGATGAGTGAATGGGTGGATAGACAGGTGGATAGCATCTTGATCATCAGCCAGTCACAGCCTCATCTATAGGTAGCAGCTCTTATGAAGGGCAGACCAGGTTCACTGATTCTCTTACCCAGGAGACAGGGGACCTGTGTTTAGTTTCAGCCCTGCCTCTGCTCTGCTGTGTGACCTTGAGCTAGTCCTTGCCCCTCTCTGGGCCTCAGTCACCTCAACTGTAAAGTGAAGAAATTATGTTAGATCACAATTCTTGAAGCATAATCAATAGGGGATTAGTACTGTGAGATGTACTGGGAAAAAAAAATTATGTGTGTGAGTGTGTTTCTGAGCACGTGTAAGCAGGTGAGCATTGTGTACATGCATGTGTACAGGTGTGTATACATGAGTGTGTGTGTGTATGCTTGTGGACACAGTAGGCTTAAGAGTCAAGGGCATTTTCTAATTCTGTATATGCAGCCCCTCAGAGTCCCACAGTGCACTCTCTTGAATTAAAGGCTCTGAGAAGCCCTCCAGTAAAGATCCGTTTAAATGCATTTAATCCAGCATCTCCACAACTCTTTTGATGACTCTTTAGATTTGAAGATCTCTAAGATCTTTTCCCACTCCTCGGAAGGAAGGTTGAGTAGTGATACTGCCTCGGAAACCCAAGGAGGGGTCGCTATGAGTCGGGGCCGACTCGACGGCACATAACAACAACAACAACAAAGATCTTTTCCAAATATGACTGTGTCAGATGCTCTTAATCTAACGATATAAAAGGGAGAAGAAAAGACTAGGAAAGGGCCAGGCAGTCAATGTGGGTGGGTTTGGTCAAACTTTTACACTTTTTATATTTTAGTTTTTTAAAAAATGCATGGATGTGGTATGCTGCAAATAGAATATAATATAATAGAGCATACAGAGTGAAAATTCATGAAAGCTTCTTAGCTGTAACCATCCCGAGGGAATGAGTTGCTGGGTGTGAGGGTTCAGCACATATTCTTGGAGGACAAGGTCAACCGGCACAACACAGTCCACAAAGAAAATGTTCTGCATCCTACTTAAGTGAGTAAGGAATGCGGTCTTAAAAGCTTGTGAGTGGCCATCTAAGGTGCAGCTGTTGGTTTATCCCCATATGAAGCTAAAGAAGACTGAAGAAAATCAAAGACACATGGGAATAATTAGTTCAAAAAACTAATGGATCATGGACCTCAGCCTCCGTGGCCCTGAGACCAGAACTAGATGGTGCCTGGCTACCACTGCTGTCTGAGAAGCTCACGTTAGAAGGTCATGGATAGAGTGGGAGAAAAATATGGAACAAAACTCAAAACCATAAAAAAAAAAAAAAAAGACCAGGCTCAGTGGTCAAATAGACACTAGTGGAACCCCTAAGACCATGGCCTTTAGTCACTCTTCAAGCCTGGAACTGAACCCATATCCATGGCTCAACTTTCAGGCAAACAATAGACAGGTTTGTAAGGTGAACAGTAACACCAGCGAGGTTCACGCTCCTTCGAGCAGTCAACCATTTGAGATCCTAAGGGCAGCATTTGTCCAAGGGCGAAGCTCAGAGGGCAGAAAGGAATAGGAAAGAAGGAGGGATGGAAATGGGAAACACGCAGGAAGTGGGGTGAGTGATGTTACATTGTGGGGATTGTAATCAATGGCATGAAACAAAACGTGTATGAACTGCTGGGTGGAAGACTGATTTGCTCTGTAAGCCTTCACCCAAATCACAATAAAAACTTAAGAACAACAACAAAAAGAAATACATGGATTTGGTTTAAAAAATATATCCCAACAGTGCAAAAGCTATACAGTGAAAAATCTCACTCCCACTTCTGTTCCTCAGGCCTTCGCAAGACACACTCACTGTCTATCTTCCACAGATAACTCCAAGCACATGCAACTCTATACAGATACGCTCCTTGTTTTACACAATGCTAGTCAACTGTATTTATTGTTCTCCTTGGTGCTTTTATTTAACCTAACTATCTTAGAGATGTCGGTATCAGGAGATACAGAGCAGCTTTTCTCAGGCTCAGCACCAGAACACTTGTGCTGGAGACCCCTTTGTTATGGGGACTGTCCTGAGCATTATAGGCCATTTACCAGCATCCCTGGCCTCCTCCACCTAGATGCCAGCAGCACCTCTATGCCAGCTGTGCCAACCAAAAACTGTCTCCAAACACTGTCAAATGTCCCCTAGGGGACAAAGTCACCCTCAACTAAGAACCACTGATATAGACCTAACTCATGGGAGCTCTGGTAGCATAGTGCCTAAGGCACTTGACTACTAACCAGAAGGCTAGTGGTTCAAACCCACCAGCCACTCCTCAGAAGGAAGGTTGGGCAATTTACTTCCGTAGTGTTACCGCGTGGGAAACCCAAGGAGGGGTCTCTATGAGTCGGGTCTGATTTGAGGACACTTGACGGCATGATGGCATGGCATTCTTCTTAAGGTTTTCCAGTATTCCATTGCACAGGGAGCATGTGTGGGGAGTGTCACACTATAATTCATCATTTACTTAACTGATCTCCTGTTGAGGGACATTTGTGGTTTATTTTCTAGTCTTTGGTTAGGTATCAATGATGTTATAATGAATACTCCTGTACACGTGTCTCTGGCACATATGTAGGATAAACTTCTATAAGTGAAATTACGAATCCAAAGGGCACACATATTGAAAAGTGTGAGAAGCACTTCCAAATGGCCCCCCACAACCACCACCAACAGCAGCTGTCAAGTTGACCCTGACTCACGGGCTTTCGGTGGTGAACTTTTTGGAAGTAGACCTTTCTTCCAAGGTGCCTCTGGGTCTCTGAGTGGTACAGAGAGTTCACACACTCAGCTGATAACTGGAAGATGAGAAGTTCAAGTCCATGCAGAGGCACCTCAAAAGAACGACCGAATGATCTACTTCTGGAAAACAAGCCACTGAAAATGCTACAGGGCACAGTTCTACTCTGACGCACAAGTGATCACCATGAGTCAGGGCCAACCTGAAGCCACCTAGTTACTCATTAAATACCAGTTAGACAAACAAATGAACTGAAGAAGAATGTTACTGGGGCTTCAAGTGGCTACCTTTCCCACCAAGAGGTGGAAAATCTTACCTACGGTTGGAGGAAATGAGGCCAACATACAGAGAGAAACAGGACCAAGAGATGGAGTTCTTATTTAAGCACCTTGATCCAGCCATGTCTGAAGGCACCCTACTCCTGGATTTGCCTGTTCTGTGATCATTCCCTTTATGGCTTACTCCTATTTGAGTCAAGTTAATGTAACCTACAACTGAAAGAGCCCTGGGTAACAACAGAAGCATTACTCTTCCAGGATGCCTGTCCTCACTCATCCCCTGCTCTGGGTCCTTAGTAAAACACTCCCTCAGTGTGAGTCCCTGTCCCCTCACTGGTCTCTTCACCCCTGGATCCACAGCATCTGGCCCACAGGGGATGCTCAAAAGCCTGTTGAATGAACCTGTGTGAGTACCGTATAACACAGCCTTAACCCTTCTGCGAACTGGGGCTCCGGAAGTCCAAGTAAGGAGTCTCTAGCAGCCAAAAGAATTCTCTGAACTTGATTGGAGGAGCTCTGCCAGTAGAAGAGAACAACGCCCTGTCCCCGGGCACAGGACTGTGCTGACAGAGGGAGGGGCTTCTTGGGGGAGGAGGGGCCATCTTCCAGGAATCTCTGCTGCTGCCTGCCTGGACATCAGTGGGCAAATGGCCCAGCGGCCCTGTGGTCTGACTGCTTAAACGTTCCTCTCACTTCCAGAGCAGGCTTGGCTTCATTGGGAGCCATCTTACTTAGTGGACCATGCTCCACCTGCCACAAACAAAGCCCATTATTTGCATCGTTAGTGTTTATAAATTCCTGAGGACCTTGGACAGAAGCCTGAGCCTAAGTACAGAGCTTCACCGGCCAGCACGAGTAACAGGAACCTCCTTGGATACTTTCCAACCTAAGAGCAGCATGGATCCACAGCAGCTCACACAAGGAGATCCCAAAAGGCTGGGAGGAAGGCAAGCAACAACACACGTGCACATCTAAGTGCACCGACAAAAACCAAACCCACGGCATTCCAGTCGATGCCAACTCACAGAGACCCTGTAGGACAGAGTCGAACTGCCCCATAGGATCTCCAAAGCTGTAAATCTATGGAAGCCAACGACCTCATCTGTCTCCTGTGGAGTGACTGGTGGATTCAAACCCCCGACCTTTTGGTTTGCAGATGAGAGCTTTAGCTACAGCCTAGGGAATCCCACGAGATGCTTCTACTCTGTCCTATAAGGTTGCTATGAGTTGGAAATGACTTGACGGCAATGGGTTTGGTTCTTTTTCTTGGTTTACCAAGTGCCAGGTATGGTTCTAGGCACTGGGCATTAAGCGGTAAAGCTTTTATTCTGGTAAGGGGACATAGGCAAACAAACAAATGAGTCATTTCAAATGTAAGCAAATGCTGTGAAGAACAGAGAGCAAGGACAGTGGGGTGAAGAAGGCTTAGAGGGGGGCAGTGAGGCTGGGAAGTCATTTCTGCTACCTACATGGTACCCACAACCACAACATCACTGCCCCTGTGGGTCGGAGAGCAAAGTGACTGTCTCAGACACACAGAAGGAGCAAGCAGACCCAGGCTGGGCCAAGGGGTAGCAGCCCGAAGTCACCACCTGGACCAAGACCCGAGAGGACCCTAAGCTAGATGTCTGCCTTTCGCAACAGATTGGCTCCCACTACAAACAGACAGAGCAGCCTTTCTCTCATGTCACGTGAGATGCTCAGCACGGGCTCATTAATCTTCATAAGATTATGGACAGAGGGGTAAGATGAGGTACACCCATACCCAGTGACACTGAAAAAAAGGAAAAAACCAAACTCACTGCCATGGAGTCGATTCTGACTCCTAGCGACCCCCGTCGGGTTTCCAAGGCTGTAAATCTTCATGGAAGTAGATTGTCCCATCTTCCTTCTGTGGAGCAGCTGGTGGGTTTAGAGAAGCAAAAAGGAGTTTTTTGCTGGAATATACAAGAATTGTTTTATTATAAATTCTCACCCATTTCAATTCAGAGCTTGTTATTTTTTCAGGGGTGGTGGTGGTAAGGGGATGCCTTTGATTAAAACAACAAAAACACTGTTTTCAAAAATGTAGCTGGCTGGTGCCCATGTTGTTTTAATTTGCTGAGACCAGATTGTCCAGCCCTCATGGATTTGATCCCAGGCGGGCAGCTTGACTTACTCAGAGAAGAACTTTGTTTTTCAGTCACACACTGTAGCCCTCACCCTGGCCAAATATGTTGCAATGCTCACAAAAGGTCCCAACAGTCGTGGTCCAGGAATCCCGAGCCCACCTTCCAGATCCCATTTCCAGATGTGCCCCATATGCCCTCCACATGCCACCCTGAGTGGAGACTGCAGAGCTGGTCTGGGCTTATTCCCAGAGCAAAACGAGACAAGCTTCTACGGACCACGAGCCTCGTATTCCAGGCTGAGATTCGGGACTGAGATGGTGCAGCACAGGACTGAACGTTCTGAACTCAGACAGATGCAGCCTCTAAATTAGAGTCCAGATGCACGCGTGTCAGAGGAAGGACAACGCGTGCTCCGAGCACAGCGCCTGGCCAGGGAGGTTCATGGTGAGCAGAGGTGTCGCTGCTGTGACCACAGGTCCTGGCAAAACTGCCTTCTGCTGAGAAATATTGCTACCAAACTAGGCCCCACCTAAGTGACATAGGTCCAAAAATTTCTGTCATCAGAAATCCAGACCTTCACGGTTCGTAAGAAAAAATGCAAATGACCAACCTTGTGCGGGAAAAAAAGGTTCAAACTCACTAGTAATCAAAGAAATGTGAGTTGAAATAAACAATGAGATATCAAGTTAGTACAATTTTTTTAAATTAAAAAACAGTTTGATGACAGTGTTCAAAAAGAGATATTCTGATAGAGTGCTGATAGGACTATAAATTGGTCTAACCTTTCCAGATGGTGATTGAACAATTGTACCAAGAGCGGTGATAGTCATACCCTTTGACCCACTCAATCCTATTTTTAGGGGGTTGCCCTAAAGAATTAATCAGAGGTGGGAGCAAATGTTTCGATACATAGCGTTGTTGCTGGCTGGTTTCAGGTGTAAACTGCCGGGCTTTTCCTTCCGGTCTGTCTCAGTCTGGAAACCCAAACCCCAAAGCTGTTGGTCTACTGAGTCAATTCTGACTCACAAGGACCCTACAGGACAGAGTAGAACTGTCCCACAGGGTTGCCAAGGCATTCTTTATGGAACCAGTCCACCACATCTCTCTCCCTTGGAGCGGCTGGTGAGTTCAAACCGTTGACCTTTGGGTTAGCAACTGAGTTCCTTAACCCTTGCAACACCAGGGCTCTTTCCTTAGTCTGGAATCTCCCCTAAAACCTGTTCAACATCATTGTTGTTGTTGGTATTTGCCATCATAGCCACATGCAAACCTCCCCTGACAGAGGGGTGGTGACTGCACAGAGGGAGCACTGGCTGGAAAATGAACCCAGGTCTTCCACAAGGAAGGCAAGAATTCCATCACCAACCTCCCATGCCCCCCTCCCCGGCTCTTCCTGCAGGGACAAATACAAATACTATTGCAAGTTTCTATCTTGAGGGTCTTGATGCTTGTAATGTATTTGCCCATGTAAACGGCTCCCTGCCTTTCGGGGGGGGGGGGCAATTCAGCAAAGAGTGGAAAGCAAACTTGCTTGCATTGGGTCGCTGGTACACCCCAGGCCCCTAAGTCTCACTACTTACTTCCTGGTGTGGTGAGTATGACCGCCTCCCACTTATCAGAGAAGGAAAAAAGCTCAGAGATAGTAAACCGCCTGCCCAAGGTCACGCAGCTGGTGAGTGGCAGATTCCAAAGCCCCCTGCCCTCTCCTCAAGCCCAGTTTGCCTGGCTGCTCAGATTGGGATAGATAACTGGAGCAGAGGGAAAGTGGACCACATTTCTTAACCAAGGTCAGCAGGGGCTTTGGACTTGGTTCAAGTATTACTGCGCTGCTAAAAAGACTTTTCTCCCTCTTTTCCAGCGAAATGTCTCTACCTTCAATATATTGACTGTCACCGCTTTCTTCTTTTGAAAGGGGCTCTTTAATTTATTGTTTTCCCTTCTTTAATGCCCCAGGAGGAGCTCTGGTAGTGTAGCGCCTAAGGCACTTGACTGCTAACCAGAAGGCTGGCGGTTCAAACCCACCAACCCTCCTCGGAAGGAAGGTTGGGCAATCTACTTCCGTAGTGATACTGCCTTGGAAACCCAAGGACGGGTCACTATGAGTCAGTCGACTCCAGACTCCATGGCACTTAACAACAACAATGCCCCAGGCCAGCCCGACAGCAGAGAGTGAGTACTGGGAGCCGGGAATCCAGCCTCTCCCCTTCCTCCAGACCCAGCGGAAACTGGAGCAGGGATCAAGAAGACATGGCTGTCATAGGATCTGGCTTCGGGACACAAAAGCTGGGAAATTTCAGAGTCAATCTGGGCCAGGGGAGGCCAGCCTGTGAGCTAGGCTGCAATGATTCTTCCAGCCAGCAGAGTCGCCCGGCCGCCAGGTGGCAAACAGGAAATCCCAGAATTTATAGACGGCCCTGTTACAAGGCAAATGTTTTGGAACGAATTGTTCTCTTTTAAATCCTTGTTTTCCACTACTTTTTTTTTTTTTTTTTCTCTCTGGATTTCCCCCCCCCTCCTTTCCACCTTCCCACTGTCCTTGCTAAACCAAGGCCATGGCGCCACCTTCTGCCCATCGTGGGCAGCGGGGCTTGGCTAGGACTCAGGCCTGGGTCCTATCCCTACTGCTCCTGTCTCAAAATGGGGGGCAGTGGGGTGGAGGAGTGGCTTTCTGATTTCTGTCCTTAGAGTTTGTGGTTAAGATCACCTTCCAGTTGCAAGAGAACTGCTACTGTGGTTCCATGTGACCTGGGGGCTCGCAGCTCCTGGTCTCCCACCACCAGAACTCCGGATGCAAGGCTCTCTGGCGGAACAAGCAAATTAGATGCATCACTGCTCACGGCCAGGTCTCCCTCCCTGCAAACCAGTTATGCCACCTTTGGCCTGCCACGTCAACCAAGGAGACTCAATTTCTTCTAGACCCAAACAGACATTTTATCAGGTGATTGTGGGAAACATCCAGAGAAGTGCTTGGCACATGTTACTATGAGCTGCTGTCAAGTTGGCCCAGCTCATGTCCACCAACGCACAACAAAGGAACAGTGCCCAGTCCTGCCATGTCCACGACTGCTTGGGGACGGGACCCGTTGTCATCCCCACGGCTTTCATCTGTTGATTCTCAGAAGTAGGTCACCAGGCCTCTCTTCCTACTTCTTCTTAGTCTGAAAACTCTGCTGGAACCTGTTCAGCCTCCACTGACAGACGGCGGTGGCCAGGAATTGCATTCAGGCCTCCCACAGGGAAGGTGAGCATCTGACTGAGCCACCAATGCCCCACCTGGCACACGGGAAGTGCTTACTACACATCTGTTCCATTTTCTACTATTTGGAATGTCGCTCAATGAGAAGGAACAGCTTGGGGAGTCACTAAAGCAAATGCTGGGCCTCAGGAAAATGAGGTTTGTCTCCTTATAAGAATGTAAGCTGCTTGAGGGCAGACCACAGTGGTGTGCACCAAGAGCCCGGCAAAGGAGGTAATTAAGCGTGGGCTCGCAGTGTTAAAATCCCGGCCTCAACCATTTACTGCCCACCATTCAGCTGAGGGACCTTGGGCAACATATGTTGCTGATTCCTCCAGAGTCCTGGTTTCTCACCTGGTCCTGTGGGAAGCAAAAATAACCCCACTCCCCAAGAATTGCTGCGAGCACTGAAATGACTGGATATCAAGAATGAGGCAGAAGGATGAGCAGGATCCTAAGTCCTCTATCATCCTAGCTGCAAATTGTTCTTATGAAACAACACAATACCTGGCATATAACAGCCATTTAACAAATACCTCAGGAATGAATGAATGAATGAGCAGAAAACTAGGGGGTCAGAAGACTTTGATTAGTTACAGTGCAGTCACCCACTCATCATGAGACATTAAACATCACTGTACCTGCCCCTCCCTCCTCACCTAGAGACCTTGCTTTTTTGAGTATTGTGTTCTCTGCCCTGCACCTCAGTTTTCCCACCCATCCAATGGGCACGATAGCCTCTTACCTGTTGCTCAGAAATACAGAGGGGATCGACTGAGTAATGCACGTGAAACAGCTTGGAAAAGTTTAAACAGTACAGGTCGGAAGGAGAGTTCTCTTCATTTAGGGTGGCCCCACGTGCCTGGTGGCCTTCCCTTCACCCTTGCTCTGCGACAAGTGCAGATCCTTCTGACACAGAGTAGTAGTCACATCCCAAATCCCCAGAAATAGGTGAGTTTGAAAAGACAAGCGTAAGGCTGATTAACCCCTTCACATCCAACACAGTTGAACACATTCAAAGAAGCGGGCTTCCTTTCTGGAGAACGTGTTCTAGAAAACTCCTTCCCAAACCCAGGGGGCAGAGGAGAATGCACTGAGTATGGTGACGAGCTGGGGTGACTCGTGGCAGGTGTGCAGGGGATTACCTGTGACGTCAGGAAACAAGGCTGGCGCCATCCTGAATACCACATGGAGGCTTTCCAACTCAGCTCAGTAGCCCTGGGAAGCCACAGAGGACTCACAAGCAGGGGAGGAACACCCCCCATGCCACCTGGCCTACAGTCAGGGGTTTCTTGGCACACGGGACCTTGAGTTTTTAAAGTAGGAAAGTCTTGGACAAACCAGGAGCAGTAGGTCACCCTCATTCCATGTGTTGTGCAGGGCAGTGATTCTGACTTCTGCCCCATAATCTACCCTTATCCCAACCTCCTCACCTGCTCTCAAAAATAACCTGTCTTTGTCCCATTCCCTCTCAGCTCTCTTTGCTGGGTAGCAACTCGTTTCATGTTAACACATCGGGAGGGATTGCATGCTCGAGTCTTCTAGGTAGTATTTGTGCATTAAACAAAGGCCTTCTGGAGACAATGTCTGAACCCAATGGAGTGACTTAATGGGAATAGCTTTAAAGATGGGGAAGATTTTGGGGAGTAAGTGGGGATTTGCCTTATCACCCACATCATACCGTGTAAACAGCTGTCTGTTTCACATTGCACAAAGCCAGCTCCATCTTCCTGACTCTGGGCTCCTCAGCTTGCCAAGCAAGCCTATAGGAACCTGGGCAGTTTAAATATTCTGTAAATAATGCTGACTGTAGAACTTTATACATAGACTCACAGAATCGGAGCAATCGAATAAAAGACTGTCAGAGTAGAAACAGATGCCAGACATCATACAGTCCAGGGTCAGAAGATACAGTGCACTCATGCTGCCACTTCCCCCTGCCATGCCCACGGCAGACATGGCTAATCAATCATGACACTCTGTCTAGCTGAGCTTGTTTGCAGCCTGAGAATCCTCTGTGGCATTCTAGGAAGCAACTACCAATTATCTTGGCTCTACTAATAATAGCTAAGGTTTATTGAATCTACTTACTGTGTTGCCCACACCCTTTTTCATTGTTATTGTTGCTAGCTGCAGTGAAGTTGGGCTTTGACTCATACCAACCCTATGCACAGTGGAAGGGAACACTGCCTGGTCCTGGGCCATCCCCACAATCGGTGTAGATCAGACCAGTGGGTCCACAGGGCTTTCAGGGGCTGATTTGCAGAAGCAGATTTCCAGGACTTTCTTCCTAGTCTTAGTCTGGATGCTCTGCTGAAAGCTGTTCAGGATCAGAGCAATGTGCAAGCCTCCACTGACAAATGGGTGGTGGCCATGCAGGGTGCATGGGCTGGGTATCAAACCCGGGACTCCTACACGAAAGGCAAGGATTCCACCACTGAACCAACAATGCCTTACCCTTTCTCATTATTACCATTTTAAACACAACTGGTTGCCGACTTTCTTCACCTCAGCACCGTTGACATTTAGAGCTGGGTAGTTATTTGCTGTGAGAGGGCTGCCCTGTGCATTGCAGAATATTTTACAGAGTCCCTGGCCTCTATGCAGTCAATGCCCATAGCATCCCCCCGCCAGGGGTGATAACCAAAAATAACTCCAGATAGCAGCAAATGTCCCAGATGTATGTGTGTTTATGTGTGTGTGTGTGTGTGTGTGTGTGTGTGTGTGAGAAAGAGAGAGAGAGAGTCATCTTTAGTTGAGAAGCACTGGCTTACATGTCATCCCTAACCTTCACAACAAGCCTCTAAAGCAGAGTTTCCTGATTTTTATTTGCCAGATGAAGACACTGAGGTCAAGGAGGACCCCAAGGTGAGTCAGTGAGGAAAGCCGGATGCAGAGCCCAAGTTCCCTGTGGAGAGCTCTTCCTCCTGCAGCTGGGGGATTCCGCGCAGCTCATTGTCTTCATAGCAAACTCAAGGGAGGAAGGAATGGAACCTGGAAGGCTGAGAAAATCCAGATGCCCACTGGCTGCTCCTGCGTTTGACAAGGGCGCTGGAGGTGAACAGGGCCTGGTGCAGCATGGCGAACATCTCAGGCTCTTTCCACCCTGAAAACGGCTCTGGGTGTGGAGACAGCCCAGGGCAGAAGCTATCTGGGGCCATATGGTGCTTGCCAGTGGGACAGAGGCTGTTAGAGGCAGCGGTGGCAGTCCTACTAATAATACTTCCACGTCGCAAACACTGACAATGCGCTCCCCGCTTCATGGGAAGCACATGAAATCTGGCCTGGCCCCTAGAGACTTGGGATTGAAAACCTGACAGTTTGGACATACAGCCCGTGGGCAATGTTTCCCTTCTCCAGGACTTGTGTCTGTGCCAAGAATTCCTAACAAAGGGGGGGAAATTAATTAATTTTAAAAACCCATTAAAAAAAAAAAAAAGGCTCATGAAACTGACTTGTAAGAAACTGTCCATTTTTTCTCCTTGGTTGCAATCACAATGTCGAGAGCTTCTACACACATATTTTACAGATGCTCCATAAATCTTCCCACGGAGCTGCTTCCCCGTAAGGAAGGTCCCTGGGGAAGTCATTGAGGCTTCCTCACTACATGTATTCAAGAGAAAATTGGATGTAACACTTAGAGAAGGCAGCGGTCAGGGAGGGGGAGTGGGAGGGAAGGGGAGGGCGTCTGAGGAGAGCAGCTAGACATGCAAGTTCAGTGCCAAGGACAGGGAGACCAGGGAGAGGCCAGGCTTGGAAAATCTTGACATTTCCAAAACGCCTCTCGCTTTTCCAGCACACAGATCCTGTCTTTGTTGTATGTTTTCGTTCTCTTTCTTTATTTCCAATCACAAAAGTGATACTCTTTTCTTTTTACACAAAATCTGAAGGAGAGGAAAGTAGAAAGAAGCAAAAATAAAAAAATAAAAACCAGCCCAAATCCTAAGGGGGAGAGAGAGACAGAGATAGAAACAAGGAGGAAGAGGGAGAGAGAGGAGACAGAAGGAGGCAAGGAGGGAGAGATTGCCCAGGTGGTACAACCGCTAAGTGCTCAGCTGTTAACTGGAGGGTTGGCAGTTCAAACCTACCCATTGGTTCTACAGGAGAAAGAAAGACCTAGTGATGTGTTCCTGTAAAAATGACAGCCTACAAAACCCTGTCTGTGGGGCAGTTCTCCCGTCACATGGAGGTCACTACGAGTCACATTCAACCCAACAGCACCTAACAACACACGCCTCCACATATAATTTTGAAAGCTTTTCCCAGGCAGTTTGACAGCACCATTTCAGCAACAGGGGTCACCCGGGGGCTTGTGAGAAATGCAGATTTCCCAAGTCTGTACCCTGAGAGTGGCTGTTTTGTAGGTCTGAGGTGGGGGTCCCGATTGGCCATTTTAGTAAAGCCCTTGGGTGACTCTGACGTGGGTGGCCACTGGACCACACTTTGAGAAATAACGAGTTTCAGGTTTTCCAGCCCCTCAGCAAATCGGAGGCATGAGAACATCGAGTCCAGACAAAAACTCGAGGGGTCATCATTTGCTTTCTGGAAGGGCTCCGTTTCAATAGGCATTTCCCTTAGTGCTGTGAACATATGATTCCGTTCACACTCGGTGATTCGCAGCGCAGCCAGGACTTCATCTGCACAACTCTGGGCCAATCCGGCATACCGCCACCTTTTTACAGAGCAGCGCTGACACCCATCTGCTCAGATAAATTAACGTTTCCATCTCAAATAACTCATTTGGCTGGACCATCAAGGTCACATGCCAACTCCAAGACAGGAGGGAGGAGGCGAGGCGGGGGAGGGGTGGGAGAGGCGCTGTGCAATGTCTATGGTGTGACACTGCTGCGTTTTTCTAGCCAAAAGGAAGGGGTGGGTGGGTGGACGCAGCTATTGTAGAATTCACACACACCAGCCACTATCTCCCTTCCTAATTCCTATTCATGCCTCAGGAGCCCTAGTGACACACAGTGGTTAAAGCACTCGGCTTTGTCTGAACCCACCAGCGGCTGTGCGGGGAGAAAGATGTGCCGAGTCTGCTCCCATAAAGCTTTACAGCCTTCGAAACCCTACAGGGCAGTTCTACGCTGACTGCAGGGTCACTGTGAGTCAGAACTGGCAACAGATACAGGTTTACTTCTAACTTGGGGCAGGTCATAGCTGGAGCTGGATTAGCTACAGGGTGCAGCAGGCTGGGTGGTGCTTCCCGTGCAAAGACTCCGTGAGGAGCTTGTGTGTTTGGGTGGGAGGCCCAGCGTGTGCGTAGGGCCGTTCTAGACCACAGCATCAGGAGGTTCCATGAAGAACACGGATGGCAACAGCGGCCAACAGGCATCGTTGTCGTCTTCTTTTCTCTTTTTTTAACTTTTCATTTGGAAATCAATTTAGACTGGCAGAAAAGTTACAGAAATAGTGCACAATCCTGTGTCACCTTTACCCAGCTCTCTTTAATACTCACAACTTACATAAATACCGTCACCCACCACACACCAGTTGTTGAGTCAGTTCCAACCCATGGCGACCACGTGTGTCAGGGATAGACTGTGCTCTGTAGCATTTTCAGTCGTTGGTGTTTTGGAAGCAGTTCACCAGGTCTTTCCTCCAAGGTGGACTTGAGCCTCCAACCTTTCGGTTAGCAGCCTACAGTGACCCGGGGACTCCACCCAGGGACTCCAGGGCAATCCTACGATGATCAAAACCAGGAAACTGGCATCGCTGCATTATTAGTAATGAAACCACAGATCTTACTCCAGTTTCACCTTTTTCCCACTAATATCCTTCTTCTGGAGAACAGGTACTTTCAAGTCAGGGAGATGTGGATCTGCCTCCCAGCTCTGTCACTGACTTTACCCAAGACACAGTCTCTCAGAGCCTTGGATTCTTCTCTGTAAAATAGGAGCTCGACACCTACCTGAAAAGGTTCTTGTGATAATCATATTAAAAAATGGGCATCCACAGCTGGGCCCGCAAGTAAGCAGTGTTGTTGGTTTCATTTTCCCACCTTCTTTCAAACAAGCAACATAACCATCTACAAGGACAAATGGGCATCTGTATAAAGTCCTCTTGGACCAGTTTGGCCCATTCTCAGCTATTAGAACAAGTTTCTATATTTGGGGGAAAAAGAAAAGAAAAGACAGGAGGCAAGCAGATTAGTTAGGAAGTGATTGGTACGGTCCATGTGAGGAGATCTGTGCAGAGGCAGCAGCGAGGAGAGGAAAAGACAGGCTTAATAAACACTGTAAATGCAGAATAAAGAAGAGGTGGTGATGCGTTGGGTGTGGAAAGGGTAAATGAGAAGAGTCAACAATTAGAGGTTGTAGTGTCCAACCAGGGGTACCTTGGAAGAAACACCTAGTGTCCTGCTTCTGAACCATTCACTATTGAAACTCTTGGGAGCACGGCTCTACCCCAACCCACATGGGGTCAC
>NW_006921635.1:10488215-10495402 GCF_000298275.1 Orycteropus afer afer
GGTCAGGGAAGACACAGACCTGGGAACGGTTGACTTTCCTTTGTTTTGACAATCATCATGGTCTGTTTATTTATAGATACTGGCTGGGCTGCTGGGGTAATTCCGAGTAAAGCCTACCAGCTCCTACACACCAGCATCACAAAAAGAGACTTGTCTTTGGTTTCACAGCCTTATATGTTTGTAGAGTTACTCCCTGAAGGCGTGTGCTCTCCCTTTCTCTTCCCGAGTCATAAAGGCCCAGAGTCCCCCAAACCAGTGGAAGCTCTTCAAACCACTACCATATACCCAAGTACATAGTTACCCATCTACCTGACACCCAGGTACACAGAGGTCCATCTACACAGTATCAGGGACATAGATGCCCATGTACCTGATACCCAAGGACATAGATGCCCATATGCATGATACCCAGGGACACAGATGCCCATCTACATGATACCCAGGGACATAGATGCCCACCTACATGATACCCAGGACACGGACGCCCACCTACACGATACCCAGGGACACGGATGCCCATCTACATGATACCCAGGGACACAGATGCCCATCTACATGATACCCAGGGACACGGACGCCCATCTACAGGATACCCAGGAACATAGATGCCCATGTACATGATACCCAGGGACACAGATGCCCATCTACCTGATATCTAGGGACATAGATGCCCATCTTCATGATACCAATTACATAGATGCCCACGTACATGATACCCAAGGACATAGATGCCCACCTACATGATACCCAGGGACACGGACGCCCATCTACATGATACCCAGGGACACGGACGCCCATCTACGTGATACCCAGGGACACGGACGCCCATCTATGTGATACCCAGGGACACGGATGCCCATCTACATGATACCCAGGGACACAGATCAGCATCTACATTGGCATTGAACACCTAGATTTTCCATGACTGATCAATTCCTAACAAGCTTGTTTTCAGGAATTTTTATTTCTATGTTTCTAAAGTCACAAGAAGGAGCCCTGTTGGCATAGAGGTTGAGTGCTTGGCTGCTAACTGAAAGGTCAGCAGTTTGAACCCACAAGCTGTTCATACGATTATAGCCTTGAAAATTCTTTGGGCCGTTCTACTCTGTGCTATAGGATCTCCATGAGTTAGAAACAACTTGACAGCAACGCGTTAAAGTAGTCTCGTTAGGAGTCCCCTCATGTGCAAATGGTTAGCATCTACAGGAGAAAACTGGAGTCCCTGGGTGATGCCAATGAATGACACGCTTGTCTACTAACTGCCAGGCACCTCCGAAGAAAGGCCTGGCAGTCTACTTCCGAAAAATCATCCATTGACAAGTCTACGAAGCACAGTTCTACTCTGTAATACACAGGTCAAAATCAACTTCAGAGCAATGAGTTAAAGTTATCAGAAGGGCCTATACCACAGCAAGCATTTTCGTTTTAAGAAATTTTTTTATTAAAAAAGAACCCATGTGCATGATGTAGAAAAATCACACTGCACAGAAGTATGTACAAATTAAGTATGAGTTAGTCTGGATAGGTATGCTATGGCTGCAGTGACAGATACGCCCTAAAAGCTCTGTCACTCGTAACAACTTTATTTCTCAACTGGCATTTAGTCTGATGCAGGATGACAGGGACTCTCTGCCCCCTCTCAAAACATGGCTTCCAGAGTCACCACAGCAATGAAAGACAGAGGAGAATTCACACCTATTTTGAAATCCCCTAGGCCAGAAGTGACTCAGACATGTTCAATGCCCAGTTGTTGGAAGGACCCCTCCACCCATGGGGACTACAGAAAGGAAGTGACCACAAGAGCTACAAGCGAACGCGACTGTCTCTGACACCTTTGAACGTTTTCCCCATCCCCGCCCCCCTGCAGAGCCAAGTCCTGTTAGCAGTTTGGTTAGCATCCTTCTAGAAATTTCTGTAGATATGCATATTTATGCACATTACTTATAACTTACTCTACTACATATTCAGACATAACACATAAAACTACTTCTTTTACAAAACTGGGATGATGCTTTGCATATGCTCTTGCAGTGTGCTTTTTTTCACTTGACAATTTATCTTGGACATCCGTTCCAGTAAGGAATGAGCTCAAATGTGATTTGAAAGCAAAATGGTGAGATTAAACGGCTTTCTTTGGTGTGCTCTGCTCTGGCTGTGAGCTTGTAGATCATGGCAGGGGACAGGGGGAGGTGTCTCATTTCTGTGTGTTCTTGTGGTGTGCTGTCCGGTCAATTCCAACTCACGGTGATGTCTCGTGACAGAACAGAACCACTTCATAATATTTCTCGGGCTGTGATCTATATGGCACCTGATTCCCAGGTCTTTTCTGACAGATCTGCTGGTGGGTTAGCAGCTGAACGCTTAACCACTGCACCACGAGGGCGTCTCATTACTGTGTAGCCACCACCGAGACTCTTGTTTACCTGGCCTGGTACTAAGGTCCTTATGCCATTCCCAGCAACCCCATGAGGCCAGGAGTACTGTGATCTTTGTCCAGTCTGCAGCTGAAGTACCTGAACCCTAGGGAGGTGACGAAACATGCTGCCTGAATTCATGCGACTGTCGCATGGCAGGAGGCGATCCCCCGAACTTCAAGCCTGTGCTCTCCCTTACTCACTCTGCGAGGCATTTGCAGAACCTCGGTGCCTAACCAGGCTTGGTGTATTGGTATATAGGAGCTCTGGTGGCATAGTGCCTAAGGCACTGGACTGCTAACCAGAAGGCTGGCGGTTCAAACCTACCAGCCACTCCTCGGAAGGAAGGTTGGGCAATCTACTTCCATAGTGATACCGCCTCAGAAACCCAAGGAGCGGTCACTATAAGTCGGATCCAACTCCAAGGCACATAACAACAACAACCAAGCTTGGTATATCACATGTGCTAATTCCCTTTTATTGAATAGACAGCTAAGAGGTCTAAGAGGTGTCCTTAAGGCTGAACAGAGATAACATCGACATAGAAATGGCTGTAGCCATCTATAATACTTCTGGCTAATACCAGCACTGGACTCTTAGATATAACTTGGACTTATATTCCTATTCTGGTGATACCGCATGTTCCCAAAGGTCTAAAGCATGATGCACCCTCCCTGCCCCTTCCAACACACACACACACACACACACACAAACCAGGTGGAGTTTTAGACTCGTAGTAGACATACAATGGAGTGCCTGGGTGATACAAATGGTTAACACGCCCTACGCTGCTAACCAAAATGTCGGAGGTTCCAGTCCACCAAAGACACCTTGAAAGAAAGGTCTGGCTATCTACTTTCAAAAAAACAGCCCTTGAAAGCCCAGTACAGCACAGTTCCACTCCGAAACCCACGGGTCACCATGAGTTAGAATCGACTGAGTTTTAGACCTATGATGCCGAGTTCTCTGATTTAGGGCTGTCAACCCTGGCACCTCTTGTCTTCAAGACAGCATCCTGCTGCACATTTCTACCCTCAGGCTGTTCTCCACTAAGCAGCCAGAGGACCCTGTGCAAGTTTAAGGGAGGGCTCTGTTCAAACCCCACCCCCGGGCACCGTGGCTCTCACCCTGGAACCCTCAGTTCTGTCTCGGCATGCCCCTCGTCCCAGCCTCAGCACCTGGCCCCTTGGCTCCAGACCCTCTGGCCCAGACATCCACTCAGCACTCCCCTTGCCTCTACCCAGTCACTGCCCCAGTGCCGCTCATCAGAGGCCTTCCCTGAGCCCTGCCTTGAAGAGCACGTCTGCCATCTCCAGCCCAGGGTTCTCAGCCTCGGGCACTGCTGACGTCTGGGCTGGGATAATTCTTTGTTATGAGGGGCTCTTCTGCGCCCTGTAGGAACCTGAGCAGCATCCCTGGCCCCTGGCCAGATGACAGTAGTATACTCCCCCCTCCCACTAGCTGTAACACCCAAAAGTGTCTCCAGAAATCACCAACTATTCCCTGGGAGTAACAGGTTCTAACCCTTGGGTGAGAAGTTCTAGCCCTTGGGTGAGAACCACTGCTTTAACTGATCAGCACATACACAGTGGGCTCTCACCAAACGTTGAAAGGATGGATCCACCCTAAGAGACTGGCATACATTCCAAAGATGCTCTCCTCTGTGCCTTCTGGAAACAACTCAGGCACGAACCACAGCAACTCCAGAAGGGATCTAAGATGGTCTTCTGTTGAACAGGATTAGACCTTCCAAGAAAAGGTCTTCTTTTTAGCAGTCTATGATTACAGGGGGAAAGCTCATGTTTTCTCTTCACTTCTTAACTAGCCACTGAGGGGGAAGTGATAATGTCATTTTTCACTGAAGCATCTGAAAAAACATGCCTGGAGTTCTTACCCTAAAACCAGATGAACATTGCTGACAGTAGCAGCTGGGCCAAGAGGCAGGAATAACTGGCTTGCTTAAGACTCTTCCCTGGTCTGCTCCACGGTGAATGGAGCCGATGCCATGTCTCTGGATGTACAGCTAACGCAATACTGTGTTTAAGAGCCCAAGTTCAGAATGACTTCCAAATGAGAAAGTCATGCTGTGAATGGTGGCAGTCGAGCCAAAAGTAATAAAATATGTTCATTTGGACACTGTCCTCCGGGGGTTTCTGATTCAGTGGGGAGTTGGCTTCCACAGGTCAATCTGCTATTTCTCCAAACCTCTACTTCAGATCTAGTCATCCTTCCACGTCGGTGACTCCAAGGTAGGCGTGCAAGAAACCAACCAGGAAGCTGCCACACGCACCCTCGGCTCAGGGCTGGGCACATTCAGGCACCAACAGGGACTAAGATAACTACTTTGTTTCTTGGAGTTATTTACAGATTCATTCATTCTTACATTCTTCAAATGCTGACAGGCCCTTAGTGTGTTCCAGATGAGGTATGGTCTACTGGTTAAGAGTACTCACTCTGAAAACGTTGTTGTTCTTATTATGTGCCATTGAGTCAGACCCGACCCATAGCGACCCCTCCCTTGGGTTTCTAAGGCAGTATCACTACGGAAGTAGATTGCCCCATCTTCCTTCCGGGGAGTGGCTGGTGGGTTTGAACCGCCAGCCTTCTGGTTAGCAGTCAAGTGCCTTAGCCACTATGCCACCAGAGCTCCCATAAATGCCAGCTCTGCCACTGAGTAGTTGTGTGGCCCCGAGGAAGTTACTCAACTTCTCTGAGCCTTAACTGACTCCCATGTAACACAGGAATAAAATACCTAATCCTGGGCTAGTGAGAAATGAATGAGATAAAACATGCAAAGTGTTTAGCAGAGAAGCATCAAATGCAAAGTATATATTGCATTATTATTATATTATTATCATACTACACTCAGGGAACTGTAAATAGTCTGGTAATTCAAGGACACTGTGTAAAAGGACAGCAGGAGACAATTGGGTAGAACAGTATCATTTCTGACTAAGAGTATACAGAAAACCAGTTGTCATCAAGTTGACTTCAGCTCATGGTGACCTCGTGTGTGTCAGAGGAAAACTGTGCTCCACTCAGGGATTTTTTTTTTTTTTTAATTGTGGTGAAAATGAAATAAATGCACCTCAATATTCACCAACAAATCAACACCCACATTTACAATTCAATGACATTGATTATACTTTTCATGTTGTGTCTCCATTACTCTTTCCTTTTTCCAAATATTTCACCACTATTGACATAAATGCAGTGCTCCCCACACAAAAACCCCCCATGTCCTTCCCTCTCACCCAGTTACCTATTGTGAACTTTCCTAGACTTGGGACACAACATTTTCTATGATAAGTTATTATACTCTGAATCTCACGGACCATAAAGGAGTAATTATATAGTGATAATCTTTGGTTTCTATATAGTTACTTATTTTATGTAAGCGAGATCATACAGTATTTGCCTAATACTTGCAATTGACTTATTCTGCTCAAAGGAGATCTGGTGGTGCAGTGGTTAAAGCATTCGGTTGCTAACCAAAAAGTTGGTGGTTTAAACCCACCAGCCGCTCCATGGGAGAAAAATGAGGCAATCTGCTTCCGTAAAGATTTACAGCCTTAGAAACCCCATGGGGAAGTTTTACTCTACCCTATAGGGTGGCTATGAGTCAGAATCGACTCAATGACTGTGGAATTTTTTGCTCAGTGTAATGTTTTCAAAGTCCATATACGTTGTGGCAAGCATCTGACCTTCATCTCATGTGCTCCATAGAGTTTCAATGGCTGACCTTCCAGAAGCAGATTGCCAGGCCTTTCGTGTGAGACACCTCGGAGGAGACTCGAACTTGCACTCTTGCAGTTAGCTGATAGGCACTTAACCACGTGTGCCACCCAGGGACTCCAGGAGAGCATACAGAAACACAGAATTGTTGACCAGAAAGGAACACCTGCGATAATTTGGTTCAACCTCTCTTACTTCATGAATAAGGAAATGGAAGTACTGGATGGGGGGTGAAGTGACTTTCCCAGGGTCACAAAGAGCGTCAGGGACAGGCCTGGGGCCAGAGCTCAGGCTTCCTGATGGGCCACAGTCTGCTTTTCCACTGCCTTATCTATCACTGCCGAGTTGATGGAAGGGAAGTGCCTCCTCCCTCAATGTAAACCAAGTCCATGGTCACAGACAGATGTTCCAAAGACGTTGCTGGTGGAAAATTCAAGTTGATGTACAGTATTTTTAAGGGATGTTTCCATAGAGACATACAAATAATTGGGAACAATCATCCCTTATATAGACAGAAAGAGGCATTCATTCAAACAGGAGCTTACAGAGCAAGGGTGGGGGGGTGACTTGCCTGCTGGCCTATAGCGGCATGCAGAAAGGCCAGGCCGAGATCGAGGGGACCTGGGTTGAGAAGCCAAGATGCCAGGAGGAGGGACTAAAACCCTGTGACAGTCCCGCTCATCAGTACTCGCAGCACAAACTCTTTCCTGAACAAACACTTGCCGGGTCCTCCATGCACTGGGCATGGAGTGCGGTGCTGGCGGCATGACGGTAGCCTCTTCTCTTGCAAAGCAGTTCTATCTGTATGAGTCTCCTATCACCGTTGTAACAAATTACCACTTGATTTGTGTCGTGTTGTGGATTCTATTGCAGTTCTGCAGGTCAGAAGTCCACAGTCAAAGTATCAGCAGGGCTATATTCTTTCTGGAAGCTTCAGGGGAGTATCGGTTTCCTTGCTTTTTTCTAGAGGCCACTTAGGAGCTCTGGTGACACAGTGCCTAAGGCATTTGACTGCTAACCAGAAGGCTGGTGGTTCAA
>NW_006921635.1:10495687-10509940 GCF_000298275.1 Orycteropus afer afer
TGGTATTTCTTGTAATGGCAGCACTGGGTAACTAAGGCAGAAAGCACACATTGTTTGGAGAATATGGAGATGGCCAGAGCAGAGAGCATCAGGAGACACGAGGCAGGACAGCAAAGGGCTTAAGAGCTTTGGAATCAGAGAGGCTTGGGTTCAAATCTTGCCCCTCCGTGTACTAGCTCTGTATCCCAGGCCACATTATTTATCTTCTCTGGTTTCTCCTTTGTGAAAGGTGGATGACAATCACGCCCTCCTCACAGGCTTGTAGCCATTAGATAAATAGATCGGAGATACCAGTACCCAGCCCCGCGTCATGTCCGGTGTCCATGGCCAGCACGGTCAAGGCCCACTGTTGCAACTACTGTGCCAACCCATCTCACCAAGTGTTCTCCCACAGCCTCACCTGCCCCCTACTTGACCAACCACAAAGTACCTCTAGCCACTGGTCCCCCCATAATGTGTCCAAAGCACGCCACTTGGACAGTGCTCTGCTACGAGCCACAGGTTCTTACTGGCTAATTTTCCAAGGTAGCTCTCCAGGCCTTTCTTCCTAGTCTAAGTCTGGAAGCTCTGCCAAAACCTGCCCACCACGGGTGACCTGCTGGCATCTGAAATATCAGTGGCATAGCTTCTAGTATCACAGCAATACACACGTCACTGCAATATAATAAACTGACAGGTGGGTGGTGGTGGTAGTGATGAACGGCCATTATCCCTCGGGAGATGGAGTGAAGTGGCAGCTTGGAAAGGGCCTGGCTGAGGAGCCTGCGGTCTGGGTTCTCTTTTCTCATCTGCCCTTACTCAGGGTGCTCCCGTCCCTTTCCCTTAGGCAACAGGAAGTGCAGGTAGTGACCTCCCCAATCTTATGGCTCTGTCACCTTCTTCCTGAACTTCAACATAATAGATTTCTCACAGGTGGAAAAGATGCCATCTATCACATGTGGGTCGTGACAGGATCTACCTCATATGCTGTCCTGAGGGGTCCCAGAGAGAATGTACAGGAAGTGCTTGCTATTATTTCATGGGAGGAAAAAGTGCAGACTCCCAAGGCACAGCCTATGAGCCCAAGGTCTGGCTGGGCCACTTTCTGTGACTATGTGCACATGACTTACCTCCTCCTTGTCTCACTTCCTCAACTGCAAAATGGGGATGATGATGGCAACCTCTTGGGGCACTAAGTGTGTCTAGCATGGACTCATTAGTCATGATGATGAGGATGATGATGGTGACCTGTTCGATGACCTAGGAGGAAAATTAAGCCCAGTGAGGGGAGGAGCCTTGCTCAAGGTCATGTGGCAAGTTGGTGGCAGTCCATCAGAGGCCCAGGCAAATTCACAACATGCGTTCTGAGGACTGGAACCTGAGAGAGTGCAGAGCCCTGCCCGTGTAGGCCGTTTCCCTGTGTGACGGGCAAGGTGGCATCCCCACCTGCAGCCTCTAAGCCAGCCCTGGTGACCAGAGCAGGCTGGATGGAGGCTGTGCCTGCTGAGCCATCAGATGGCACCAGCAGACGGCCTCTCCACGCGACTGCAGCCGGCACTGCTCCCATCATTTATTTTGGACAGGAAACAAGATGGGATATCCAAGGACTCGGCTGCTGGCCGGCTTCTGGTCAGAGGAGGCAGCTCGGGGGCCAGGACTCCTCCTGGCACTTCTAGGTACAGAGCAAATGCTCCATGTGGCTCAGAACTTGCCCCCCCACACACACCCAATTTAAACTCAACTTTATGAATTGAAAGGTCATTCAGCCAAAGAAATAAGAGGCAAGCCAGCTGCCTTGGTACTAAGCTTTCTACTAAAAGCACTGTATACACATTAAAAAAAAAACAAAAACCTGTAGGTATTTAGAATAAAATTAGAGTTAAGATTGGAGACTTCCAGGCACCAGATGAGGCCAATGATGTAAAAAGGGTCAGGACTTCTGGCTTCTCCAATTCAAAAGCGTGAAAGGATGCCCTTCAATTTGTCTACTCCGGGTTCTATTTTCCCATCACACTCTGCTGAATAATTGAGCTTTTCAGACCTCTCTGGAGCAGATGTTGATGCGAATAAAGCCTTCCTTTGCTCAAGGCATGGCAGAAATAGCCTCAGATGCCCGGCCAACAGAACCATAAGACTCCAACTATTCTTGTGGCCAACAGGCGGCATTGCAATTAAGAGACGATTGCCAGAAAACCAACTTGCCGTAAGAGCACGGATGCCCAGGGACCACAGACTCAGTGTCAGCAGATTTCTGTTCTGGGTGTGGGCAACCAGCTCACAGAGGGGTTGCTACTGACATTTTGTTTGACAGGTAAGGACCAGTGGAAGGAACCATGACCTCCAGGGTCAGGAGACGAGATCTGATCCCAGCTGCCCACGGAAGCCTACTCTCTGTGTTGCTGTTAGCGCTCAGGAAGTCAGCCCCTGACTTTGAATGAAATGCTGCCCAGTCCTGCACTGTCCCCAAGATTGGCTGCACGTCGGACCCTGTGGTCCACACCATTTTCATCAGCTGATTTTCAGAATTAGATCACCAGGCCTTTCTTCCTACCCCATGTGTTCAGCATCAGAGCACCACACAAACCCCCACTAACAGACAGGTGGTGCCCGCCCAGGAGGCACGCTGCCCCTCAGTTTACCCCTCTAAAATAACATGAGTGAGGGGGTGGGGATCTCGAAGAGCTGGTACTCCAAGCTTTAAAACACTGTCTAGCCCTAAAGGAAGGCAGCTGTGTCTCAGGTGTAAGGCCTTCTTCTGACAGTTTGCAGACTACAAGTAAGCTGAAAGACCCGTCCTGCCTGCGTTAGTCACATTGGTTGGTAGAATATGAAAATATGTAGCCAAGAATACCAGGGAAACGTCTGGCTGCAGTGGAGGCCAGAGACTATGACTTTTTTTTCTACCTGTACGTAGAAGCAACCTTTGGTTCAACCAGTTCTTCATAGCAAAATCAAAAGGTTATCAAGGGACTCTCAAAAAAAAAAAAAAAAATCAATTACTGTTAGGATGAATAACAATGGAATTGCCCTCTACTTGCCATCTCTCTGTCTACGATTCAAAGCACTTTTTGAATGCTAATCCATTCATCGTCACAGTAACCCTGGAAATGTTCCATTAGGCAAAATCTGTATTATTTTTACCACTACAAAATACGTAGTGCCATTCTGTTGATGGAAAAATAATAATCGAACTATAATCTGAAAAGAATAATGAAGAAGAATGCTTGGGGTAGTCTAAGCTTACATGAACAGCTTGAATAACTCCTGGACTTACCCAGTGCACCCCAGACCTCTGGCCTCGGGGGGGGTGTGATGTTGCTGTTAAGGGTGGGAGCCAGGGAGCACCTTCCAACGGCCTGAGGACCCTGGGGCTCCGGGAAGCCCATGGGTTTACTGAGTCTGGGTCTCGTGAAATAATGTTATTCGTTATTCTTGGCTGTGCTGCTCGCTTATTGAGGGACCTCTGGGAATCGTGTAACTTCTCCAGTTTCCTCATTCATACTTGGGTTAATTGTATTTGTCCACTTCGCAGAGGTGTTGTGCAGCTGAAACAATTCATGGTGGAACAGAAAGGCCTTTGAATCACTGGGTGGGTGGCTAACTATGTGAACAGTAAAATGTGATAAATGTCTTATGTGGATGATTAGAAACCTGGCCTGTAGTGACCAACCGGCCCATCAACATGGCAATCAGGAAAGGAACGCCCGGCTGGGGGAATCTGGGCAGTGCCAGTTTGGGGTAAATGTGTGGGCTCAAATCCCAGTTCTGCCACTTACCAGCTGTGTGAACTTAGGTAAGTCATCTAACCTCTCTGAGCCTCTGTTTGCCTATCTAACTCACTGCTGTCAGTCGGATCCAACTCATAACAACCCCTCCTTGGGTTTCTGAGGCAGTATCACTACAGAAGTAGATTGCCCAGCCTTCCTTCCGAGGTGCGGCTGGTGGGTTTGAACCGCCAGCCTCCTGGTTAGCAGTCAAGTGTCTTAGGCACTATACCACCCGAGCTCCCGTTTGCCTATCTATGAACTGGGAAAAACTGTATCTGCCTTTTAGGATTATTCTAAGGATTAAATGACACTTCCTGCATTTAGTAGGTGCTTCCTAAAGGGCAGCTACTGGAAGGGTGGGGGGCCCCAGTGGCGCTGTGGTTAGGCCCTCACCGGCTAATCAAAACATTGGCAGTTCGAACCCACCAGCTGCTCTGAGGAAGAAAGATGTGGCAGTCTGCTGCCATAAAGATTACAGTCTTGGAAACTCTGGGGGGCAGTTCTACTCTGTCCTGCAGAGTCGCTATGAGTTGGAATTGACTCCACCACAGTGGGGTTTTACTGGGAAGGCCTATCCTTTCCATTGGGTCTTACAAATGTAATGCAGTGTTTCCAAAATGTGTGGTACTTAAACTACTGAAGAAAAACAAGGAGAGGATTTTAGGTGGTACTTGGAAATTCTCTCAAACACAACACAACACACTGCCGTTGAGTTGGACCTGACTCAGCCACCCCTCCTTGGGTTTCTGAGGCAGTATCACTACAGAAGTAGATTGCCCAACCTTCCTTCCGAGGAGTGGCTGATGGGTTTGAATTGCCAGTGTTCTGGTTAGCAGTCAAGTGCCTTAGGCACACATCACTCTCAGCTATGTGAAATTAGAAAGAAATAGAAACGGTACATCAAACTTAATTTCTATTACTGATTAGAATGAGGCTGAGTTTTTAGAAAGTGAGTCCATTTTAAAATTATGTTGTTGTTGTTGTTATTATTTGCCATTGAGTCGGCCCTGACTCATAGCAACCCCTCCTTGGGTTTCTGAGGCAGTATCACTACAGAAGTAGGAATGCCCAACCTTCCTTCTGAGGAGTGGCTGGTGGGTTTGAACCGCTGGCCTTCTGGTTAGCAGTCAAGTGCCTTAGGCACTATGCTACCAGAGCTCCTTTAAAATTATAGTAAATAAATAATCATACAGTTGTACACAGAGAGGGTAAACATTTTTAAGGTGGCGTATGAAAGACTCAACCATGAAAGGCTGGCGGTGTAGGAAAAGACTCAAGCTAGCAGTGGGTTCTAACCCTAGGTTTATATTCATTAGTCATGTGATAGCTGCCAGGCTCTTAAGTCCGTCTGTGACTTGGTTTCCTGGTGTGTAAAACCAGAGGGTTCGCATTGGCTAATCTTCAGAAGTAGAGTGACAAACCTTCCTTCCTAGTCTTTATAGGTCGGGAAGCTCTGCTGAAACCTGTTCACCCTGGTTCGCCCTGCTGATATTTCAAATACCAGCGGTATAGCTCCTAGCATCACAGCAACAAGCACGCTGCCACGGTACCACAAACTGACAGGCGGATGATGGTCTGACACATCACGGTGCACCATTAATCATCTGTTGAAGGAAGGAAGAAAAGAAGGAAGGGAGGCAGGATATCAAGAACGAGGAGGAAGTTCATTTGTTCTTGGGAGGTCAATGGCAGAGCCGGGACTGGACCATGGGTACCCCACTTCCAAGGGCAGCATTCAGGACTGAAACCACCGTGTGGCCATTTCTAAGCTGCCAGAATCACTTGAGTGTTTGGGATGAGGCAGAAGAGATCCCATTTCTAAAACATGAATTGCCTTGGTAATGCTGGGGAAGCCATCTAATTAAGATACTCTCCCTATGCTATTCTCACCCTTTAATCTCCATATGGGAGACACACAGCTATGGCCATCAAAGCAAAAAGTACCAGGATTTCCAGCTTTGGGTGATTTCTGTGCATAGATTCGGGGACATACACTGTGCTTATTTACCAAAAGCACTTTTTCCCCTATTTCTTCTTTCAAAAGCTTTGACAAGACCATCCCCTCCTCCCCCAACTCACGCATTTCAGAAAGAAAGATCCTCTCTAGTCAGGAGAGTGAGATGGTCACATAGCTCAGAGGAAAAGTGGACTCGGAAGAGGTGGGAACCCCACCCAGATTGTTTCTCTGACAGCTGCTCACTGTCCAGAAGTCACCCACTTACGAGTCTAGGATGCAGTTACAAGGACTGAAAGAGCAACCCCCAAACTGTTGACAGCAGCTACCTCTCTGGGGCAGAGAGAGAGCAACAGGGGGAAGAATGTAGTGAGGACTTTTCCAGAGTTTACCAAGGTTCCTTCCAGCTGTGTTTGAACCTTTCACCATGAGAACAAATTACTCATACAATTTGTTAGTATATAAAAACATAATAAAAGTTTCATGATTCTGTGTGAGCTTTATGGGGCTCTGATGGTGCAGTGGTTAAGGCATTCAGCTGCTAAGCAAAAGGTTGGCAGTTTGAACCCACCAACCACTTCATGAGAGAAAGATGAGGCAGTCTGCTTCTGTGAAGATTTACAGCCTTGGAAACCCTATGAGGCAATTCCACCCTGTTCTGTAGGGTCACTGCGAGTCGGAATCAACTTGGTGGGAAGTGGTTTGAGTTTTTGGTTTGGGTATGTGATCCTTTGTTTCCTGTATAGGGGTTCTACATCTGGTAAACCCTAAGGGGTTTAAGAACCCCAAGACATTATACAGAAATAATTTTTTGTGTGTAAGTAGGTACATTTGTGGGGGCATTCCTGGTTCAGTGGTAGCATTCTCCTCCTCCATGCAGCTGTCCCGGCTCGGATTCCCAGTCGATGTACCTCATGAGTCGCCACTCCCTGTCCAGTGGAGGTTCGCGTGTTGCTAGGATGCTGAACAGGTTTCAGAGGACCTTCCAGACTAAGAGAGACTAGCAAGAAAAGCCTGGTGACATACCTCCAAAAATCAGCCCATGGGAACCCTATGGATCACCTGGGGCCACCATGAACCAGGGCCATGAGTCACGGCCTGACTTGATGGCAACTAGCACCAACCTCAAGGCTCTGTGGGCTGTGTGACTATATGCATGAGTGAGCGTCTCTCACAGTGAGATCCTATTTTGGTCATCTAGTGCCAGTCTAAAAGAAAACACCGCAGATAGATGGCTTTAACGAACAGGAATTTATTCTCTTACAGTTTAGGAGACCAGAAGTCCAAGTTCAAAGTGCCAAACTCTAGATGCTGGGTGAATGCCCCTCAACCTTGGGCTCTGCCTCTTGCTCCCAGCCCACTGAAGCTGGAGGCTCCTCTTAACTCAGACAGCTGCTGGCTGCTGAGGCTGACAAACCCAAGGTCAACAAACAAAATGGCACAGTCCCGAGATTACCAAACAATATGGCAGGCCACTAGTTCAAATCCAGAGACAGTCCCAAGATTGGCAGGAAACATGGCAGGCTGCTAAATGAAGACAGCTACATGCAGGGTCCGAGTGGGCCAT
Organism: Orycteropus afer afer; assembly: GCF_000298275.1. Lineage (NCBI taxonomy): Eukaryota > Metazoa > Chordata > Mammalia > Tubulidentata > Orycteropodidae > Orycteropus > Orycteropus afer. The sequence continues at coordinate 10,502,955 of NW_006921635.1, forward strand.
GAAGCTCAAAGACCTTTCTCAGAGCTGCTTCTCATACTGGAAGCCCACCACCTCCCTAAGGCAGCTACTCAGCTACTCACAGCAGATTCCACCAGGGAGCTGATTACCCACCTCACCATGAGGAATCACTGCATCTAGCTGCCCAGTCACTCAACACCAGGCCCAGCCAAGCTGACGCACAACCTCAGCTACCACAGATGTGAACAGAAGATTGTGAATTTCCAAAGTAAGAAACTTATAGGAATTCTAGACAAACTTGTTTGGATTTTTTAAAAATAATAACTCCCTATGGACCCAATCAATTCTCTTTTGTGCCCTGAACACAAGTCTCAACTGCCATTTCTTCTCTCGGCAGCCCCATGCACTTAGGCTTCTAGTGGACAACGTATGGAGGAGCTGGAATCCCACCAGCGTGGCCTCAGCCTCAGGTGCTGAAACAGGCAGCTGCTGATACAGCAACACGACACACTCAGAGGCACCTCCACCCAGGCCTGTCCCCTTGCTCTACGTGGGGAGCTGGGCAGGGCTATCACCCCTGTTTTACAGATGTGGAAACTTGAGACAAGAGGTTCAATGATTTGCCCAAGGTCACCAAGAAAGGCAGTGCTGGCTCAGGGAAGTGTGTGCACAGAGCATCGAGCTGCTTCTTGGTGGGAAGGAAAAGAGAAAGATGGGTGAGGGCCAGAGGGTGAGGTGGGAGAGAGAGAGAGGGACCAAGGGAGGCAGGGAGCGAGAAAGAAAAGGAAGGGATGGAAAGAAGGAGGAAGAAAGAGGAAGTCAGGGAGAAGGAAGGGAGGCAAAGAGGGAAGGAAGAGAAGAATGAAAGAGGGAGGGAGGGACAGGAGAGAATAAAGAAAGAGAAGGAGGAAGGGTGCAGGGAGGGGAGAAGCAAAGAAAGGGTGGGAGGGAATGGAGGAGGGAGAAAGAGAAGGAAGAGAAAGGAGGGAAAAGAGAAAGAGGAAGGGAACGAAGGAGAGGAAGCAAGAGGGAGGCAGGGAGAGGCTGGGCAGACGTGCCACCTCACAGTGCTGGCCACAGGCCCCTGAGGGTGCGACAACTAGGAGACGACACAAGGTGGGTCCAGTGAAGTCAGGTCACTGCCAGCCCTCAGTTGGCTTCCCCCTTTCGCCCTGGACTGGCCTCGTCTCTGTAGGCAGATGTTCCGGTCCCTCTGAGCTCTCCAGACTGAACACCTAAGGGTTTGTTGTCCTGTCGGTGAAACAGGCTTAGGCTGTGACATCATCTTGTCCACAGGATCAAAGCCAAACCAAGGCATCACTATCTTTCCTGAGTGTGACGCGTCTCTAACGTACCTTCCTCGCGCCAAGCCTGCGTGGGATGATCACCACTGCTACAGAGGATCTCCAGCACACCCCCAGGACCAAGCTCTGGGGAGCTCTCGATGGAATGACCCTCGGGAGAGCACCAACGGGGCTCTGCTCCCAGCGCGTACCACCTGGTCCCTGCTCATTGCAAAGCAAGTCTCTGACATACAAGAAATACTCCTGTGTCAAGTATTAAGATTCCTCCGAAAGGGGAAAAGAGCAAGGCAAGATAAATGCCCTTTTGTGACACCCAACACAAATCTTTTGTGGTCAAGGCCTCAGGCTCTCCTCTGAGCGGGGCGAGAGCTATTTTAAAACTAATGTTGTGCATGAGGAAAACCTCCTGTATTGAAAAATCTTCTGTTACAGGAGTGAGATGGGCCAGAAATCAGCGCTGGGGCTCTCAGAGTGCTTGATTATGGTTATAAACATTACTGACTGCATCAGCAAAGCTGCTGGGAGTCGGCTGTAAACCTTTCGAGGGGGACTCGGGAGGCAGGGCTGACAAGGCAAGTTCAAAACCTGTGAGCGTTTTACTCAGAGATTTCCTAAATTGCTAAAAATACCCAGTAATCTGCCTGAAGCAGGGACAAGCTAAGGTAACCTTTCTCCTTCCCTCTGCCTCCCCGGCACTTGTGAGAAAAGGAACCAGTTAAGGAGGTAGGAGAAGGCATCGTGGATGGGCCGGTGGTGGGTCAGTGGTAGAATTCTTGTCCTCCATGCAGGAGACCTGGGTTCGAATCGCGGCCAATGCACCTCGTCACAGCCACCACCCACGTACCAGTGGAGGCTTGCGTGCCACTATGAAGCTAAACAGGTTTCAGTGGAACTTCCAGACTAAGACCAAGAACAAAGGCCTGGTGACCTGTCTCCACAACCGAGCCAGTGAAAACCCTATGACAACCATCGGACACCCAGCTGACTCCACAGCAGCAGGTCACTGGGATGGCACCAGACGGGGCATGGACTTTAGAGCCCGAGCAACCTGGGCTCAGAGCTCACCTCTGCCACTTACTCGTTTGCACAGCCTTGTGCGCAAAGCATGTGCCTTCATGAGCCTTACTTTCCCCGTCTGTAAAATGGAACCCATAATACCAACTTGTGGTCCATGAGCATTAGAGATAATCTAGAGCAAGTGTCTGACACCCAGTGGGCTGTTTAGAAGTGGGAGCTGTTATTGGTACTATGAGAATTTAGTGGGGAAAGACAAACACATAAAAGCAACAGGAAAATCCGACAAGGAGGAAGACTAGATACAAGCCCAGCACTGGAAGGTCTGGACAGCAAATGTCTGAAAAATTCTCAGAAAGGAAAGTTTCCTGGCAAGCTCTCTCCCACTTTCTGTTGTTGTTGTTCGGTGCCTCCAGTCAGTTCTGACTCACAGTGCCCCTCGGCACAACAGAAGGAAACACCGCCCATCCTGCGCCAGCCTCACAGTCCTCGCGGTGCCCGAGCCCGCTGCTGCAGTCACTGGGTCAATCCATCTCCTTGAGGGTCTTCCTTTTTTTGCTGACCCTCCACTTTACCAAGCACGGTGTCCTTCTCCAGAGACTATCCCTCCTGACAACATGACCAAACCAGGAGGGACAAAAGTCTTGCCATTCTCACTTCTAAGGAGCACTCTGGCTGTCTTCTTCTGAGACAGATTCATTCATCCTCCTGGCAGCCCAGGGTGTATTCTATATTCTTCACCAACACCGCAATGTGCAGGCATCGGTCCTCCCACTTCCTGGACTGCGGAAATTCCACCTGCGCTTCTGAAGTCAGATCCCCACTAGAGTCCCTTCAAGGCTGCCCAGGTTTGCCAACAGTCGTCCCTTGCAGCATCCTCACCATATCTATCTGCTCAACGATATGGAAGTGAACAGCATCATTCATTCTCTGACACCTGGGCAACTCTAAAATGGCAAGTGGGTGATAAATGACTGGATTAGTGGGGCTGAGTAGAGAGTGAAGAATGCGCTGACTGGGTGGAGGAGGCAGGGAGGGGATACTGGACGTGGTGTGCGTACCAGCCAAGGCTGAGTCAGAGTAGGACCATTCTGCATACTTACACACATATACAAAGGAGTGTGTGTGTGTGTGTGTGTGTTACAGGGAATCACAGTTGTGGAGCTGGTTGAGCAATTGTTGATGTTGTTTTAAGGCTGTTGTCTTTGACCTTGGATGCTGGAGCTTGAAGATGCCAGGGCAGACAATTGGGAAGGGAAGAGGGTTGGAAGGTGAGGAGGTAATAGCAAGGAGGAACCCACAACCATGACATAGAACCCCATGACACACAACAAAGTCTGTGTCGGCTCTTGTTGCTTCTGTCCGTGGTGGTGTGGTGTCTCACACAAGCCAGTGCCCTTCATCACGTAGCTAAACACACACACTTGGCCCAGGAGTCAGAGAAGTGAAAGGGGGCCAATAGGAAGGGGCCTGGCCCCTGCCTTGAGCCAAAGAGGTGAGCCAGCACACGGCAACAACGTGGGAGAGGCACAGAAGGGCTGCTGTTTCCTCCCACCCTCCAGCTCACCAGAGTTCCTTCTGTCCTCCCCAGCTGGAAACACACAGGGCAGGGATTCCGGGAAATGACGTCTAGCCCAGTGAAGCTGACAAGTCACTTGTGGGAAAGAGTGAGAAACTGACGAGCCAACAAGGCTAACCCTGATGGTCAAAGTGGAGGCCCCCAAGATACAAGGGACCCCCCCAAGTTACAAATCAAAGAATCGAATCATAGAAAGGGTATTTCTAGACCTGTCATAGAGCCCGTTACTGATATAACACTGACCTCCTCTTGGCTTTTTGAAACAATACAGACAAAATCTAGAATCTAAGGGCTTCTACCCTTTTGCTACTGGTTTTCTCACCCTTGCCTGACTCAAACTTCCAACGCAGCAAAGCAGACTTCAATTACCTCACGATCAGCAGAAGTGAGTTATTTTTTGGAATGTTTCTACATGAGCCAAAGGCAGATTCGCAAGTGCTTGAGATGAAGGCTTTGCATCTCCTTCACTGTCTTCACCTACCACTAAGGTTTGCAAAATACAAACTAAATCAAACTCACCATCATCGAGTGGATTCCAACTCATGGCTGACTCAATGTGTTGCAGTCTAGAACTGAGTTGTTTATGGAAGCAGATTGCCTGGCCTTGCTGTAATGGTGTGACTGGGTAGGTTAGAACAGCCAATCTTTTGGCTACTGTTGTTGTTGTTATGTGCCGTGGAGTCAGACCTGACTCATAGCGACCCCTCCTTGGGTTTCTGAGGCAGTATCACTACGGAAGTATATTGCCCAACCTTCCTTCCGAGGAGTGGCTGGTGGGTTTGAACCGCCAGCCTTCTGGTGAGCAGTCAAGTGCCTTAGGCGCTACGCTACCAGAGCTCCTGTACTAGCTGAGCACAAATCATTCGTACCACCCAAGGATTTTGTTTGCAAGATACAAAGAACTTAAAGGGCACCTTGGGGTCCCCGGGCACTCACTGCTAACTGGAAGGGAAGAGGTTGGAGTCCATGCAGCAGCACCTCTGAAGTAAGCCTGGCGACCTGCTCCTAAAAGGTCACAGCCATTGAAAACCTTATGGAGCCCAGACACGGGGTCCCCGTGAGTCAGAGCTGGCTCGGCGGCTACTGGTAGAGTACACGGCAGGTCAGTACAGTCTACGAGTCCTGCTTCCTACGGGCACTCAGGAATGATGGGGCTTTTTCTGCCGCCTCCCTCGGTCTGCCTCTCAGCACTTCTGTCTAAGAGGAGCCTAACCCCAAAGCAGTCTGCAAGCACGTGTAGAGAGAAGGATGAGGGATGATGGGAGATCAAGAAGCTAAAATCATGGCTCAGACCTCTCAGTTCCTTTCAGTTATTCAACTCTGCAAATCTGGGAGTAATTAAGACACATATGGAAAGTACATGCAAAAGTATGTTCTGGATAACTGATGAACAGGTAGATAGGTCCTGTATGTCCTTAATTTCCCAGGATTTGTTTAATTTTAAAAGTCAACCCTGATCATCAAAATACTTAAAAGAATAGAAGCCAGCAACTTAGCCCAACCCACTGCCATCAAGTCATTCCAACTCATAGTGACCCCCCTTGGGTTTCCAAGGCTGCAAATCTTTATGGAAGTAGATTGCCTCATCTTCCTCCCTCAGAGCAGCTGATGAGTTTGAACCACCAACCTTCTGGTTAGCAGCCAAATGCCTTACCCTCTATGCCATCAGAGCTCCTTAGCAACTTAGTAGTCATCCTTAATTCTTCTCTCTCTCCATATCCAAGCCATTAACAACTCCTAAGGCACTTGACTGCTAACCAGAAGGCTGGCAGTTCAAACCACCAGCCACTCCTCGGAAGGAAGATGGGGCAATCTACTTCCGTAGTGATACTGCCTTGGAAACCTAAGGAGGGGTCCCTATGAGTTGGGTCTGACTCGACGGCACATAACAACAACAACAACATGGATTCCATGTCCCATTACATCTTGATCCTCCCGCCACGCTATTTCCATAGCATCACTCCAGTCCATCCTGAGACAGCTCCTGCCTGGAGGGAGGATGACAACAGCTTCCCAGCCGATACCATGTACCTTCTCTCCCAGTTGGCGTGGACTGCTGCACATCTTTGACTGCCTGTCCTCTTGAAATTAAGAATTCTTCCATGTGAGTCCCCCCTTCCCCAACGTCTCCAAGTCAGGATGCAAATTCCCAGGTTCCCTTGCGGGCTGGGCTCACACAGTAGGTAAGAAGGACCATTTATTTATTCATTCATTTATTGGCATGAATGGAAGAAGGGACACTTCTGTTGTGTGACCACCACAGCAGCAGTAGTAGCTGGGTCGACAAGTGCCCCTAGAGCAGTTCTGGGCAACTTAGTTGCTGGCATTTGGTGCCCAGCAGCAGAAGCAGGGATTTTAACATCAGGCCCACTCAGAGACATTGTTTTGCGGGGCTGCTCTGGGAACTTTCATTTCAAATCTGGTTCTCCAGCCCTTCCCATAATTTTGTGAGCTAACTTGTTAACCTTTAATATAGAAATCTCATTTCTGAGAGTGGATTCTATTGCTAACCCTCAGAATGGACTGACATGTCCTCTTTAATCCATTCTCCAGTTGGCAGTCAAAATGATCTTTTAAAAACTTAAATCAAACCACATCACTTGTCTCTTTAAAGCCCTTCATTGGCATCCCATTAAAAGGCCCTGTACATGGATAATGCTTTTTTTCTCTTAATGTAAATTTTTTTCTTTCTCAATTTTATTTATTTTGTTGTTGTTGAGAATGTGCACAGCAAACTAAACACCAATTCAACAATTTCTGCATGCTCAATTTAAGTGACATTGACCACACTTATAAGTCCTGCTTCCTATGGGCACTCAGGAATGATGGGGCCTTTCCTGCTACCTCCCTCAGTCTGTCTCTCAGCACTTCTGTCCAAGAGAAGCCTAATTGTGCAACCATTCTCATCCTCCTTTTCTGAGTTTGTTCTTCTCTCATTAACGTAAGACTCACTAACTTCTAAGGTTCCCATGTAATCTTTAGAAATGCTATTGTCAAGCTGATCCCATATAGATAGCTCTTAAAAAAGCAGTGTTCAAAGCAAACATGTTTTCTTACTTAAGCTGAAGAACTGTTTCCTTTTAAGATGACTACAGGGAACACATTCAGTAAAAAAAAAAAAAAAAAAAAAA
>NW_006921635.1:10510965-10547386 GCF_000298275.1 Orycteropus afer afer
TAGGTCATATAATATTTGTTCTTTTGTGATTGACTTTTTTCATTCAGTATAATATCTTCCAGCTCCATCCATACACTGTAGCATGTATCAAGTTCATTTCTCCTACTGGCTGAGTAGTATTCCATTATATGTACATATCATTTTTTGTTTATCCATTCATCTGTTGATGGGCATTTGGTTGTTCCCACCTTTTGGCTACTGTGAATAGTGCTGCAGTGAACACTGGGAAACAAGTCTCTTTCTGAGTCTCCACTTTCAAGTCTTTTGGGTACATACCTAGGAATGGAATTGCTGGGTCCAATGGTAAGTCTATTAGTTTTTTGAAGAACTGCCACACTGTTTTCCATAATGGCTATAACATTTTGAATTCCCACCAGCATAGATAAGAGTTCTTATTTTCCCCCATTCTCGCCAACATTTGTTATTTTCTGTTTTGTTTTGATGTTGTTTTAATCATAACCATCCTGTTTGGAGTGAAGTGGTACCTAATTGCAATTTTGATTTGATCTCTAAGGGCTAATGATGCTGAGCATCTTTTCATGTGTTTGGTGGTCACTTGAGTGTTACCTTTGGTGAAATTTCTATTCATGTACTTTACCCATTTTATGACTGGGTTATTTGTCCTTTTGTTGTTAAGTTGTCTTTTGACTACTACAGTCTAGTTGGATATATGATTTCTGAAGATATTCTCCCAATTGGTTGCTTGTCTTTTCACTTTTTTTGTAAAGTCTTTTGATGAACAAAAGTTTTAAATTTTTATGAGGTCCCATTTTTTTATTTTACTTTTTGCTGTTGGTGCTTTTCTTAGATCTTCCACTGTTGAAAGCTAGGCCTGACAGCACTGTCCATGCTTGCTCTAATAATGTTATGGTCTCAGTGTGCACACTTAGGTCCTCATCCCTTTTGAATTTGTTTTTGTGTATGGTGTGAAACATTTTGTGTATGGTGTGAAACATGGATCTGTTTCATTTTTTCTATCTGTAGAAACCCATTTTTTTCAGCACCATTCATTGAAGAGACTCTTCTTTCTCCATCAAATGGACTTAGCCCCTTGTCAAAAATCAGTTGACCACATAGATGTGTGTCTGTTTCTAGACTCTCAAGTCTTTTCCATTAGTCTATGTGTCTACTGTTATCCAAGTACCAAGCTGTTTTGATTACTGTAGCTGTACAGTATGTTTTAAAATCAGGAAGTGTGAACCCTCCAACTTCTTGTTCTCTTTCAAGATTATTTTACTATTTGTGGCATCTTGCCATTTCATATAGTTGGGGATTCGTTTTGCTATTTCTGTAAAGAAAGCTGTTGGAATTTTGATCAAGACTGTATAGAATCTATAGATGGCTTTGTGTAGTATTGACAACTTAATGATATTAAGTGCTCCAATTCATAAACATAAGCACCATTCCATTTATTTAAGTCTTCTTTAATCTCTGGTGGCATAGTGCCTAAGGCATTTGACTGCTAACTAGAAGCCTGGTGGTTCAAACCCACCAGCCACTCCTCAGAAGAAAGACTGGGCAACCTACTTCCGTAGAGATACCACCTCAGAAACCCTAGGAAGGGTCACTATGAGTCAGATCCAACTCAACGGCAGTGAGTTTGGTTTTTTGGAGAGTTTTATAATCTCTTTCAGTGTTTTATAGTTTTCACTGTAAAAGTCTTCATGCCCTTAGTTAGATTTATTCCCAGGTATTTTATTTTCTTAAATGCTATTGTAAATAGAATTGTTTCTCTGATTTCCCTTTTAGATTTCTCATTGCTGGTGTAAATAAACAGAACTGATTTTTGTTTGTTGACCTTGTACTGGACAACTTTGCTAAACTCCTCTATTAGCTCTAGAAGTTTTCTTGTGGACTTTGAGATTTTCTATATACTGGATCATATCATCCACGAATAGAGAGAATTTCACTTTTCCCTTTCCAGTCTAGATATCTTTTATTTCTTTTTCTTATCTTATTGCTCTGGCTAGGACTTCTAATACAATATTGAATAGAAGTAGTAAGAGTTGGCACCTTTGTCTTATTCCTGATTTCAAGGGGAAAGCTCTCAATCTTCTACAATTATATTACATGTAATATTGGCTGTTGGCTTCTCTTATGTGCCCCTCAATCATACTAAGGAACTTCCCTTCTATTCCAACCTTCTTGGGAGATTTCACCAAGATATGATTTTTGATATGATCAAAATTTTTTTCTGCACCCATAGAGATGATCATGTTGTTCTTTTTCTTTGTTTTGTTGATGTAGTGTATTATGTTGACTGATATTCTAATGTGGAACCATCCCTGCATTCCTTGAACAAATACCAGTTGGTGATGGTGCATAACTCTTTTAATATCCTGTTAGATTCTGTTCGCTAGTATTTTGCTGAGGATTTTCACACCTCTATTCATAAGAGATACTGGCCCATAGTCTTCTTTTCTTATATCTGGTTTGCTATCTGGGTTACTTTTGCTTCATGGGATGGATTAAGGAGTATGTCTTCTTTCTCTATCTTTTGAAAGAGTTTAAACAGTATTTTGTCAGTTCTTCTCTAAATGTTAAAGAAGTCCCTAGTGAAGCCATCTGGTCCAGGATTCTTTTTTGTTTTGTTTTGTTTTGCTAGGACATTTTTGATCATTGATTCAATCTCTTCACTTGTTATAGGTCTGTTGAGGCTTTCTATTTCCTCTTGAGTCAGGTGGATAGGTTGTGCTTCTAAGAATTTGTCTGTTTCATCTAGGTTATCCAGTTTACTGCCATACAGCTATTTAAAATATTCTGCCATTATTCTCTTTATTTCTATCCAGCTAGTTGTACTGCCCCCTATTTTATTTTTATTTTGGTTATTTGGATCTTTTCTCTTCTTTCTTTTGTCAGTTTAGCCAAAGGTTTGTCGATTTTACTGATCTTTCCAAAGAACCAAATTCTGGTTTTATTAATTCCATTGTCTGGCTGTTTTTGATATTATTTATTTGTGCTCTGGTCTTTGTTATCTCCTTCCTTCTGGTAGGTTTAGGCTTAGTTTGCTTTTCTCGTTCTAGTTCCTAGAATTGTCGAGTTAGCCTGTTCATTTGAGATCTTTCTTCTTTTTTATGTAGGCATTTATTGCTATAAGTTTTCCTCTGAGTACTGCCTTCACTGCAGCTCATAAATTTTAGCATTGTTGTGCTTTTCATTTTCATTTGACTCTAAGAAACTTGTAGTTTCTCTTTTGATTTATTCCCTGATCCATTGGTAGTTTAATAGTATGTTGTTTAATTGCCAAATGTTTTTGTATTTTCCAGGGTTTTTTTTCAGTTATTGATTTCTAGCTTCCCTCTGTTGTAGTCAGAGAACATACTTTGTATGATTTCAATCTTTTAAAATTTATAAAGAGTTGCTTTGTGACCTAAAATGTGGTCTATCCTAGAGAATGATCCATGCGCACTGGAGTAGAATATATATTGTGCTATTTTGAGGTGGAGTGTTTATACATGTCTGTTAAGTCTAATTGGTTTATAGTGTCATTCAGGTCCTCTATTTCCTTATTGATCTTCTTTCTAGCTGATCTGTTCAATACTGAAAGTAGTGTATTGAAGTCTCCAACAATTTATTGTAGTACTTATTTCCCCCTTCAATGCTATCAGTGTTTGCTTTAAATATTTAGGTGCCTTGTTGTTGAGTGCATATATTTTTATGATTGGTAAATGTTCTTTTTTAATTGACCCTTCTATCATTATATAATGTCCATCTTTATCTCTTCTGACAGATTTTGTCCCGAAGTCTACTTTGCCTGATATTAAGATTACCACCCCATCATTCTTTTGGTTATTATTTGCATGGAATTTTTCCTATCCTTTCACTTTCAACCTACTTGTGTCCATGGATTTAAGGTATGTCTCTTATAAACAGCATATAGTTGGATCATTTTTATGTTGTTATTGTTTTTAAGCTAGTCTACAAATTTCTGCCACTTAATTGGTGCATTTAGTCCATTTACATTCACTGTAATTACTGATTAAGAAGCGACTTACTTCTGCCATTTTGTTATTTGATTTTCCCCTTAAACCTTTGTCTTGGTCTTTAGTACTGCTTGTTTTTGTGTTTTGTTGGTTTACTGTGGAGTCTTTTTTGTTTGCTTCTTTCATTTTGTATATTTTTAAAGTATATCTTCTTAGTGGTTACCATGAATATTACATTTAAGAACTTGTATCTATAACATTCTAGAGTAAGTTGGGTACCAAGTTAACTTCATTGACATAAGAAATTCTGTATCTATACCATCAGGAGCTCTGGTGGTGTAGTGCCTAAGGCATTTGACTGCTAACCCGAAGGCTGATGGTTCAAACCTACCAGCCACTCCTGGGAAGGAAGGTTGGGCAATCTACTTTCATAGTGAGACTGCCTTGGAAAACCAAGGAGGGGTCGCTATGAGTCGGGTCCAATGAAACAGCAGTGTGTGTGTGTATTACTCTTTATATCATTACTCTCCCTTGTTTTATTGTTATCACGAATTATATCTCTCTATTTCCATACTGGGAGCTTGGTGGCATAGCCCCTAAGGCATTTATTTGACTGCTAACCAGAAAGCTGGGGATTCAAACCCACCAGCCACCTCCCAGAAGGAAGGTTGGGCAATCTACTTCTGTAGTGATACTGCCTCGGAAACCCAAGGAGGGGTTGCTATGAGTTGGATCTGACTCCATGGCAATGGTTGCATTTTTTTTGCTGTTGTTGTTGTTATTTCCATAGTATGTTGGCTGTGAGTATAGCCTCTACTCAAGATGCTTGCTTCCTAGAATACAGCAACCTCAGTCAGCAGTCCTCAGCACTGACTGCATGGGGGAGCAGTTAGACCTCAACTGATCCCCAGGGAGGTCTGAGCTATGGGGTTCACAGTGAGGGCGGTAGAGTGCTGACTGTAGGGGGAGACTCCACTGTGGAGGCCTTCTGTAGCAGGTGTGGGAGGGGTGTCATGCTCTGGTCAGATGCTCATGGAGGTCTGCCTTGTTGCTGTTAGAATCCCCTGGGTAGGTGGCTGGCTGTGAGTGCAGCCTCCACTCAAGACTCCTACTTCCTAATACACAGCAGCCTCAGTCAGCAGCTCTCAGTGCCAACTGGAAGTGGAGGCAAACTAACCCTAACTGACCTCCAAGGAGGTCTGACAGAGGACAGGGCTATGGGCTACATAGGGAGGCTGGCAAAATGCTGACTCTGGAAACAGCCTCCACTTCGGGGCCCTTCTGTAGCAATTCACAACAGCCTTGCAGGTGACAGGGTCTGGGGAGGAGAGAGGTGTCACGCTTCAAACGGACCTCCAGGAAGTTCTGCCTTGTTGTCAGAGTCCTCCCTGCAGTATTCTGGCTGTAGGTGTGGCCTCCTCTAAAGATGTCTGCTTCTTAGCACACAGCAGCTTCAGTCCGCAGTCCTCAGCACCTACTGAAAGGGGAGCAGGAAGACCTGAACTGACTCCCTTGGAGGTCCAGCCTGTTGGTTTCAAAGGCCTGAGTTTTGGAGTATGCAGGGAGGCAGGTAGAGTCCTGACTATGGGAGCAGACTCCACGGCATGGGGCTTCTGTAGCAATTCTCATTAGGCTTGCAACTGACAATGTCTGGGTGAAGGAGGTGCTGGCACACTCCAAATGGACCCCTGGGAAAGTCTGCTTTGTCGATTTTAGGGCAGAAGCTTGGGCTCCTGTCTCTTTGTTCAGGCAGAGGATGTGGTGGTTAGGGAAGCAGGTTCTTTTTCTGGGCCCACTATACCAGTGCCCAGCAGCTGGTGGCCCATGTGTCTTGGGGAGGGGCAGAGACAGTGGGAGAGGCGGATTTTTCCAATCTTTGTTGATTCTTGCTGTCTGAAGCTCCCAGCTCCTTTCCTCTGCTCCCCAATTCAGAGTCTCTCCAAGCTGAGCACCTTTTCCTTGTTGTATTCCTGGGGGAGCCTCAGAATGATGGCTTATGTCTCGATCTTCCCAGAACCCCCCCATAGATAATTCTTTAAAAGAGTATGCTGCTCAAAGCAGATGTATTTTACTAATTAAAATACGCTATTTTGGGGTTCACAGAAGACATCAGGGGATAGTTGTGGTTCAAAGTTTAAAGATTATCTCAGGGCAATATCTTCAGGGATCCGTCCTGCTTCAATAGTGCCAGAAAATCTGGATTTCTTCAAGCATTTTAAATTCTGTTCTGTACTTCTCCCCCCTTTCAATCAGAATTCTTCCACAGAATCTTTGATCAAAAGAGTAGTGGTCATTGGCCAATGGGAAGCTTAGCAGGTAGTGAGTTTAAGATCACAATGGTGGGATAAAAAATACCAAAAATGGTAGCACACCCTGAAGATTATAACCAATGTCACTGAACTGTATATGAGAAATTGTTAAAATTGTGTATCTTTGGTGGTATATATTTTCACAAAAAAGAAAAAAAAATGTCCTGTGTAATGAGATTCTTATCATCCCTCTGACTCCATCCATCCTGCACTACCTCTAGCAGGGGGAACCCTGTCTATTTCTTTCAGAGGATGTACCCCGATTTGTAATTATATTACTTTTTTCTGTATTGTTTATTGACCATCTTACATCACTGGATTAGAGTCCAGGAGGGCAGAGACTGTATTTTCTCACTGATGCAGGGTCTGTACCCTGTAGCTCAATGCCTGCTCCATAATAATAAATAAATGTTAGTCGGATGAATGGATTACAATAACAGTTAGCGTGTATTGAGCCTTTCCATGCCAGGATTGTTTTAAGTGCTACATGTGTAGTAATGCATTGAATCCACACAATAACCCTGTGCAGTAGATACTATTCTCCTACTTTACAGATTGCAAAAACTGAGCACAGGGAGGTTAAGTAATTTGCTCAAGGCCACACAGCTAGGAAATGAAGGAGCAAGAATTTGCACCCAGATAGTCTAGCTTTATAGAGTCCATGCTTTTGACTAGAGCTAACTCAAAGGAAAGAAGGAAGAGAGGGAGAGAGGGGGGAGTACATTAATAAATGGGTAAATGAGTGATGAGTATTCTCTAAGTCCACTCCTTACAGAAGCAGGGGATCTCCAAAGGTGCCTGCAAGGCCTCACACTCCATTATTTAAGTGGGTGGAAGTGGATTGGAGCTGCTGGGTAGAAAGGGCATTTGCACTCAGTCGGCACTTAGGTATTTTACCAGTTCCTCTGGCAGACATTGGTAAATGTTAATACATCCACATCTCACCAGAGAATTCAGGGTTTCAAGCACACAGCTCTTTTACTGTGGGCTGAATCATTGTGCTCCCTGTGGGACCTGGCGATCCCGGGGGGAGGGAGTGTTCTCGTTCACCACAGTTCAACTCTGCAAGAGCAAATGGTTGGAAAACAGGTCTAGACTGTGGCTGAGGACAGCCCTCCAAGACATCTCACATCATGTCTTGAGCTCAGCAAGTTCACACATTCAACTAGTAGTTCTCTTACTCTCCAAAGAATAATTCTTAGCATTAAGTCAGTAATTCTCTACTTACTTTTTGGTCTGAATTCTGGACAAGCTCAATTGCATTTTTCATTTGCAACAGTGAAAAATAACAAAGCGTTGTCAGCTTAAGTTATATACAACAGAATCTCCATGTTTGGGTCTCCTGCAAGTATCCTGAACAATCTAACTTGGTGAACACACAGTTATATTCTTTCCAGGCCATTAAAGAGTGAAAGAATGAAATATGGTATTGACCACAAGACTTGTGACTACAGCAGTTGAAAGACTAATAAAGGGATCCTCACAAAAATATTGACAGTGCTGTCCACAGGGGTTGGTTCAGGGTGATCTGTTTTTCTCTTCTGATTTGTCTACATTGTCTGAGTTTGTTGGTATTCTTATCCAGTCAGCATGTTCCACTTGCTTTCATAGTCAGAAAAAATAGTAAAACTATTTCTAAACAATCAACCAAAGGAAGGGGTTTGATCACTCAGTTTCTCTGGACGTTTACCATTACTTGCATTGCCAAGTAGGGTCGAGAGGAGATGGGGGCAAGTGCTGGAGACTAAAAGAGGCAGTCAAGGGAAAGAATCAAGCTAGAAGGTCTGCCAGGAAGTAGGGCTGGGACTTTTGTTTTTAGCACTGAAAGCCCTGCATTGCTGGAAACCCTCATTCCCAGGCGCACCGGAGTAGCTGGTCACTCCGTGTTATGGACCAAATTGTATTTCCCCAAAAGATATGTGAAGGCCTATACCCTGTGAATACCCTGACTATGACTCTGCTTGGGGAAATCAGGCTTTTCTTTTGTTATCAGTGGGTCAAATGAGGTCATACTAGAGTAGGGTAGGTCTTAGTCTGAACTCTTTCTAAGTGATGTCTTATAGAAGGAAGTGCCACACAAGGAGGACACCACCTGAGAAGCCAACAACAAGCAACCCCCAGGCCTGCAGTAGAGGAATGAGACCACGAAGGACTGTCCCTACAGCTGATACAGGGAGAGCGTAGCCCCGTGGACGCCCTGAATTCAGACTTCCAGCCTCCAGAACTGTGAGCCAGTGGATTCTGTTCTTTAAAGGCACCCACTTAAGGTATTCTTGTCATGGCGTCCCTCAGAAACTAAGACCCACTACCAGAGATGGAAGGGCAGGGGACGTGAGACAGAGAACGGAGAAGAAATCGGTGATAACCTTGTGACTCTGGTCTGTCACTTTCACAGACTTCAGAATCCTTGAATAAGATGGCTCACCCAAGAGGTTCACTCTCTGTCATTTCCTGAGACCCAAAAAACCAAGCCCACTACTGTCGAGTCAATTCCAACTCATAACACCCCTGCAGGACAGTTCTACTAGAACTCCCCTATAGGGTTTCCAAGACTGTAAATCTTTACAGAAGCAGGATGCCCCATGTTTCTCCTAGGGAAGGGCTGGTGAGTTCGAACTACTGACCTTCTGGTTCGCAGCTGAGCACTTTCACCTCTGAGCCACCAGAGCCCCAGCCTTCCCAGAGGGGGGGGCTGCTTTATTTCCTGAGAGATGACTTTATTCTCCATTTGTTTTCACAGCACTCTTTAAAGTCTCAGCTGTTCCAGACAGTGTGGATAGGTTTTAAAATTAATTATCAATTAAAGGGAGGTTAATTGGCACCAAGCTAGTCATCTATTTTGTCTGTAACCAAAGCAGGCTTCCCCCACCCCCCTTCTAGAACCCAAAGACCTGTCTATGCCAGGGCTAATAAACCGCAGCGGTGGAAGCTGTTCAGGTGTGACCTGTGAACTAATGGAAATGATTCCTAGTATTTACGCAGCACCTTTCGCCTGTTGGAAGGTGAATTCTGTGGTCATTTTGATTTTCCAGTTCACCAGTGTGTAAGTCAGCCTTCTAGGTGGGCTTACACACCCCCTGAAAGAAAAGAAGTGGCTTGCAAATATTTTTATTGGCATACAGATTTGTCACCTGTCTCCACTGCACTTAGGGAAATCACCATGACAGAGTAAATGACACCGGCAAGGTCTTGAAGAAAATAGCACATTCGTCACTGGGCTTGCATTTCCCCCTCCCAGCTTGTGCTAGCCCCTCGCCTCATTTCATTTAAGCTCAGTCTGATTTCTTCTGAGCCCTTGAAATGTGATCCGGAGCCTGCCTGCCCCTAGTGTCCCCATCACCAAGGTGGGGATAAGCCTGGGGTTTGTGTTCACAGGAATCCTTGGCCGACTTCTACTGCTTCCTCTGACCTCATCATTAATGAATATTTATAGAGACCCACACGGGAGCATTTGCAAATTGAATTTAGACCAGACAGGTGAACACCTGCAACCAAGACAATTACGTAATGTGGGATTCTGGTGTGCATATATATTAAAATATACCAATTTACCAACAGGACCAAGGATGGGGGCAGACCCTCTCTGCATTCTGGATCACTAGCCTATAACACCTTAAAGTATATAAAACAGGACTTGTAAGGGCCCCATGTCATTTGGGTGTTCTGGGAATATCAAGTGATGATTTGGAATGCAGCAAACCTCTTGGAGTTAGTGTAGTGTGAGAGTGGTTGGGGCTAGATGAAAATGCATTTGGGAATTACCCTGTAAGCGTCGCCATGCTTTCTGCCCCCTCTCTTGCTGCCCACTTCAGGGGTATGGATGTTGAGGCCTGCCCTTTCTTGGTTAGACTCAGGAATTGAGGGCCTACACCACAGCACAGGCAGGTGGCCTGAGGGCCATCAACAAGTGACCTTCTCACCACAGGAGCTGTATTGGTACAGCAATCTGAACTTCTCAAAGCACTTTACTAAGTCAACATCTGTATCTATGTCCAGTAGGTAAGGCTGATGTTATCCCCACTGCACAGAGGAAGGTACTAACACAGGAAAAAGCACTCAGTGATCTGGGAAAGACACCAGGCTCACTGGAGAGGTGGAAGGAAAGCCAAGTCCGTTTCCTGCCCCTCACACTGTGGCTCTGTCTTTCACCCCTTACAGTATGTGTCTCTGGATTCCTGCTTCTTTCCCTCCATCCTCCTTCATGTCAAACCCTATTTCCTCTTCCTCTTTTTTCTTCCTTGTATCTCTCAGATCAGAGTTTCTTGGGCACTGTATTAGGCTGGGTTCTCTAGAGAAGCAAAACCAGTAAAACTTAGAGAGAGAGAAAAAAAAAATTATACTAGGAAAATGGCTCACACACTTATAGAAGCTTATAGAAGCTGGCAAGTCCCAAGTTCTTGGATTAAACATCAAGCTGGAGGCTCTTCTCAACTCATGCAGCTGCAAGGGCTAATGAGCTCAAGGTTGGCAGGCAGTATACTGGCTGTTGACTCCAATGAATGATGAATCCAAGATCTCCAGGCCAAATGGTGGATTGTTCGCTCATGGACAATTGTAGGCAGCACAACAGAATCCCGATCCACAGAAGAAGAGGGTGTCTTTTCCCAGGATGTCCACAAATATACTGGAAGCAGGTCACACCCCTAGGGAAACTCCCCTTCAATGGACTGGCTGCTCAAAACATACATCGGATCCCATCATGGGAACAAACCACATCACAATTGCTCAAACCACACAGAATTGTGGTCCCGCCAAGTTGACACACAGCTCCAACTATCACAGTCCACCCCTTGTCAACTTGGCAGTTGTACACATCTTCTTAACCACATATAATGTCTAAATAAGGACAATTATAAAGTCATATTTGTGCCTAACATGATACGCTAATATGAGTACAACCAAAACGTATTAACCTTATTTACATTTCACAGTTTATAACAGAAGGAAACAAAAATATTTGATGTACATATACAACAAAGAAATATAACAATCACAGTCCTTGTTTCTGCAGCTGGTCATGTGGTCATAACTGATATTCAGAACTACCTTCTTCCCCCACCCATTCTGTATTTACCTTGCCTTCAGCAAGCACCTCAGCTGGTCATGGTTCTCTGCCTTGTGGGGTGACCCAAACCTTCATTCCTGAAGGGTCTGGGCCACTAGTAGTCATATCAGAATTGGGCTGCTGTAATTTTCCATTGACTTTGATCACAGGGCATGATAATACTAAGAGACGTCCTAAAGAATCTCCCATATTCCAGACATATTCTTCTTTACCTCCATTATGTAATGTTAATCCAATTTCCCCTCAGTAATCAGGATCTATCACACCAGATAGTACAGTTAACGCCCTATCTGTCTGTTGTTCCAGAGGCATGAGGCAGCCAAAATGGCTGGGTGCCATTCTTAATTTCCAGTTCAATGCAATCAGTATTGTGTCTCCAGGTGGGAGTGTTCCTCCCTTTGGAACTAAGATCTCCAGACTCACAGAGCATAGGGTAGCAGGGACAGAAAGCAAAAATTTTTTGAGTGGGTCACTAGGGGTAATAGTGAGTGATACCACTCCCGTTTCCAGCCCTTGGTTCCTGGACCCATTAATCCTGGCTATTGGAGAAAGAGCACCATATATTGGACACTGGTTTAGAGCATATACAGCCTCCTGGAGAACATTGCTCCAACCCTTCAAGGTATTGCCACCTAGCTGGCATTGTAATTGTGTTTCCAGTAGACCATTCCATCGTTCTATCAAGCCAGCAGCTTCAGGATGATGGGGAACACAGTAAGACCAGTGGATTCCATGACCATAGGCCCATTGCCGCACTTCATTTGCTGTGAAATGAGTCCCTTGATCTGAGGCAATGCTGTGTGGGATACCATGATGGTGAATAAGGCATTCTGTAAGTCCATGGATGGTAGTTTTGGCAGAAGCATTGCTTGCAGGGAAGCAAATCCATATCCAGAATAAGAATCTATTCAAAAATAACAAAACACTGTCCTTTCCATGATGGAAGTGGTCCACTGTAATCAACCTGCCACCAGGTTGCTGGCTGATCACCCCGAGGAATGGTCCCATATCACAGACTCAGTGTTGGTCTCTGCTCCTGACAGATTGGACACTCAGCAATGTCTTTCATGGCCTCTGCCTCAGGCAATGACCCAGCAGGAACAGTTGAGTTAATTCCATCAAACTGAAGTGGAGGAGGTAATGGTTTTATAGTAATCCCTTCAGATGGGAGGGATTCAACATAATTTACAGGCTCCGTATCCTGATCTTCCTGACTATCTGCCCATATGTCCCCATTCCAGGTTTCAGGATCTCATATTTTCCCAATCAATGCCCTCACTTTACTTCAGACCATTCTGGGTTGGTAATTTAATTGGCGTTGTAACTCAGCCACCCTGAGACTCTGGGTTTGGTTTTCAGCAATATCAGCTCTGTTACTGCGAGGCCATGTTTCTATATAACCACCCTGCATATGTGTAGCCATTTTTGCAATATGCCTTAGCACGTACTCTACGCTTTAGTGCCTTAGTTACTGGAAAAACCACAAAGAGTCCTGACTACCCCCACCTCATCAATACCCAAGCATTCTCCTTAGCAACAACCAATCAGTAAATGGTAGAGAAATACCTTACCTAAAATAGTTAGAAACGACAGTTGGTGGCTTCGGCCCACCAGACAGAGCCAATCAAGTAGTTAGAAATGACAGTTGGTGGCTTTGGTCCACCAGACAGAGCCAATCAAGTAGGAACAACTAGCAACTTGGAAAATGTCAATCAATCCTGTAATTTTCTGATTGAAACTTCCTCCTTCCTGTTGTACCCCCTATAAAGACCCCATTACCCCTGAGTTTGGGGCTCTCAATCCTGAACCGCTGCATCGGTGACAGTTGGGGGTCCGAGCTTGAGCTTGAATAAACAACCCCTATGCTTTTGCAGTGGAATCGGCTCCTTGGTGGTTTTTGGGGATTCAAGATCTGGGCACAACATTACTAGAATAAATAAGGCTTTCTTTCAGAGCACAACTGGAAAGATTGAGGTCTTTTATGCTGTACTTAAGCTGTGACTCAGCAGCCCTGAGCTCATCTCGCTCTTTCATCACTTTGTCTAGTGTAAGTAGGACCAACCAACCAGTTTCCTTCTACTCCTCATGCTGACAGAACTGCAGAAAAGTATCAAATATGCAGTCACCCAGAGCCTCACTTCCCAAAAGCATTTGATCTATTGGTGGTGCTATTTTGCACATCAACGTTGCCACCTCACATCATGTATTAGCAGGGCCCTCTTTACTAATGGAGGCAGGGTCACCGATGCCTTTACAATTAATCAAATTGAAGAACCAATTTAGGAAGCCCATTCTTATGATTTTGTCTCTCTAGAACCACTTCCAGTACCAAATGTGTTAGGCTAGGTTCTCTAGAGAAGCAAAACCAGTAAAACTCAAAGAGAAAGAGAGAGAGAGAGAGAGAGAGATCGAAATTTATCTTAGGAAAATGGCTCACACACTTATAGAAGCTGGCAAGTCCCATTATGGGAACAACCCACATCACAATTGCTCAAACCACACAGAATCGTGGTCCAGCCAAGTTGACACACAGCTCCACTCATCACAGGCACTATCGACATCTTGGGAGCTCTGGTTGTATAGTGCCTAAGGCATTTGACTGCTAACCAGAAGGTTGGAGGTTCAAACCCACCAGCCACTCCTCAGAAGGAAGGCTGGGCAATCTACTTCCATAGTGATATCGCCTCAGAAACCCAAGGAGGGGTCACTATGAGTCAGATCCAACTCGACAGCAGTGAGTTTGCTTTTTTGGTAGTGACATTTTGTGCTGGGTAACTGTCACGGGGGCTGTCCTGTGCACTGTAGGATGTTCAGCGGCATCCCCAGCTTCCACCTACTAGATGCCAGTTGCCCCCTCCCCTAGTTGTGAGAACAAGAATGTCTCTAGACATTGCCCAATGGCCCTTGGGGGAAAAAATCATCCCCATTGAGAACCACTGTATTCTACTGAGCAGTGACACTGAAGAGTGTTGGGTCAGCACACTGGGGACACTCAAGCTGAAACTCTGCTTTTCATCTGTTTCTTCTTCCCAAACCCCAAAGGCCCCATGTTTGGCTGCATTTCTGGATGCATGCTATCCTCAAAGTCCCTCCAGGTTCTACCACCTTGTTTGTCTGGTTTCATCTTGGATGACACCAGTTTACAACTTTCTCCATCAATAGAGTGGTCATATATTTTATCATCCCAATCAGGATACTTCTGAGAGTGAAAGGGTGTGGTGTTCATAATTACACTGGGACAGAGGCGTAAACTGGGACCATCGTGGGCAGAAGGCCACCATAATATAAGCCTCTTCTTACAAGGGAAGCTGGTAGGAAAATGTGCTTGTTGGTGTGTTTAAGATCTGACAAAGTGACTTCCTGTTATGGACTGAAGTGTGTCCTCCCAAAATACATGTTGAAATCTAACCCTTCTGCCTACAAATATGGCACTGTTTGGAAGCAGGGGTTTTCTCGTGCTATGTTAGTGGGTCATAGCAGAGTAGAACCAGAGTAGGTAGGCCCTGAAACTAATTATTCTGAGCTGTGAATAGAGCAAACACAGAGGTACACCTGGGAGAACCCAAACACCTAGGAGCCCCCAGGAGCATTAAAGGCCACCAGAGAACGCGAACAAACTCCCAAGGCTCCCAACAAGGAAGGGCCCTTCTGCCAGCTGGTGCCCTGGTTTGGACTTCTAGCCTCCAGAACTCTGAGACAATGAATTCTTGTCCTTTAAAGCCACTCACTTGTGGCATCTTTTGCTATGGCACCCGCCATAACCAAAGCACTTCCCAATGCCACTTGTGACTTCACCACAGTCTTTGTGCTCCTGGGCTGTGTCCATCAGATGGTTCTTCTCAGGAAGAGCTTGGCGAGGGAGGCAAAGGAAAGTGATGAGAACTAGCATTTTTAAAAAGGAACTAGAGCTGTATTCCACAGGGAAACTCCTAGGGATGTGGTCTGAGCACTGGGGTTGGATATCTGGACTCTGTCTCCGGTACTCTTTTTCTTCCTGTCCAGCACAGGGGAGGAGTGTATACAGATAGACCTGCACGTGCCCTCAGAGAGAAGTTACGATGTCCCAGGATTGAGACACACCGATCCTCAGCAAAAGCCTTGGAAGATAGCATTCTACACTTCTCAAAACCCACTGTTCTCCCTTCTCCCCACTTTTTTTAAAACCACTCATTGTACAAACCCAAGCAGCTAACAGAAATAGCAACACTCTCTTTGTGTGTCTCTGCGTAGTGTCCCTGTGGTCTCCTGTTTGCAACGATTTTCTTGAGACACTATTTTTAAACCCCATATTGGCAAAAAGGGATTACATCTTCCTTCACCAGCAACCTCCCCCTCCCGCCCAGCCTAACCCAGCCACTCCTCCAAATATGAGAACCAAGAACAATTTGTTCCAATCTGCCACTGCGAGTTATTAGAGGGAGGCTCAGCTGACACCTCCTTAATGGGCTTTATGCAAAGCACTCATTCTGTGGCCGGCCGTGCAGTTCAGTGGCTGGGCCTGCCTTCAGCTGGGCTGGGAGTGGAGTTGGCCGTAAAACGGGGTTAATCTATACGATCTGGGGGACATGCCAGAGGACTCATAAAAGCAACAGAGTGCAAGATTGAAAAGCCTCAGCGCTCCAGCCTGCGCAGAGTGAAGCTGGCCCACAGCAGCAATTGCGAAGCTCTGGGGCAACCTTGAGGGGCAGAGTGTAATGAGTCATGAAGTGTGTACACAATAGATATGGAATCAATTAACTGGGTGGGAAGGTGCTGACTTTTCTAGAATCTTTGAGCACTTCTTCTTTACCCTCCAGAGGGAGGGATGAGTGCACCAGATAACTGATGGTTCTGAACCATTTTGTGCAGAATATGGAAGCATCCAGCAATGGTTAACAACTAGGCTGCTGACCAAAAGGTTAGAGGTTCAAGTCCACTGAGGGGTGCCTCGAAAGAAAAGCCTGGTGTTCTATTTCAAAAAAATCTGCCACTGAAAACCCTATGGAGCACAGTTCTGCTCTGACACGTGTGGGTCACCATGACTCGCAGTCGACTTGACTGGTGTGGTTTCTTGGTGTTAGAGCCAAGTTAAGAATTCCGGCGAAAGTGAGAAGTCCCACTGCGGTGGCCACCTCGCCCTGCAAGTCTGTCTCAAACAGCTGAAGGTCAGAGCCGGTGACTCTGGGTAACAAGAACTGGCATAGCTTCATTTTGAGCAGAGTCAGGCTAGTTCATCTTCCACCATGCTCCTTGGGAAAATATCTTCCAGGAGCCAAACTATTTTCAGCCACAAAACAAAACCTGTTCATCTTGTTTGGCGTTAAAGATGGAGGGAAATGGAATTAAGCACGTTTCTGTAAATATTCATTGATTCAACGAAATGATCCTCCCATGGGCAAGGCATCATGTTAGCTTTGGTGGTACTCAGATAAGAGCATTTTGAAGTGACACATGTTTAGGTAAAAATACACCTTGTGTTTCAACGCCAGGGCGTCTTCCCCAATTTAGCTAGAGCGTCTGCGTGACAAGCGCGGAGCATTAACTTTCGATTGGATGAGGGGAATCGTCTTTTGTTTGACATTACTTCTGCTAACAACGTTTCTCAGAGCGAAGGTAAACATGAAGGCCAGGGAGTTCCACAAATATTTATTCTTTGGTTAATATCAATGTATGTTAGTGTTTACCTGAATCTTCAAGTACAGGGGAATTGGTACTGAGTGGTCAGAAGTGAACTAGTAGCAGAAGTGCAAAGGGCACAAGAAGGCAGGTGCTACTTCCTTCATAACTAGTTTCAGAAGCCTTTAGAGGATGCCCTCACACTTCTTTTATCCTGTTTTTCATTTTAATCACCAACATTACGCCACAACATTAAGGTAGAAGAGAAGTTAACATTTACGAAGTTCTTTTCCATAAACGCTTTAAACTGATTTTTCCATTTCACGATCTTACCCTCTAGAAGGGTAGTTTTTTTCTGTGTTCAGTTCAGTGATATGATTACTTTCTCTGCATTGTGTAACCATCACCACTATGTGTCATCAAATTTTTCCATCATCCTTAACAGAAACTCAGTATAGGAAGGTATCTTTTATCGTCTCCCATTTTACGGATTGAGGAAACGGGCACAGGAGTGGAGTCGAGTGATCTGAAGCCAGGCCTAGCTGACTCCAAAGCTCTCCATGATCAGGCCCATAAATGGGAAGATGTGCTTCCCTTTATGAAGCAGAGAAATACGGAAAACAAATGAAATCAAAGTCAGGTTTCCCTAGTGCATGATAAAAGTCTGTTTTCAGATCATTAATCACTTGATAGAGAAGACGGAAGAGGAGAGAAGAGGGAAGAGGTGGAGAAACTCAGATTGCAAGCACCCAAAACCACAATCACTTTGAAATGAAGATAAAACATCTCTGAAGCCTTGCTGCTGATCAATGGGAAAATATAATTCAATTTACAATGATCTCCACCCAACTTTCAGTAACTCATTCATGGCATGAATTGAAATACATCAGTAGCCAGAGCAGGAAGGCAAGGGGGTACCATGGCAACAGGAGAAGCCTTGGAATCGGACATTCCTGGATCTGAATGCCCTCTGCTACCTACAAGCTGTGTGACCACAGGCAAACCACTTAACTCTCCGTGTTTCAGTGTCTTCATTAATGAAATAAGGATAATAACCACTTCATCAGGGTTATTATGAAATTTAAATTAGATAAAATACACAAAGCACCCAACACATTGGAGATAATAAAAAAATATAAATTTCCTTTTCTTCCCCATGCACTACATATACAATTGTCACTGAGACAGATGATATTCCTACATATGTATTTGTATAAACTCACTGCCATCGAGTCAGATCCAACTCATAGCAAGCCTCCCTTGGGTTTCTGAGGCAGTATCACTATGGAAGTAGACTGCCCAATCTGCCTTCTGAGGAGTGGCTGGTGGGTTTGAACCGCCAGCCTTCTGGTTAGCAGTCAAATGCCTTAGGCACGATGCCACCAGAGCTCCTGTGTATTTGTACATGTTGTAAAAATATCCATGTATTTAGTACAGCAAACTAGGCCCAAAGTTACGAAAACTTATTAGTCATAACCAAAAACCATGAGGGAATGAGTTGCTGGGCCTAGGAGCTCAGGACCACAGTCACAGGGGACATTAACTTCAACTGGCATATCATAGTCCACAGAGACAATGTTCTACATCCTACTTTGGTGAGCAGTGACTGGGGTCTTAAAAACGTATGAGCAGCCATCTAAAGTGCCACTATTGGTCTCTTCTCATCCAGAGCAAAAGCGAGTGAAGAAAATCACTGACACACAGAAACTATTAGTCCAAGCATCTAGAGGACCACATGAGCCTCAGCATCCATGACCCTGAGACCAGAAGAACTAGATGGCACCCGGCTACCACTGCTACCACTCTGAATGCGATCATAATAGAAAGTCTGGAACAAAGTGGGACAAATGTGGAACCAAACTCAAAACTGTGAAAAACACCAGACCAGGCTTTCTGGTCTGACAGAGACTGGTGGAATCCTCATGACTATGACCTTTAGTCACCCTTTAAGCTGGAACTAAACTCACCCCTGTGGCTCCACTTTCATCCAAACAGTAAATAGGGCTATAACGTGAACAGTAACCCCAGGGAGGTAAGCAACCACCCATCTCAGATCCAAAGGGCAGCATGTGCCCAGGACAGAGCTCAGAAGGCAGGAAGGGACAGGAAAGATGGATGAAGAGAAATGGGAACTACAGGGAGGAAGTGGGAAGAGAGCTGTTACATGGTGGGGACTGCATTCAACGTCAAGAAACATAATTTGTGTGAACAGTTGAATGAAAAACAATTTGCTCTGTAAACTTTCACTCACAATTAAAACAAAATGTTACTGAAGCATCTCAGGCTACTTCTAGAGCTAGACTGAGGACAGAATTAACAGACTATGAAGTAATTAGGAAGTAATTCCACTGGGAAATTTATTTGATGCAGAAAAAAAATTTATACATACATATAATTTCCCAATATTTATAGCTATGGAGATAGGACAGATTTCCCAATATGTGTGTCTATGGCCCAAATTATATGTACTTTTAATCCAGATGTGGGCAGGTGTCCATTTGTAGACTGGTACTACAAATATGCTAACAGACATACGTCTACTTTCTCAAGTCAAAGAATTCATTCAACACAGTATCTCCCAAGGGGTGTTCCTTAAAGCTCTAAGCTTATAAATATTTCTGAAATAGAAAACCAAATGAGCATTCAACCTCTAAGTTAGTGTGGAAATCACAAGCTACTGCATCTCCCCTTAGGTTTATAACACGCTTGAATGGAGAACCTACTGGACCACAGAAGCCTTTTGCACTTAGCACCTATTATTCATCTTACAAAACCAGTGTGCCAGGGAACACACTCTGGAAAAGGCTCTTTTTAGACCAGTCAGAACCAACGGTATTTCAGCAGCAGGAAAACAAAGGAAAGGAGAGAAGGGGGGTGTGGAGAGGGAGCGCGCAAGTGAGAAATTTCTAGTTCCCTTCTGAGTTGACCTCAGGAATGGGATCTAGTTCCCACTGACTTTCTCTTTCAAAAGTCCTTTTAGCTCTCAAATGTGTTCACTCCTAGTTGATTCTACTTAAAGTAACAAGGGGCCATTTATTCCTGTTGGAGAACAGGAGCGCTAGACTACCAGACAGGAGAAAGGAATGGTAGGACCGAGAATAGAAACCATTTCCAAAAGCTAACACCCACCATGGGAAGCACCCCCAAAGAGGGTGCTTGTGTCAGTGTGGGCAGATACTCTCTGCCTGAAATTCCTGACAAGTTCCATGTTCCCTACTTGGCTCATCAAAGAGGATTTTATCAGACACATCAGAGGGTGTGTCATTTGAAAGAGCCACAGAATCAAAAAAGGAAGGACAAGTGCAATTTATTATTTTGTCATGGTTCAATAAGGTCCCAGCCAACATGTGAAGAACTCCTAAAGGCAACAGAAGCCATAAATGAAATAATCAACAACCACATCGGTAAAGACAGTATCAACGAATTTGCGGAAAACTACCAGACTTCACACAGTCACTGTCTTATGTCAGCCATAAAGCTGGAACTCTTCATCTGGGTGATGTGCTACAATATTATAAAGTTGTAGTCAGAAAAAGACCCATTTTCGCCATCATTTCAAAAGCTTTGTGATGGGCAGGATTCTAAGATGACCTCCAAGATTTCCAGCCCCTGCTGTACAGCCACCCCTCCCAGTTATTCAATTTAAATATTGCTATGCAGGGGTTCTCGGAAATGAGACTGGGCAATCTACTTCCATAGCGATACTGCCTTGGAAACCCAAGGAGGCATCGCTATGAGTTGGATCTGACGCAACAGCAGTGAGTCTCGTTTGATATGAAGGGATTTTGCAGATGTCATTAAGGTCCCAAATCAGCCGACCCTAAGCTATGCAGATTGCTCAGGTGTTGTGAGTCTGACCTAATCACATTAGCCCTTGACATTGGGATCTAGAGGTCAAAGACAGAAAAGCCAGAGAGTCAAAGAATTAGAAGTATCCACATGTTGCTGACTTGAAGATAGAGGGCCATGTGGCAAGAAAGGTGTCGAAGCTAAGAGTGGCTCCAGCTCACAGCCGGTAAGGAAGCAGGGCACTTAGTCTACAGTCATGTTGTTGTTGTTGTTATGTGCCGTCGAGTCGGCCCTGACTCATAGCGACCCCTCCTTGGGTTTCCGAAGCAGTATCACTACGGAAGTAGATTGCCCATCTTCCTTCCAAGGAGTGGCTGGTGGGTTTGAACCCAGCCTTCTGGCTAGCAGTCAAGTGCCTTAGGCACTACACTACCAGAGCTATAGTCATAAGGAGCTAAATTCCACCAACAACCAGAATAAGCTTAGAAGTAGACTTTTCCCTAGAGCCTGCGGACGAGAACTCAGCCCAGATACACTGATTTCAGCCTTGTGAGGGCTTGAGAGAGAATCCAGTCACACTGTGCCAGACCTCTGACCTATAGAGCTGCAAGCTAATAAATGCGTTCTAAGCCATTAAGTTTGTCATAATTTGTTATGCAGCAATAAAAAACTAATACAAGTCTCAACCAACAACTGGGGGGAGTCTGATAGTACATGATGATTCTTAAGTAAGGGCAGAATGCAACTGCTTTTCAGATCCTCTACCCAGGCCATCTCTGCTTTTCTAGGTCCCATATCTCAGCTGTCAGTTTCTCCTAAGTCTGTCACCATCAAACTAAACAACAGAAGTGGCAGAAATGCAAATGAAACCCATAATGAGATTTCACTCCACACTCGCTGTTGTTGTTATTAGGTAGACGCCTTCGAGTGGGTTCCGACTCACAGTGACCTGATGTCCAGCAGAATGAAACACTGCCCAGTCCTATGCAGTCCCCACGATCCTGGCAATGCCTGAGCCCACTGTTGCAGCCACTGTGTCAACCCATCTGTTCTGGTTCCCTAGTGCCGCTCTGACAAGAATACACCACACATGGGACGCCCTTAACAAACAGTGGTTTATCCTCTCACAGTTTGGAGGCTTTAAGTCCGAGTGTGAAGTGCCAGGCTCTAGGGGCTGGGTGAAAGCCCCTCAGCCTTGGGGTCCAGCTCTGCCTCCTGCTCCCAGCCCACTGGAGCAAGAGGCGTTTCTTCACTCAGACAGCTGCTGGCTGCTGAGGCTGACAAACCCAAGGTTGACAAGTAAAAAGGCACAGTCCCAATGTTACCAAACCACACGGCAGGCCATTAACTTAAGTCCATTGTAAGTCCCAAGGTCGGCAAAGCATGGCAGGCTGCTGAACAACACGGCTACATGCAGGGTCCAAGCATGCCATAAGCTAGGGACCATTACCAAAGCTTATATACGGGAAGCAGAACACATACCCAGAGGCAGCTACTCAGCTGCTCACAGTAGATTCCACCATGGAGTTGATTACCAGTCTCATCATGGGGAATACTACATCCAGCTGCCCAGCCACTCAACCAGGCCTAGCCAAGTTGACACAAAAACATAACTACCACACCATCTCATTGAGGGTCTTCCTGTTTTTTTTTTTTTTTCTTTCTGACCCTCTGCTTTACCAAGCATGATAGCCTTCTCCAGAGACCAGCCCCTCCCAATAACATGACCAAAGCATCAGAGGGGAAGTCCCACCATCCTTGCTTCTAAGGAGCATCGTGGCTGCACTCCTCCAAGATCACACTCCTTAGGATGACTACAATTTGAAAAACAAAACCAACAATGACCAAAAACAAATATACAAACAAAACGAACAATAACAGATGTTGGCAAGGATATGGAGAAACTGGAAGCCTCACACACTACTTATGAGAATGTAAAATGAAGTAGCCACTATAGAGACAGTTTGGCAGTTCCTCAAAAAGTTCAATCTAAAGTTAGTGCATGACCCAGAAACTGCACTCCTAAACATATAGCCAGGAGAAATGAAAGCACACATCTACACAAAAGCTTGTACTCAAATGTTCACAGCAGCACTATTCCTCACAGATAGGCAATGGAAGCAACCCAAGTGTCCATCAACAGATGAATGGGTAAACAAAATGCAGTCTATCCACACACTGGAGTATTATACAGCCATAAAAAGGAATGGAGTACTGATACACGCTACAATGCAGATAAACCTTGAAAATACTACACAAAGTGAAAGAAATCACAAAAGACTACATATTATATGATTCCGTTTATATGAAATGTAGAATAAGCACATCTGTAGAGACTGAAATAGATTAGCAGTTGTCAGGGGATGGGATGGAACTGAAACTGTTAATAGACACAGGGTTTATTTAGGGGGGTGACAAAAACATCCTAGAACTAATAGTTGTACAACATAGTGAATATACCACAAACCACTGACATGTAAACTTCCAATGGGTGCATTTCATGTGAATTATATTTCAATAAAGAAAACAACTCAATGGCAAAGAGCCCATGGAGGAACTGTTTTCTCCCAATACATCTATTCTGTACCTGTTTTATTCTACCTCTCCCTCTACTTTTTCCTTGAGAAAAGTTTCACATTTATAGCAAAGTTGACAGAATGAACTTCTGAAGGCCCTTTACCACATTCAACAACGGTTATCATGTTGCCTTATTTGCCTTAATTCCCTGTGCTACAAACTGAATTGTGTCCCCCAAAAACAAATGTGAACATCCTGACTCCTCTACCTCTCATGCTTCTGTGCAGAAGTAAAGGGTTTGTTGCATGTTAATGAGTTTATACCAGGGTGAGGTGGGTCCTAGCAGAGGAGAGATACACACATACTGGGGGAAGACACAATGTGAACACAGACAGATGCATCCACAAGCCCAGGAATGCCAAGGACTGGTGGCAGCTACTAGAAGCTGAAATATACAAGGAAGGACTTCCCCCAAGAGCTACACACTGAATTCAAACTTCTAGACTCTGGGACTGTGAGAAAATAAAAATCTGTTCTTTAAAGACATCCACTGGTATGTATGTATGTATGTGGTGTGCGTGTGTGTGTGTGTGTGTGTTTGTATTTACGTAGGTAGGGTACAGAAGCCCTAGGTCACCAAGACACTCTCTCACTCTCTTCACAAACACACATTTTTTTCTCCTTTAACTAGATCATGGGTTCTTAAGTTGTCCACACCATGAGTTTGCTTCCTGAGGGTAATAACTTCTCTTATATCCCCCAAATCATCTGAAATCTATACCCCACAGCAATGAGCACTGGTGAACAAAAGTAGTGCCTTGCCTCACTCACGTCAGAAACACTACAGTGGGAGTTTGCACACCCTTTGTAAGAAATGGAACCCTTCCTTAGATTTAAATCTTCATCAGATGAGCTTTGATCATCTACAAAATGAACACTTCTGAAACAATGTAGACTTCCAGGTACCCAGTGAATGTTCAGGAGCTGGTGTTGTTGGGGACTGGGGGCAGTGCTACTAAAATTGTCCATGAGCAGCATAAGTTGAATATAACCAAAAACCCAAACCAACTGCCACTGAGTCCGTTCCAACTCCTAGTGACCCTATAGGACAGAGTAGAACTGCCCCACAGGGTCTCCAGGGCTGTAAATCTTACAGAAGCAGAGTGCCTCATCTTTCTCCCACAGAGCGACTGGTATGTTCAAACTGCTGACCTTTGGTTAGCTGCTGAGTCCTTTAACCACTCTGTCACCAGAGCTCCTTTTATAAAAATCAGGTCAAAAAGTCCCTTGAATTAAGTAAGTTAATTAATACAGTAAAATTTATGTTCTAGGCTTATCGTCTAGCTCAGACACAATAGATAGGTTTCATTGACTGTTCGTGGCTGCCTGGAGTGCTGGGCTGCCATGATTGATTAGTAATGTCTGCCAAGGCATTGCACATAGTCTATTCTGAGTGGGCACTATGTGTTTTCCACATCTGATCTAGATTTATAAATACAACATGAATGCAGAGTGGAGACCTGTCCAGTTGAAAATCAATTTCAATGAAGATGTCTAGGTTCTTAGTAAGTGCTCTTCATCTTGCCCGACTTTTTCTTCCTGGTGTCCTTTTACTGCTTACCTATGCAGCCTCTTTTCTCCCATCCTCATTCTCTATTACCAAGATGACAGAAACCACAGAAAGTTAACAGACGAAAACAGAACATGTGTGACTGCGATCAAATTCTAACATACCAGGTATGAATGCCTAGAAGCCTAAGCGGAACAATGTACGCTGTCTTCCTCCCCCTTTCAACTTAAAATAATTCAGCATCTCTTGCTGCCCTCCCTTGGGAAGTGGCTTCCAGCCAGGTACAATTCCTCAAGCATGGAATATTTTTAAATGTACCTACATCAGAACTTTATTCATTAGCTCAAGTGAGTGAAGACTCAGCACTCCCAGCCAGGGTGATGACTTCTATAAATATTTTGGCAATTCATTCAGAACTCTTGGCCAAGCCATCTCTTTATTTTCACATGAAGACTTTCTGATGAACCCAATGTAGATAATAATAACCCTTGCCTCTATACAACATATAATATTCTTCAAAGGATTTTCACAAAAAGTTGTCTAACTTCATCTGACCTGTCTATGCCAGGAAGGGTATATTATGATTCCCATTTTACAGATAAAAACACGGAAGTGTCTGAGCTACTAAGTGAACTGCCCAGAACCACATAGGATGTGACAGCCTGACCCAGTGTTAGTCCCCAGCTACATTCTTTGCATGTAGTGGAAAGAGCCTGGGACCAAATCCCGACTCTGACACTCATCAGCTGTGTGAGAAGTACAGGCAGGTTATTAATCCTCTCGGGGCCTCAACTTCTTCGTCTGTAAAGAAGTAAAGAAGTAAAGGTAACAGCTAGGTGTCCCACTTTCCCCACTGGTGTGTATGACCCATGGACAAAGCAGAGCTGGAAACAAGGGATCCTTGGTAGTACCTCTTACACAGAACCCGCATTATATTATGCTAATCCTGTCTGTTAACAGTGATTCCTCCTGGGTGAGAATCAGCATTTCCAGTCTTTTCTTCCTTGCCTGTCCAAAAAAAAAAAAAAAAAACCACTGCCATAGTTGATTTTGATTCATAGTGATCCTATAGGACAGAGTATAATTGCCCCACAGTGTTTCCAAGGCTATAAATCTTTACAGAAGCAGACTGCCTTATCTTTCTCCCACTGAGTGGCTGGGAGGTTTGAACCACTGACCTTTTGGTTAGTAGCCAAATGCTTTAACTACTGTGCTACCAGAGCACCTTTGCCTGTCCAAATGCTCTGAATAAGCAAACTCAAAAGGTATGGCTGATGTGCTGTGTCAAAGCCTTCTGGAAGTGATCAGTGCATACACCACTGTCACAGCTCCTTGCCAGGAGACGGGTGGCACAGACAGCCCCTCACAGGCACGAACTAACCTACAGGCCCCCGGACACACGTGAACAAACTAGGGGTCTGAGAATGACATCCCAATAGTGCATTCGCCCAAATGGGACTAACTTGAGTTCATCCAGATGAGCGTGCTCCTTTAATGCAAAGCCAATGAGACTTGCCTCTGGCACCTGGGGTCACCCACAGTCTTCATCCTGGTCTCTTCCCCACCCCACCTCCCGCTCCACTTTGAACCTACTCCTGATTTGATGCCTTATCCCAACTCATGGTGCCTGGCACTTGCTCCTCCAATGGTACTTCTGCCTGACCTGGAGTTACCTGAACCTTGACTCAGGGCACCACCTGCTCTCCACCCTCCTCCAAAGGGCCTGGGCAGAGCCGCAGGGACGGCAGCTCCATCCATTCACCAAGCATGGAAGTGTTTGTCCCTCTCCGTCTGCCATTACTCTACCATGTTGTTTTCCAGGACTTCTGGCTATTCTGTACTGCGTGGTGACAGTAGTGACAGAGCTACTGGTTTAAAACACAGGGTTAGGGATTGAGGATTAGCATTCTGGCTTGGCCACTCACCAGCCACGTGGTCCAGGATATTACAGTTCTCTAATACAGGGGTTCTCAAGCTTAGCACTGCTGACATTTGGGGCTGGGTCATTCCTTGTTTTCAGGGTTGTCGTGGGCACTGCAGGATATTTAGTGGCATCCCTGGCCTCCATCCACCAGGTGCCAGAAGCTGCCTCTACCAGCTATGACAACAAAAATTTCTCCAGACACTGCCAAGTGCCCCTTAGAGGGCAAAATCATCCCCAGTTAAGAGAGACTGTTTAAGCTTTAGTTCTTTACCTACAAACTAAAGGTAACGGCTGGCGCCTACCTTCAGGGTTCCCAGGAGAATTGGCTGAGGCCCGTTCAGCACCTGGCACAGTCCTTGGCACAGGGTGAACACTCAGTAATCGTGAGCTATTATTATAATACAAGAAGCCACTATCTCAGAGTAAAACGCAACCTTAGAAAAAGAAATCTGTATTAGTTTCCAATTGCTGCTGTAACAAAGTACCACAAACTGAGTGGCTTGAAACAACACAAATTTATGCTCTTACCATTCTAATGAAGTGTGAAATGAACCAGCAGTGCTGATTCCTTCTGGAGGCCTAGAGAAGAACCCACTTCCTTGCCTTTTCCAGCTTCTGGAGGCCCCCAAAATTCTTTGCCTTGTGGCCCCGCACTGCTCCCATCTCTGCTTCCATCATCGTCATCTCCTTCTCCAATTCTGACCCCCTTCCCTCCTCTTCTCAGGAACTCTGTGATGCCTTCAAGCCCGACCAAATAATCCAGGATAATCTCTCTATTGTACAATCTCTGATTTAGTCACATCGACAAAGTCCCTTTTGCCACATGAGGCAACATCTTCACAGGTTCTGGGGATTGGAACATGGATATCTTTGGAAAGCATCACTATTCTGTGGATGGTACCCTGGGTGTTGCAAATGTTGGTGGTTCAAACCTACCCTGAAGGATATTGAAAGTCAGGTGGTGATCTGAAAGGTCACAGACTTGATGATCCTATGGGGCAGTTTCACTCAGCACACAGGCAGCTGCCAAGAGTTGGAATCCACTTGACGGCAACTAACAACAACAACATTCTGTTTACCAAAGAAACCCCTGGTGCTCTGCCTCATCCGCCCAAGGGAGGAAAAGTCCTCCAGATGGACCTGCTTCATTCTATTGAACATAGTGGAAATGGGTGGAAACCTGCATTTAAATCAGATCTTTATACTCAGCAGACATTCTGACATGCTCAGGAGCCTATTAAATTAGGAGACTTAAAATCCATCAGGCAGATCACTTACCTCACACACATAATAAAGGGGGACGGGAGGGGGCTCCTAGATGACGCTCATCACTTTCTTTTAAAATGTCAAGGGGAGAATTTGAGATGGATCACCCAGCAACGTTCCTGCTCCTGCTTGTCAACAACTCATGTAATCAATGGGAGCATTCATTCTGATAACGTTCCCAACTCTGTCCCATTTCCATTACGTCATTGTTTCATTTGATAGAATCGAACCCTGTACACTTTTTCTAAGGGGTTCTTTGGGGGTCATCTCTCTCTGTCTATTTATCTCTCATCTTTGTCTACTTCCTTTGCTTCTAAGCACCTTCTAAGTCCCAACTTCATACATTTTGCCTGCCTCTCTCCTCTCTCTCTCTCTCTCTCTCTCTCCTCTCTCTCTCTCGTCTTTCCACTCTCTCGTCCTCTGCCTGGAAAAATGTCCTCATTAACACAGGTGTTCAAACCTGACATTTAAAAGGGGTGAAGGAGGCCCAACACTTAGAGTACACAAGAATCAGTCTAAGAAGGTGGAATAGTGGTTGCCCGGGGCCAGGAGTTGGGCAGAGATGGGGAGTGACTGCCAGTGGGTCTGAAATTCTGACTGGTGATAGATGTACAACTTTGTGAATACACTAAAAATCACTAAATCGTACACTCTTAAGTGGGTAAGTGATATGGTATGTGAATGATATCCCAATAAAGCTATTTAAAAAATGATTCTATCAACTTTCACCCAAACCACAAGAAAATAAATAATTAATTAATTTGAAAAGACAATTCTATCAATAGGCCCAATAAACAAGGAAGAGCCTGTTTCTCTTAGAAAATTGTACTTATTTTCAAGAATGTTTCATTCTTGGTCAGCCAAAAGACCATATATTTATTTTAAGATAAATAAATCCTATTGTTGTTGTTATGTGCCGTCGAGTCAGACCCAACTCATAGTGACCCCTCCTTGGGTTTCCAAGGCGGTATCACTACAGAAGTAGATTGCCCAACTTTCTTTCTGAGGAGTGGCTGGTGGGTTTGAACCGTCAGCTTTCTAGTTAGGAGTCAAGTGCCTTAGTCACTAGGCTACCAGAGCTCCTCCTAAATAAATCCTAGTTGTTTAATAGTTACTATTGATAAGAATGAGGCGTAATTGTGGTATAACAGTTAAGGCCTTCAGCTGCTAACAAAAATATTCAGTGGTTCGAGCCCACCAGCTGCTCCGTGGAAGAAAGGGGAGGGAATTTTCTGTAAAGATTTACAGTCTTTGAAACCCAATAGGGGTCATGACCAGTCAGGATCCAACTCAGTGAGCTAGGCTTTTTTTTTTTTCTGCTTTATTGATAAGAATCATATGTTATTTACATTATATATATATATATATATATATATATATATATATATATAATTTAATAATGTGTACAAATTTAATCCAGTTTCTTTGGTCTCTGGGTTAACATCTCATTCTGACTTGTTCATTTTACCAGGAATGACCTGCTGTGTGTTCCAGGCCCTCGGCTGGGCTGAGACGCAAAGACTAATGATAACACCGGGTCCCTCTGAAGGATCTGCACATCTCTGAGAGGAGACACACAGACTAATGAACTGTGCACTACACAGTAAGAGCTGGGAGGAAAACAGGCAGAGAGCGCTTCAGGAACCAGCCCACTTGAAATGCACAGAGCCCACCTGTCCCATTGAAGCCAGGAAAGCCACCCCAGGATGAGCCTGACCCTCTAATACCTTTCACAATAGCACCTTGCTCACCCCACCATGGCCTTCACTCCCTGCCTGTTCACCAGTGCCTGGGCCTTCATCCCATTCCTCATCTCTAGTTCCACCTGTTCCCCAACCTTGCGTCTCTGCTATGACCTAATCCAGGCTGGGGATGGGGTGAAAAGTGAGGTATGCCGTGCTGGGGAAGTCATCCCAAAACAGGGGACACTTCATCTGAGTCTTGTGGGACAAGTAAGAGACAAGTCAAGAAGGCAGGGAAGAAAGCATTCCACCCTGAAGGCGCAGCCTGTACAAAGACACATGGGCTGGGAAGCATATTTCATCATATTCCAGGAAGTATAAGTAGTTCTATGTGGTAGGGCAATGGTTAAATGCTGAGCTGCCAATGAGAAGGTTGGTAGTTCGAGCCCACCAGTGGCTCTGTGGGAGAAAAGACCTGCAGTCAGCTCCCATAAAGATTACAACCTCAGAAACACTATGGGGCAGTTTTATTCTGTCCTATAGGGTCACTATAAGTCAGAATTGACTTGCCAGCACACCACCACAACAATCTATACGCAGGAATATGCCCAGGACAGGAGAAACAAAATCTTGAGAGAAGGGCTGCATGATAAGTGTCATACTAAGGAGTTAGGCTGTTATGCTGAGGACTGCAGACTCTCTTCCAAAACGTATGAGAGACACACACGTTCACAGCAGCACTCTTCACAACAGCTAAAAGATGGGGCAACCCAAGCGTCAATCACCTGATGGATGGATATACAAAATGTGGTACATCCACACAATGGAATATTATTGAACTATGAAAAGGAATGCAGTGCATGCTACAATATGAATGAACCTCGAAAACATTATTAAGTAAGTGAAAGAAGATGGACACACAGAAAAATCCATATGTGTGATCCCGTTTATATAAAAAGTCCAGACTAGGCAAATCCATAGAGACAGAAAGTAGATTAGTAGCTGCCAGTGGATTGGTGTGGGGGGTGGGGAGAATGAGGAGTGACTGCTTATTGGGTTTGGGTTTCTTTCTGGACTGATAAAAGTGTTCTGTAACTAGATGGAAATGATGGCTACAGAACACAATACAATATATAGTGAATATAATAAATACCACTGAATTGTATACTTCAAACCAGTTAATTTTATATTATGTGAATGTTACCTCAATTAAAAAAAAAAAAAAAGTATGAGGGCAATAGCTTCCTATTTCAATCAATATCTCTGTCCACAACTTAAGGAATTTCAAGCACAAAGCAGACTGGACAACCCAAGGCAAGGCCTCCACTCTGAGAGGAACACTCTTTCAGTTCCTTGGGCACACCTGCTACTCAGTCAAGAGAGTGGGACCTTCGCAGGCCTGGTTGCCATGCTCTTGCATTCAAACGGAAACCAAAGGTAAGAGCTGTGGAAAGGAGGCAGATTCAAGGGCATTTTCAACCGTCAGCCCTGCCTTCCTTGTTCTAACCACAAAACAGACTTGCACTTAAAGGGTCATGGTCTGACCTGCCTGAGGATGAGGGCTGCCGTTTCAGTCTTCCAGAAACCTTGGCAGGAAGTCCACTTCCTTCTGGGGGGTTTGGTGCTGCCGTCTGCATCCTTCCCCAGTCTCCTTCCACAGCCTGTTTCCAAATTTCCTCTGAGTGACTGCCACCCCTGGTTCTTGGTCTTTCTTCTGAAACCACAATTTTCTTCCTTCTAGTTCAGTGGGCTAGGGAAGAACGCAGCAGGGGCTTTAGAAGATCCTGGGGCATTAGAAGTGAAGATACCACGGCTCTGCACACCAGAGCACTGCTCTGCTCGTTCCTCGAGTTCTTGAGTCTTTGTAATAAGCAGGGCACTCATTTTGTCATATGTGTGAGTGAGGCCACCCGTGGACGTACAGAGGCAGGACTGAGCAAAAGCCAGCCATGCTGTGCACTCACAGTGCCCGCAGTCTCAGTGCTGGGCTTCCTTGAGAAACAAGGAAAGGAGAAAAAAGAAAGCAGAGAGAAATAGGCATGATTCTCACAATTTTTACATTAAAAATTTCCAAACCCCTTATGGTATTCTACAGTGGTTCTCAACCCAAGGTGATTCTGCCCCAGAGGGACATTTGACAGAGTCTGGAGACATATTTTGTTGTCTCGATTGAGGAGAGGAGTGCTACTGGCATCTGGTGGGTGGGGGCCAGGGCTGCTATTCAACATCCCAATGTGAACGTCCTGTCCCAACGTGAACACACAGGACAGAGCCCCACCACAGAGAACTACCCAGCCCGAAATGTCAACAGTGCCCAAGCTGGGAGACCTTGGTATACTGTATTTACATTCAAAGATTAGTCTCATATTTTGAGTAATCAAAAAGTAAATAAATAAATAAATCACTGGATTCCACACAGGAAGACATTTAGATGAGACCCCAGCTATTTATTTATTCAGAGTATTTCCTAATGATAAAATTTCTAAAATAGAAAATTAAACAACAGAGTCCCCAAAGCTTCCTCATCCTTTTCATTAATCTATAAATCTACAGACTGGAACAAATTTAATACATGCTGAAATGAATGAATACCCCCTGAGAGAACCAGGACCACAGAGGAGGTTTTAAAGGGCTTCTGGGACTCGGAGCTCTATTCCCACAGTAAGGGGTCTTCTTCCCTTGGTTTGCATACAATGGAATAGATTCTCCAATAGAAGTGCCATAAGGACAGGTGAGGAGGTGGTTTCTTTTTCCCTGAGGTATTTGGGAAAAACAACCAGGAAGGTGAAGCTGGAAGTGGGCCCTCTAGTAACTCTCAAGTGAACAAAATGAGGAAGAACATCTGAGACAAAGAAAGAGCTAAGACACAGAGGAGTTAAATTACATAAGATCCTTTCATTCTGGGCAGCATTTGGGTAATGGTCATCAGTGTGGTGAGGAGGAATGGAAGAATCGATGCTGAAAGAAATCAGAACCTGTCACACCTCTCTCAAAGGCTTTCTGAAGGAGGTAGATTGTGGGAGCAGAGAGAAAGGAGGAAAGGGTTTGATGAGCTGAGGATTATCCCATGAATAGCTGTAAATTCTCTGATAAGAAGGAAAATAGGTAAGGTGCCTGGTCAACTGGACATCCACGTGGAAAAAAAAAAATAACATCAACCTTTATGACCTACCATACACAAAAAATGAACTAGAATGGATCACAGAGTTAAC
Source organism: Orycteropus afer afer (assembly GCF_000298275.1). Lineage (NCBI taxonomy): Eukaryota > Metazoa > Chordata > Mammalia > Tubulidentata > Orycteropodidae > Orycteropus > Orycteropus afer. The sequence continues at coordinate 10,543,818 of NW_006921635.1, forward strand.
TATAAGAGCTAAAACTGTAAATCTTCTCAAAGAAAACACAGGAGAAAATCTATGTGATATTGGAGTCAGCAGAGACTTCTAAGATAAGAAACAAAAACCACAGACCATAAAAGGAAAAACTGATAAACTAGACTATCAAAAATAAAAACTTTTGCTCTTTAGAAGATAGTTAAGAACATGAAAAACCAAGTTACAGACTGGAAGAAAATGCTAGCAGTAATACATATGTCTGACAAAGAACTTGTAGCTAAAATCTAAAAAGAACTCTTCCAGCTTAATCATAAGAAGATATACAACCGAATGATTTTTTAAATGGGCAAAAGATTAGGATAGATACCCCTAACAGAAGATTTACGAATGACCCATGAGCATATTAAAAAGTGCTCAACACTAGTCATCAAGGAAATGGACATAATAACCCACAAAGAGATACCACCTCACACCTATTGCTGTTGTTGTTGTTGTTATGTGCCATCGAGTCAGCCCCGACTCACAGCGACCCCTCCTTGGGTTTCCGAGGCAGTATCACTACAGAAGTAGGATTGACCAACCTTCCTTCCAAGGAGTGGCTGGTGGGTTTGAACTGCCAGCCTTCTGGTTAGCAGTCAAGTGCCTTAGGCACTATGCTACCCGAGCTCCTAATTAGAATGGGTCAAATGAAAAAGACTGACAATACCAAGTGTTGGCTAGGATGTGGAGGAACTCAAACTCTCACACACAGTGGAAATATAAAAATAGTACAACCCTTTATAAAAGGTCTGGCAGTTTCTTACACAGTTAAATTGATACCTACCAGCCAACCCTGCAATTCCACTCTTAGATATTTACTCAAGAGAAATTAAAACATATGTCTACACAAAGATTTGTATGCAAAGATTTATAACAGCTTTATTCATAAAAGCCAAAACCTGAAAACAACCCAAATGCCCATCAACAGATGAATGGATAAGTAAACCCACCAGCCACTCCTTGGAAGGAAGGTTGGGCAATCTACTTCCGTAGGGATACCGCCTCAGAAACCCGAGGAGGGGCCGCTATGAGTTGGATCCAACTCGATGGTACATAACAACAACAACTTAGCAGAAAAAGACAACAAATTAGTACTGTATGAAACAACATTAATGAATCTCTAATATCAATAAAAGGACCTGAGTAAAAGAAATCAGACATAAAATAGTACAGACTTTATCATTCTACTGATATGAAATAATTTTTAAAATGCAAAACAATAGTGACAGAATGTACATCAGTGGTTGACTGGAGCCAGAGGTGAAGGAGAGGATGACTTCAAAGAAGACTGAAGAAATTTTGGGAGATGATAGATCTATCCTTGGCTTGGTCTTGGCTAAGGTGATGATCAAATGGGTTTATGTATTTGTAAAAATTCATCAAAATTTACATTTAAGGTACAGCCACTGTGGAAAAGTTTGATGATTCCTCAAAATGTTGAGCACAGAACTACCATAGGATCAAGCAACCCCAATCCTAGGTACATTCCCAGAAGTGAAGGCAGGAATGCAAAGAGAAACCTGTACATCACTGCTCATTTTGGCATTTTTCACAACAGCCAGAAGACAGAAACAACCACAATTTCCATCAACAGACAAAACGTGGGAGATATACACAACAGATTGCTGTAGCTACTGAGTCACAAAGAGAAATGAAGCCCCGATGCATGTCACAACATGGGTTAACTCTGACATATTATGTGAAATGAAATAAGTCAGTTGAAAAAGGACAACTCATTTATATGAAATTTATATGAAATTAGCAAATACGTAGAAACCAAAGATTATTCTTGGTTTCCAGAGGTGGGAGGAGAGGGAAAGGGGGAGTTTTTGCTTAGGGGACATTGAGCTTATGTTAGTGGAGGTGCAATAACGTAGAACAAGATGGTGACAATGGTTCCACACCTTGAAGAATGCAATCAGCGTCACTGAATTGGATATGGAGAAATTGTTGAGGTGGCATATGTTTTATTATGTGTATTTTTAAAAAAGAACTTCACACCACAAATGGATGCAGTTCACTGTATGTCTATCATACCCGAATAACAAACTCACTGCCACTGAGCCGATTCCAACTTATAGCAACACCCATTGGGTTTCCGAGGCTGTAATGTTTATGGAAGTAGATTGCGCCATTTGATTATGAGCCTAATAAAGACAGAGGCAAAGATTTATGTGTTTTTGGAAGCTGAGAAGGCTCAGGCTGGGTGGTGGCTTGATGGCATTCTCTGTGTCAGTAGTCTGCATATTACCTGGGCGTTTTGTTGACATGCAGCTAGACACCAAGATACAGAGTTTTCTCCTGCTGACTTACGTGTATGTCTTTCCAGCACTCAGTAAATGATGACAGTAAAAGGTTTTAGATCAATTCTCATCTCGTGTGCTCTGCGGCAGGAAACTCTAATTGTGATTCGCAACACTATCTCTCTGTCCGCCTCTCTTCCAAAACGCAAAGAGACTGGAAAATTTGTCATTGACCTGAAAGGGGTTGGCCAGTGTAGGTAACACAGGCCGTATCAAGAGCCGCTGGGCACAGCCTCTGACTGGGAAAAGTTGAAATACGGGGCTCTTCTTTGGTCATCTTCAAATCAGAAGCCTAAAGGGTTCACCCAGTCACAATGTGTGGACTCTGACCTATAAGAAGGTGACAACCACACTGATTTACTCCCTACCACCCAAACCAAAAAACAAACCAATTGTCATCAATCCTGACTCACGTTGATCCCATGTTTGTCAGAGCAGAACTATACTCCACAGGGTTGTCAGTGGCTGTTTTTTTGGAAGTGGATCACCAGGCCTTTCTTCTGAGGCACCTCTGGGGAGATCTGAACCATCAACTTTTCACTTAGCAGCCAAGCACCATAACTGCTTGCAATACCCACGGACTCCCTCTATCACCTAAGCCAAGCTCATATCGCAGACTCAAAGGGCTGGAAGGAATCTTAAGAATCATTAAAAGATTCATTTTCTACTCACAGATGAGAGTGTCTCCTACACATTTGGGGAGGATGAGCCCCTTGGCAACCGACTGCTGTATTGACAGAAGCAACAACCATGTGAGACCTTAACTAAAAGAGCAATAGACAATCTAATGCCCAAGATGTGGACAATCCAAGGGCAACTGTCAACCCACATGTCACTCTGACAGTTCCAGGAACCAAAGATGAGGGTCTAGTTGGCCAGGAAGAATCTGGCAGGTCCCTGGGACTGGTTAATGAAGGAAGGAGTAAGTATACGCAGTAACACACTTACCCATTCCACTTGATGTCTATACGGGGGCAGAACAACATCTGTACAACGGACATCATTCTTCTCTTTAAATCCCTTCAAACAAACAAAAACAAACCACTGTCAATGAGTTGATTCCGACTCACAGAGGCCCTACAGGACAAATTAGAACTGCTCCATAAAAGTTTCCAAGGTTGTAAATCTTTACAGAAGACTGCCAGATGTCTGTCCATCCACCTACCCACCTAGCTGCCTATCTGTCTACCTATTTTTATTCAATAATGAATTTTGTGTATTTCTTCTAATCATTTCCATGTCAGTGCTATCTCAAAA
>NW_006921635.1:10547486-10554244 GCF_000298275.1 Orycteropus afer afer
AGTCATTGCTATCAAGGCAATCCTGACTCAGTGACCCTGTAGGACAGAGTAGAACTGACCCATAGGGTTTCCAAGGCTGTAAATCTTTATGGAAGTAGACTGCCACATCCTTCTCTTGCAGAGAGGCTGGTGGGTTTGAACTGTTTACCTTTTGGTTAGCAGCCAAGTGCTTAACCACTGGGCCACCAAATGAACCAAAAACCAAACTCACTGCCATTGAGTCGACTCCAACTCATAGCGACCCCTCTTTGGGTTCTGAGGCGGTTTCACTACCGGAAGTAGATTGCCCAACCTTCCTTCCTAGGAGTGGCTGGTGGGTTTGAACTGCCAGCCTTCTGGTTAGCAGTCAAGTGCCTTAGGCACTGCACCACCAGGGCCCCTTTAAAACCCTTCAACAGCCTCCCTTTTCACTTAGGGTAAAATCCTGAAAGCCTTCAAGATTAGGAAGCCCTGCGTCAGTGTGAATAAAATAGTCCCCCAGGGCACCTGCTTTAAAAAGCAAATCCCAAACCACTGCACTAGACATGCTGATTCCAGAAGTCTGGGGGGGATCCAGACGCCCACATCTGTGACACCAAAACCACTTGCCATGGAGTGACCCCATGTGTCTCAGAGTAGAACCGTGCTCCATGGGAATTCCAATGGCCAGTTTTCCGGAAGTCCATCAAGAGGCCTTTCTTCCTACACCGTCTTAGTCTGAAAGCTCTGCTGAAATGTGTTCAGCATCATAATAACCCACAAATCTCCCCAGACCGACGGGTGCTGGCTGCGCACGAGGAGCACTGGCCAAGAACTGAACCCCGTCTTCCGCACGGAAAGCAAGATTCTACCACTGAAGCACCGCTGCACATACTGAAGAATCCCTGAACATTTGTTGCACGAACATGACAAAGCAGGCCACTTTTGGAGGACCTCCAAGGAAAGTTAGTCCAAGGTCTGGGAGGACACCAAGACAGGAGGGAAGAAGCAGGCTAATGAAAGTGAACGAATGACAGGTCCAAGGCAGACTGACAACTGGGCATGCTCCTTGCTAGGCAAGCAATGCAAAGGCTTCCCTGTCTAATCCAGCCTCAATCCAGGGGGGACTCGGTCCTAATCCAATTAGCACTTCCAAATGGCCCCAAGGCTTTTCCCCACCTTTCAGATCCTTTGCCAGATGTTATAGCTCAGTTCAGATTTGGAAACCATCTGCAGCGGTCGTGTCTGCTTCAGGCCCTGGGCTTCCCTTCCTCCCACCAGTCCCCAGGGTTATCAGTGATGCAAAATGGAGAGTGTAGGCAGGCCCTTCCTCTTACCGACCCCGACTCCTCCCAGGCCAGAGTCAACTCACCTTGAAATCAAAGCTTCCTTATTTGTCTTTTTTGAGAAAAAAAAAAAAAAAAAAAATTTGAAGGCACTGTTCTAATGAACTTATTTGCTTTGACTTCAGGGTAGGAACCACCACCTATCTGCCCTCTGTCGCAGTGTGGTGGCTTGTGCATTGCTGTGATGCCAAAAGTTATGCCAGCCCTATTTAAAAATACCAGCAGGGTCACCCATGCTAGACCGGAAGCTCTGGAGCTTCCAGATGAAGATGGACTAGGAAGAAAAGCCTAGTGATTTACTTCCAAACATTAGCCAATGAAAAAACCCTATGGATAACAAGGGACTATTGTCCCATACAGTACTGAGAGATGAGCCCCCTAGGTAGGAAGGTACTCAAAATACAGTGACTGAAACACTGGACTCAAGCATAGCCATGATCACGGAGATGGTCCAGAACCAGGCCATGCGTCATTCTGTGGACACAGGTCACCGTGAGTGAGAGTCACCTCGACAGCAATGAACAACAATAAGGACAGGAAGGTGTTTGGTCATTTAAGGACACCTCCTCCAATTTACTAAAAGTGGGGTTGTGTTTCCCCCTCAGCAGGTATACTGTAAGAATTAACTGGGATCCATGGACTCCTACTAGGAGTACATGGCTTTGGTAAGTCATAAACCATTAAAGTGGTATGTGATATTTTGTGTTTACATTCATGACTTTTTATCCATTAGTCATTCATGACTTTAACAGACTGTGGTACATCCATACAATGGAATACTATTCAGCAATGAAAAGAAGTGAGCTATGAAGTCATGATAAGAAATGGAGGAACTTTAAATGCTTAGGCATTTGACTGCTAACCAGAACACAGGTGGTTCGAACACACTAGCCACTCCTCAGAAGGAAGATTGGGCAATCTGCTTCCATAGAGATAGTACCTTGGAAACCCAAGGAGGGGTCGCTATGAGTCAAATCGATTTGATCGCAGTGAGTTTGGTTTTAGGTTTTTTTAAGTTAAAGAAGCCAATCTGAAAAAGCTACATACTTCATGATTCCAAGTATATACTGGAAAAACCAAAACTATAGAGACACTGGTTGCCAGATGTTGGGGAGGGGGGTTGACAGAAGGAACTCAGGGCATTTTTAGAACACTATTTTGTATGATATCATAATGGTGGGCACATGACATTATGCATCTGTCAAAACCCACAGGACTTTACAACACCAAGAGTAAACCTTAAAGTAAACTACGGGCTTTAGTTAAAAATAATGTATCAAGATTGGCTCATCAATTTTAACAAATGTGTCACACTAATGCAAGATGTCAATAATGGGGAAAATTGTGCGGGGAGAAGGTACCTGTGGGAATTGTCTGTATTATCTCCTCAATTTTCCTGTATACCTAAAATTGTTATAAAAAATAGACTATACATATTTTTTTAAAAAAAATCCTGGTATAGCCGAAGGAGCATTTGCTTTGTAATCAAAAACCTGTGTTTAATCCCAGCTTTAGGCCTTACAAAGGAAGCAACCATGGAGGAACTTTTAACTCACGTGAAAGTATCAGAGAGGGCCGCTGTGGGATCTGACGAGATGGTGTGCATAAAAGCACTCTGCAGCTACAAAGCTCCAGAACCTCAGCCAGGCAACTCAATTCCATCCCCTCTCTCTCATTTAAAGCTACTGACCACCGCATTGGCAGGCTGACAGCACAGTGATTGAGCACTCAGCTGCTCATTGAAAACTCAGTTCAAGCCCACCAGCTTCTCTGTGGGAGAAAAATGTGGCAGTCTGCTTCCATAAAGATTTACAGTCTTGGCAACCCAAGGGGCAGTTCCACCCTGTCCTATCAGGTTGCTAGGAGTCAGAATCAACTGGACTGCAGCAGGCAGTCACTACCTGGGGTACAGTAATGGGTGAACTGCAGAACTCCATCCACCACGCAGGTGACTCAGGTTCGATCCTGGTCAATCCATCCCACGCACAACCGCCACCCATCTGCCAGTGGGGGCCTGCGTGTCGCTTGGAGCTGCACAGGCTTCAGGGAAGCTTCCAGATTAAGTCAGAATAGGAAGAAAAATCAGCCATGAAATGAAAACCCTATATCAAAGGGTTGAAAATAACAAGAACTCTAAGGAGAGAAATGATAGCATTTTAGTGAGGATCTGATACAGCCAAGTCTGAGGTACACTGGGTACCCAGTGCACCAAAGTCCAAAAGGAGAGGGAGTTTTATACAGGAGGTCTGGGGGTGATGTGTAAGTCACATATGAATCACAGGTAAACCCTTCACAATATCACTAAATCTATTCTCTGTCAGACTTTCTGCACAAGTAAACTGCATACACAAACATCTTCTCAGGGGACATTCTCATCATTCACTTCTCAGAACACCCTTATCAATTGTTTAACCATAAACCATAACTTTCTCATGCATCAGTTACAAGCATTCTTTCTGAGAACAAAACATTTTTATCATCGTTTTAAGTCCACAAGAGCCAAAGTATGACCTTGAGTATACCCCACCTGAATTTAGAGACCATCTCAGGAACAGATTTGGCACACTGAATACTAATGACTGAAGAGCAGATAAGTTGTGGAATGAAATCAAGGACATCATATGTGAAGAAAGCAAAAGGTCGTTAAAAAGACAGGCAAGGTATGTTGTTGCCAAAAATTTTTTCCCAGTGTGTAGGTTCTATTTTTACTCTTTTGGCAAAGTCTTTTGATGCACATAAATGTTTAATTTTTAGGAGTCCCAGTCAACTAGCTTGTCTTCTACTCTTAGTGAAGTTTTAGTTATGTTTGATAGTGCACTTGGGCCATATATCAGGGCTGCTAAAGGTTGCCCCTATTTTTTCTCCAATGATCTTTATGATTTCTGGGTTTACATTTAGGTCTTTGACCCCATCTTCAGTTAGTTTCTGTATACCATGAGAGATATGGGTCCTGTTTCATTTTCTGAAAATGGGTGTCTGGTTTTTGGCAACAACATACTAGACAAGAGAATAATCTCTAAAATTTATAGAAAACTTCAACATCTTAACAATAAAAAGAAAATCAATTTTAAAATGGGCAGAGGACATGAACAGATGCTTCATCAAGGAAGATATTGAGGAAGCGAACAAACACATGAAGAAACGCTCATAATCATTACCATTAAAAACCAAAAAAAACAAACTCACTGCTGTCAGAGAGATGCGAATCAAAGCAACAATGAGATGTCATCTCACTCCAGCATCAACAACAAAGTTCAACAATACAGAAAACAACAGATGCTGGCGAGGGTGTGAAGAGATTCAAACTCTCATGCACTGCTGGTGGGACTGCAAAATGGTACAACCACTGTGGAAAATGGTGCTTTCTTAAAAAGTTGGAACTAGAAATACCTCATGACCCAGCAATCCTACAACTAGGAATTCATATGTTAGAGACATAACAGCCATGACATGAACAGATATAAGCACACCCATCACAGCACTATTCACAACAGCAGAAAGGTGGAAACAACCAAAGTGCCCATCAGGAGATGAATGGATAAACAAACTATGGTACATACACACAATGGAATAGTACGCAACATTAAAGAATAACAATGAATCTGTGAAACAACTCAGAACATGGATGAACCTAGAGGGCACTGTGCTGAGTGAAAAATTAGTCAATTACAAAAGGACAAATATTATATAAGACCACTACTATAAAAAGTGAAGGAAAGATTTACACACAGAAAGAATCATACTTTGAAGGTTACCATGAACAAACTGCTATATGTAGATGATACAACCTTTCTTGCTGAAAGTGAAGATGACTTGAAGCACTTACTGATGAAGATTAAAGACTACAGTTTGCAGTATGGATTACAACTCAACATAAATAAAACAAAAATCCTCACAATTGGACCAATAAGCAAGATCATAATAAATGGAGAAAAGATTGAAGTTGTCAAGGATTTCACATCACTTGGTTCCACAATCAACACCAATGGAAGCAGCAGTCAAGAAATCAGTATTTCACTGGGCAAATCTGCTACGAAAGACCTCTTTCAAGCACAGAAGAGCAAAGATGTCTCTTTGAAGACTAAAGTGCACCTGACCCAAGCCATGGTATTTTCAATTGTCTCATATGTATGTGAAAACCGGACAATGAAAAAGGAAGACTGAAGAAGAGTCGATGCTTTTGAGTTGTGGTGTTGGCGAAGAATACCAAAAGTGCCATGGGCCGCCAGAAGAACTACCAGTACTGTCCTGGAAGAAGTGCAACTGGAATGCTCCTTGGAAGTGAGAATGGCCAGACCTCGTCTCACCTACTTTGGTCATGTTGTCAGAAAGGGCCATTCCCTGGAGAAAGATATCATGTTTAGTAAAGTGGAGGGTCAATGAAAAACGGGAAGGCCTCAATGAGATGGACTGACACAGTGGCTGCAACGATGGGCTCAGGTCTAGCAGGATGGTGAGGCTGGTACAGAACCAGGCAGTGTTTTGTTCTATTGTACATGGGGTCACTATGGCTCTGAGCTGACTCAACAGCCCCTAACAACAACAACAAGGGGTGGGAGGGAAAGGGAGAGTAAATCACTAACTAGAGTAGACATGCATTGTCTTGGGTGAAGGGAATTGCAAGATGCAATAAGGCGGAGGTCAGCACTAAATGAACAAGGCAGAGGGAGACACAGGGAGGAGCACAAGGGTTAAAGGCGACAACGATAAATAGCACTGCATACCCAACCCTGCAATAACTGTAATAACAATAATCTATGAGTGGATACACAGATGAACATTCGAGCTGAACAGGGAGGGGGAGACAAATGGGACTATACCCACAAATATGTATAGGTTTTACAGAGGATATTTCTACATATCTATTTATATGTGCTGCAAGCATATCCATGAATATAGCAGAGCATAACAGGGGGAAACAGTAAACTTCTATAGACATAAGGAAACTTCTTAGACATAACCAAAATCTTGAAGGGAACGGGTCGCAGGACGTGAGAGCTCAGGACCGCAGTCCTGGGGGACACTAAGGACAATGAGCATAACATAAGCCACAAGGTTCTACATCCTACATTGGTAAGTAGTAGCTAGGGTCTTAAACATTTTTGAGTGGCCACTAAGGTAGAATGGTTGGTCTCTCCTCATCTGGAGCAAAGAAGAGTGAAGAAAATCAAAGATGCAAGAAAACAATTAGATCAAAGGACTAATGGAGCACTTGAACCCCAGCCTCCACAACTTGAGACCAGAAAAACTAGATGGTGCCCAGCTACCAAACTGACTACAGAAAGGATCACATTGGAGGTGCTGGACAAAGTGGGAGAGAAATGCGGAACAAAACCCAAAATCATAAAAAAGACCAGGCCTTGGTATTGGTTCAATGACAGATACATAGACCAATGGAATAGAATTGAGAACCCAGATATAGATCCATCGACCTATAGTCAGCTGATCTTTGAC
>NW_006921635.1:10556115-10586375 GCF_000298275.1 Orycteropus afer afer
AAAAAAAAAAAAAAAAAGACCAGGCTTACTGGTCTAATAGAGGCTGGTGGAATCCCAGAAACTGTGGCCCTTAGACACCCTTCAAGCTGGGAACTGAACTCACGACTGCGGCTCAACTTTCAGCCAAATGATAGACAGGCCTATAAGGGAAACAATAATACCAGGAAAGCAGGCACTCATTAGAGCAATCCACCATATGAGATCAAGAGAGTAGCACTTGCCCAGTAAGACAGCTCAGAAGGCAGGAGGGGATGGGAAAGAAGGAGGAAGGGAAATGGTAAACAGGGAGGAAGTGGGAGAGGGCTGTTGAATTGTGGGGATTGCAATGAAGGTCACAAAACCAAATGTGGATGGACTGTCAAATGGAAAACCAATTTGCTCTGTAAACTTTCACCCAAATCACACACACACAAAGAAAGGCAGGAAATACAGAAAAGACCAAAATGGATGTCAGAAGAGACTCTGAAACTTGGTGCTGAATATAGAGTAGCCAAAGCGAACAGAAGGAATGGTGATGCAAAAGGGCTGAACAGAAGATTTCCAAGGGTGGGTCAAGAAGACAAAGTAAATTATTATAATGAAATGTGCAAAACCTGGAGTCAGAAAACTAAGAGAAGAACACGTACAGCATTTCTCAAGCTGAAAGGACTGAAGAAAACATTCAAGCCTCGAGTTGCAAAGTTAAAGGGCGCTATAGGCAAAATATTGAATGATGCAGGAAGCATCAAAAGAAGATGGAAGGAATACACAGAGTCACTGTGCCAAAAAGAACTGGTCGATGTTCAACCATTTTAGAGGTAGCATATGATCAAGAACCAATGGTACTGAAAGAAGAAGTCCAAGCTGCACTGAAAGCACAGGAGAAAACTGAAGCTCCAGGAATTCATGGAATAAAAATTGAGATGTTTCAATAAATGGATGCAACACTGGAAGTGCTCACTCTTCCATGCCAAGAAATTTGGAAGACAGCTATCTGGTCAACCAACTGGAAATGATCCATATTTGAGCCCATTCCAAAGAAAGTGATCCAACAGAATGTAGAAATTGTCAAACAGTATCATTAATATCATACACAAGTAAAATTTTGCTAAAGATGATTCAAATATTATTGCAGCAGTACATCAAACAAGGAACTGACAGAAATTCAAGGCAGATTCAGAAGAGGCTGTGGAATGCGAGATAGCATTGCTAATGTCATATGGTTTTGGGTGAAAGTAGAGAATACTAGAAAGATGTTTACCTGTGTTTTATTTACTATGCAAAGGCATTTGTGTGGGTCATAACAAATATGGACAATATTATAAAGAATGGGAATTATAGAACATTTCGTTTTGCTCACATGCAATAGACAAGAGGAAGTTGTTCAAACAAGGGGATGTTGCATGGTTGAAAATCAGGAAGTCAGGGTCGTATCCTTTCACCATACTTATTCAACCTATATGCTGAGCAAATAATCTGAGAAGCTGGACTATATGAAGAAGAACATAGCATAAAGATTGGAAGAAGACTCAATAATAACCTGAGATATGTAGATGACACAACCTTAGCTGCTGAAAGTGAAGAGGACTTGAAGCACTTATTGATGAAGATCAAAGACTACAGCCTTCAGTACGCTTTACACCTCAATATAAAGAAAACAAAATTTCTCACAACTGAACCAATTAGCAAAATCGTGATAAACAGAGAAAAGATTGAAGTTGTCAAAGATTTCATTTAACTTGGATCCACAATCAATGACAATGGAAGCAGTAGTCAAGAAATCAAACAACATATTGCATGGGGCAAATCTACTGTAAAAGACTTTTTCTTTTGAAGTGTTAAAAAGCAAAAATACCACTTTGAGGATTAAGATGTGCCTGAACTAAGCTATGGTATTTTCAATCACCTCATATGCGTGTGAAAGCTGGATAATGAACAAGGAGGGCCAAAGAAGAATCGATGTCTTTGAATTATGGTGTTGGCAAAGAATATTGATTATACCATGGACTGCTAAAAGAACGAACAAATCTGTCTTGGAAGAAGCACAGCCGGAAAATGCTCCTTGAAGTCTGGATGGCAAGACTTCATCTCATGTACTTTAGACATGTTCTCAGGAGGGACCAGTGTCTAAAGGACATCACGCTTGGTGAAGTAGAGGGTCAGCAAAATAGAGGAAGCCCCTCAGTGAGATGGATTGACACAGTGGCTGAGATAATGGGCTCAAACACAGCAATGACTGTGAGGATTGTAAGACTGGGTTGTGTTTCATTCTGTTGCACATAGAGTTGTTATGAGTGGGGACCAACCAACAGCACCTAAGAAGAACAACAGCAAGTTAGCACAATTCACCCAAGGGAGAGGGTGCATATATTCTGAAAGTGGAAGAATAAAGGGATAGAGGGTGAAAGAAGTTTGGATCCAAACCTGTGTCAGTTGCTAAGTCATGCCAGATGCCTCAGTTTTGGTGCTCTTCCACATCTCCCCATTCCGGTCATGAATCTTTCTAGAGATTCCTTGATCACAACGTAAGAGGTTTTTTTTTTTTTTCTTTCTTTTTCTTTTTAAATCTTGGAACACCAGCCAGTCTCTTTTGTTTTAGGAAATTTTAGAAAGTTCCCAGGATCACAAAATCAATCCTTGAAAGAGGGTGAACCTTGGAAGTAGGAAAAAAAAAAAAAAAAGTAAGGGAGAGAGAGAAGAAAAAAAAAAAATCACACTTTTCTTTGTTCTCCTTCTGGAACTCAAACGCCCAACTTTCTGAGCAGCATTCTGTGGAGTTCTGGGAAGTTTTTCAAGACCAAGATAGCTTTCCTGTCGCATTTTTCACTCTCCTCTGAGCCCCACCTGCTTGTTGCTATCTGCTGGTGTCATACCTTCTGCACGCGCAGAGCTCAGAACAGAGTGTGGCTGGGTGAGACTGGGGCTCCATCTGCCCGCGTGCTTTCTGGGGAAGTCTGAAGGTAACTCCGTGCCGGCACCCTTTGCCAGGAGGCTGAGAAGCCTTCTGCAGTACCACCCGGCTCCCATCTACTCTCTGCAGAGTAAGTGGGTACCAAACCCAGCCCCTGGTGCCACTCCTGCAGATGGCAGGGGAAGCAAAACAAAAGTGACCTTGTTAGCATAACGTGTCTTCCTCGGGAGAAGCTATTTTTGTTGTGGTTGTGAACTGAAGTCGTCTCGGCAGAATTCTTCCCTGCAAGGGCTGTGGAATGTTAATGTGTTCCAAAGTTCAGTATTTTGATTAGAACCAGGAGTGCCAGATTTTGTCAGAAACATTTTGGAAGGGGTAGGCTCGCGCGCATTCTCCTCTCTCTCCCTCTCTCTTGGCCTCGGTACAAAGTAAATGTTGTTGCAGCGGCTGCTATGGGGGGACAGCCCATTGCAAATGGGAGCTGAGGAGAGCTGGCTCTTCCACACAGCCAAGACCTCATTACCCCACAGGCACTCAGACTGGGGACAAGGGAGGGCAGTCATGCAGGACACACCAGCACTTCTCTGCAAAGAGCAGTTGCCTAGAGCCCAGCACAGAGCCTGGAACATAGTGGGTAAGAAAAAAAAAACAGCTTCCCTGATATTTGAAACCATCCAAGTTTCTTCAGGCAAGAGGTCAAGTTCAGAGGCAGAGTTCTAGATTCTGAAAAGGTTCCATTTCTCATTATTGTTGGTTCTCTTGCCCTGACCCTCTTCACTTTCTCTCTCTCTCTCTCTCTCTCTGTCTCTCTCTCTCTATGTGTGTCTGTCTGTCTCTATCTTTCTCTCTCAATGAGTTATCTACCCAAGTACTCCAACAAAACCAGTTGCTGTTGACTTGACCCTGACTCATGGCGACCCCGTGTGGGTCAGAGCAGAACCGTGCTCCATAGAGTTCTCAGGGCCTGATTTTTCAGAAGTAGATCACCAGGCCTTTCTTCCTAGGTGCCTCTGGATGAACCTGGACCTCCAACCTGTCAGTTAGCAGTTGACTATGTTAACCGTTCACACCACCCAGGGACTCCAAGCACTCGAACTCCAAACCAAACGCACTACCATTGAGTCAATTCTGACTCACAGCAACCCCTGTTGGGTTTCCAAAGCTGCAAATCTTTACAGAAGCAGACTGCCTCATCTTCCTTCTGCGGAGCGGCTGGTGGGTTCGAACTGCTGACCTTTTGGTTGGCAGCACCACCAGAGCTCCTTTTCAAGCACTCTGTAGGGGTCGTCTTTGCCATTGCTACTCTTGTTTTCCCGATAGCTCATGAGGCAAGCCCTTTACTTTCAGGTCCCTGTGTACAACTTCTCACACTCCCCAGGTTCCACACTAAGGCTGGGCAAGACCCCTGGGGCTCTGAATTTTGGGCTTCTACTCCAGCCGCTCCACAGCTCTGCCAGCTTCTCATGGGACCTCTTCAAAGTTCAGCCCAAGAACTTAGGGCCTAGGATATGGTGGCTTTTCTGTTCCTTCTAGATGGGAAAACTAAGGTCTCAAGGGGGAAGGACACCTCTGGAGGTACAAGGGCCCCTGGGGCAAAGCCAGGGCCATTACTCAGTAGCTCCCCCTCTCCATGGCTCCAAGGCCAACCTGCTTACTGGTGGCAGATGCTCAAAGAGCAGCTGGAAGGGTCCTCTGAGGCTGTCGGAACAGGGAACAGGGAAGCCTGAAGGATAGATAAGCAAGGGGTGGTGGTGCATACCTTCCATCTTCTCCCACCTTTCTGCTTGCTGGGAAGTTAACCCCTTCACTGAGAGTCAGGAAAAGAACCCCTGCTCTGCCTGGGCCACCTAGGCTTCCTGGCTGGGCCTCCTTCTTCCAGCCTGATCTGAAGGGCCTCAGTCTGGGGTTCTGAAGGGCTGGGCAGCTGTGAACAGTCTTCCTGAGCCCTAGGCCCCTCCCTCCTCCACTTAGCAGCCACACGGAGGCTTGGCCAGCCTCTCAGAAATGCAGCGACCCGGCCACCAGGCTTGGATCATTTCGGGAGCACCAGGACGCCTGCAGCTACACTTGAGCTCTCCAGGATGTCTATAAACTCTCGCCGAGGATCAATACTTGGGAAGGGGATGACGTGCACACCAGGCCACAGAAGCTGAGGTTGCTGCCGGAGGCTGAGGCTTGGAGAGGAGCCTCGTGGTCGTCGTTGCCATCCCCCCACTCCTGCCCCATCTCCCCTTGCAAGGCCAGCGGGAAGGCAGAGGGCTCTGCTGGAGTCTGCCATCTGCTGCTGCAAACATCTGTGCTTGCCGCCTTCCACACAGAGAGCGCGCTGTCTGTCTTTCCTCCCACTCCTCCCTCCAGCTGCTTCTCCTCCCTTCTCCTCCAAGAAGGCTATTCAGGTAATGGTTAAGCACTTGGCTGCTAACCAAAATGTCAGAGGTTCAAATCCACCTGCTACCCCATGAGAGAAAGATGAGGCAGTTTGATTACAGCCCTGGAAACTCCATGGGGCAGTTCTACTCGGTCTGTAGGGTCGGCACGACAGCAGTGGGTGCAGACTTCAGGCAGATGTTCAGGATGCTCCCTGGTCGGACCAGGTTCCGGGCAGCTGGCCCTCTAACGCAGGTGGAAGTCGTATCTGCAAGACCTGACTGTTTCCTTTCTGCAGTTGGTTGCAGTTTCTTAACCAAAAAGGCGGGTTGGGGGTGGGTATGTACTGAATCACATGGGAGCTTCTTCAGCCTTCACCTGGTCAGTCACTGTGTCTTCCACTTCCAGACAAGCCACATTCAGGGATGGGAGGGAGTTGAAAAGATGTCCCTAGAGTCCAGATGATTCTAATAGCTCCCCTTCTCCACCACCACCGCCACCTCCACCACCACTGCTATCCACATGTATCTCAGCTACATTTAAAAATCGATAGTTATCTGGGGTGGAGGGGCGGACTTCAAAGCTAACTGTTCCAGAGCACTGGAAACTAAAGATCAATGCAAAATGAGGTTTAAAGACCTCAGAACAGAATATGTATGTTCATTTGATAATGGGATTATGTTGTTGTTGTTGTTATGTGCCGTCGAGTCGGCCCCGACTCATAGCGACCCCTCTTTGGATTCCAAGGCAGTATCACTATGGAAGTAGGATTGCCCAACCTTCCTTCCGAGGAGTGGCTGGTGGGTTTGAACCGCCAGCCTTCTGGTTAGCAGTCAAGTGCTTTAGCCACTATGCTACCAGAGCTCCTAATGGGATTATAGTCAAATTTTTTTGTATTTATATAACTGAGCATATCTAAGGTAAGTCCTTGCCTCCGCAGACATTATCTTATTTTGTAATCTACTTTGTGAGCAGCAAGGGGCCTTTAAAGTGCATAACTAGGTAGCCAGCTGCCATCAGGTCAAGTCTGACTCACGATAACCTGACTGCCACAGAAGAAAATGCTGCCTGCTCCTGCACCCTTGTCACAATAGCCGGAGGCTACTGTACCATTCCACTTCACTGGGGGTTCCCTCTGCCCTTGCTGACCCTTGACTTCACCACACTCAATGTCCTCCTCCAGAAATTGATCCCTCCTGATGATATGCCCAAAGCAGGTGAGTCACCTGCTGGGTGTTCTGTTGGGATCTAGAGGGTGTTTCCTTTATCAGCTCATTTTTTGAAGCAGATGGCCAGGCCTTTCTTCCTAGCCTCTCTTACTCTGGAAGCTCTGCTGAAACTTATCCACTCTGGCTGACCCTGATGGTATTTGAAATACTGGTGGAGTAGCTTCTACCATCACAGCCCCATGCCAGCCACTGCAGTAGGACACACTGACAGATGGTGGTGGAAAGAACGGAACAGGCTCCTTTAATTAAAGGACGGGGACTCTGAGGCTGACTCGCTGCTCCCAGTGCGTGTCAGTATGAACAGGCCTCTGCCAGCTCACTGCTTAGGGTGGATACCTCCTTCTAGTCACGGGCTGTGCGTTGGTTTCCTAGGCTGCTGCACTATAATACCACAAACCAGGTGGCTTGTAAGAACAGAAAGCTATTGTCTCAGGATCATCGGGGTGTCGGTTGTATTGAGTCCGTCTTAGGCTTTGAGGGTGAGTCTGTTTCATGCCTCTTTCCTGGCTTCTGATAGATCCAGGTGTCTCCTGGCTTGCAGCTACAGCATCACATGGCATCCCTCCTCTGTCCCTCTCTTCTCTTCTGTAAGGACACCAGCCATATAGGATTAGGACATGTTCTACTGCAATACAACCTCATGTTAACCTAATTGACGTTATTGTTGCTAAGTGCTTTCGAGTCCATTTCTGACCCACAGTGACCCCAACATGACAAAGCAGAAGGGCCTCATAGCTTTTTCTTGGCTGCAATCTTCACAGGCGCAGATTGCCAGATCTTTTCTCCCACGGAACCACCGGGTAGCTTCGAACCACCAACCTTTCAGTTAGTAGCCAAGTGCTTAACCACTGTGCTACCAGGGCTCCTAACCTAACTGATTAAATCTTCAAAGACCCTGTTTCCACACAGGGTCACATTCACAGGTATAGGAGTTAGGTCTTCAACGCGTCTTTTGAGGGGACACAATTCAATTCATAACAGATTGTGGCTGTGGCTCACTGCTGCATCCCCAGAGCCAAGAACAATGCCTGGCATGCAATGGAACCTTGGTAAGTGCTTGCTGAATGAATGAACGAGCGTGCGAACAGACCTACCTGTGGATGGTGCAAGGTAGGGATCCACAAGAGTGCAATGACTCATACACCTGTGTCGTTTTACAACGTCCACTTCTGTGCCCGTCGGCATTATTAATACATGGTTTTGTGAACAGACCAGCCATGTATTCTTAGAGACGACTGAAGTATACACTCAGGTGCTGGTAACTATGCTAATTTCTGAGGCGCCATCCACTGTGTTATCATATTTTATAAATGAGGATATAAGGAGCACATACTGAGCTCTCAGTTCCCAGAAAAGCAGTTCTGGGAGATGCTCTGAGAAACAGTTTCCACAGTCAAATGAGGATGGGAATTCAGGATTACATAAAGTTCAACATGTCTCTAAATGTGTGGATCTTCAAATGCCAAAGTACGAGGTCACTCTAAATGTGGAGAGAACATGCAGCATTCCTCAAACTCACTTGACCTTGGGGCTCTCGCGGCCCTCTCCTTTCAGGAGGATTTTGCAGTAAGTGCAAGTAAATGCAAAACTAGAAGAATTTTGCTTGGAATGAGAATTCATCCTGGCTGGGATGAGAGAGAAGGAGCTCTAGTGGCATAGCACGTAAGGCATTTGGCTGTTAACCAGAAGGTCAGCAGTTCAAACCCATCAGCTCTCTGCAGGAGAAAGATGAGGCAGTCTACTTCTGTAAAGATTTACAGCCTTGGAAACCCAATGGGGGCCGCTATGAGTCGGAATCAACTCGATGACAGTGGGGTTTGGTTTGGGGGATGAGAGAGAGATGGAGGCAGGGAGAATGCAGAGTTAGAGATTCCTTCTTTTCATTCATTCAATGCACATGGTTGAGTGTCCATTAAGAGTGTACTGTCAATGCCAGACGCCCAGTCAGTCTGACTTGAGACAAATGTAGAAGCGATGGGCTCAAACATTTGAAAAATCTAGGGAAATGGACAGGAAGACAGAATAAGAGGTTATTATCAAGGCCTAAGGAACAGACATTGAGGGCCTGGGAAGCAAAGTAAAGGTGGGATCCAAGAGATATTTCATCTTTGCAATCACTGGATTTGGCCAATCAACTCATCGGTGATCTCAGAATGATATTTTATCCCGGCACTGCAGGCACTGGGAAGAAATAAGTACCAGACGGGATTCTTCTCCTGTCCGAGTTTATATCTAGTTGATCCATGAACAATTATCTTCTCAACAAAGCTAATCAACCTTGTCAGAAGCAAATGCATCCCAGGATTGAAGGGACACAAATGAAAGTGCCACTCAGACCCAGGCTTACAGACGCAGAAAGGGAGCAGCTCCTGGGAACCAGTTGTCGCAAGATGTGCTGCTTTGGAAGCACAGGCGACTGCTGGGTGACAGACTGAAACACTGGGCCTCGTTTTCCCTCTTCCATGACAAACCCAAATCGGAGTTTAAGATGGGGAGGGAGGTGACCGCAAAAGTAAAACAGAACAAATGGTGGGATGCACAAGCATTCTCCAAGCCGAGCGGTGCCCGAGGCAAAGTAGGAGGCTGTGGTAGTCAGGTGCTGATGAGTGGGATCCGATGGAAGGAAGAGCTGCCTGCCGCTCCTGCACCGTCCACATGATCACACAGTCGGGATCCACAGGGTTTTCCTTGGCTGGTATTTTGGAAGTCGATTTCCAGGTCTTTCTTCCTAGTTTGTTTCAGTCTGAAAGCTCCACTGAAATCTGTCCCATATCATGGCTGTGCCCAAGGTGCACTGGCAGAAAATGGACCAGGGTCTCCCACCCAGAAGATGTGTGTGCAGATGTCCAGAAAGACGAATGACCTGCTCCACAGAAGTGTGTCCAAGGAGGGCACCCTGCTTCCAGGGCTGAGGGTCCTGAAAATGGGCTCTGCCCTCCCTCAAGCTCTTCTTCACCCCTCAAGGTGAACAGCAGCCAACACTGACATGAGCCATGAAGCAGGTGAGGGTCGTTCGCTTGTAGAGGAAAGAGGTGGGCTTGGTGGCAAAATTCAAGGTTGCCATTGTATTGGTTGCATCCTAAAACTGTGGGTCTCACAGAGTCACAAATGCAAACCAAATGTTCCCCTTGAGTATTCTGGACTGGGTAATTATTATTTGCATTTGTGTGGGAGTTGGGGAGTGGGGGGGGTCGCGCTCTAGAGAGTGTGCCCTTGCACTCGCAGCCATTAGAAGACTTCTTCCAGGCAGCTGTGGTGGGGGAAACCCGATCCTAGAGACTGCGATTCATCATGATGACACATCCCAAGGCAGACCTCAGCATGGGCCACTTAATACACACACAGCAATGAAACGGTGAGAGGAAAAGGCAGGGGAGGAAGGCGGGGGAAAAGGATTGCTGATTCCTCCATAAATAAAACAGGGAAGGAAATCGTTTGGGCTAGGGTTTCGTTTCAAGTGACTTTCACACGGTGCAGGGGGTGGGGGGAGCCTCCCAGAGATCCTGCACCAACTGTGGCTCCATTTCCCCCTCATATGTCTTCAGGATGTCACTGGGATCCTTATCAGACACGTTCATCTTCAGATGAACCTTATGTGACCCAGAGAGGCCCTGCCTGAGCTCTGTGCTGCTGTTGCAATGCATCCATGGGACTTCATACTGTGAACTGTGAGTCAGGGTTGCTTTGATAGAACCTGCCCCTTCCAGCCCCATCCAAGCCCCAGCTCAGGAGCCCAGCTCTTAAATTATTCCCATTTTACTGACAAGGAAGCTGCATAGAAGGACATGTCCCTAGTCAACCAGCCAACAGCTGACTCAAGACATGAAACTTTATTGCCACGTTCTCCATGTCAAACTTTATTCTGCAGCCAATGGGATCCCTTCACTTTCTTCTAGGGACTCAGTGCCTAGGTGCCACAAATGGTTAAGCACTCAGCTCCTAGCTGAAAGGTCTGGTGGATCAAACCCACCCAACGGAAGTAGAGAATTTGAAACCTTTGGTCTTAGGTTTCCAGTTCTGTGTTTCCTGTATCCCTCCTAGGCCAAGGGTCAGCAACTTCTGGCCTGTGGGCCAAATCGGACCATCTGTCTGTAAGCTAAGAATGCTTTCACCTATTTAAATGATTGGAAAAATAAAAGAAAACTAACATTCAGTGACACATAAAAATCATATGAAATTCAAATTTCAACATCCAGAAATAAAATGTTATTGTCAAACTGCCATGCCAATTCATTTCTGTATTTTCTCTGGCTCTTTTGAGCCCCAACGAGAGTTAAATAGTCACAACAGAGGTTGTCCAGCATACCAACCTGAAAATACTATCTGGACTTTTATGTATACATAAAGTTTGTTGACACTTGCACCAGGCCACTGAGTCTCTGCTGTTGTCGTTGTTAATCTCTGTTGTTGTCATCGATCTGACTCATGGAGCCCCAACGTGTGCAGAGCAGAATTGCTCCAGAGGGTTCTCAAGACTGACCTCTTGGAAGGTCACATTGTCAGGCTTGTTTTCCAAGTCACTTTGGGGTGGGTTCGAACTGCCAACCTTTCAACTAGTGCTTCATCAATTTGCACCGGGACTGAGACCATGGAGAAAGCCAAGGCATCCCACTGGCTACTGGGGAAAGTTTAAGGTCTTGAACACACATTTAGGAAATCTGCAGATCAGCTTCCCACCTCACTTTCGACGTCATGACCCACTCTGACTGGCTTGCTGCGGGCCCATGTGTCAGTGCCGGGCCCAGAGTGTATGCTCAACAAGCACTTGCCACACACATGACAAGGCCAGTCCACCTGCATAGGTTCTCCCACTTTTTTCAAGAGAGAACACTCACTTGATATACTTTCAACTGCATCCCTTGCCTACTGGTCCGAGGGGAGGGGCCTGGCCGGAACTGAGAGGAAAGACTCACAATGGACCTGGAAGACTGGTACCAAACTTCTCCCTCTGGGGACCAGGCAGAGAAGAGGCCACAGAGCAGTTAGCATAAACAAACATTTCCTTGTCTGGCAGGTCATTTTGTAATTATGGGCAGGTCAAGCTGTTTAGAGCTCCGGAAGTCTGACAATATCAGCTTCTAGGGGCCATTCATGCTCAAAGGCCACTGAGGTGAAGAGGGACCTTCATTAGAAGGTCTTTCCCTATTCAGACAGGAAGCTTGCTAAGTGACAGTCCAGTGTGAAAGAAAGAAACAAGCAAGAAGCAATAGGAAGGGGATCTGACCTCAGGGTTCAGAGAAGAGGAAGGTAGGAAAACAAATGTACTAACTCAGGGAATCAGTCAAGTGCAGCCTGAAGCCCTTAGCAAGGTGCTCTGAGGACAAGGGGCTGAGAAGAACCGTAGTGTCTGCTCTTGGGAAGGGAAGCTGGGGAGAGAAATGGAGAGTGGCGTCTTTCCATGTTGTGTTGTGTTGTGTTGTTATGTAATGTTAGGTTAGCTGCCAATGAGTCAGCCCCCAGCTCAGGGTGACCCATGAACAAGGGAGGGAAACAGTGCCCAGTCTTCCGCCATCCCAACTTCCACGACGCATAGGTTGTCACTGGCTGATTTGCACTAGTAAATTGCAAGCCTTTCTTCCTAGTCCATCTCAGTGTGGAAGCTCTCCTGAAACCTGCTCTGCATCATAGCAACTCGCAAGCCTCTACTGACAGACAAGGGATAGCTGGCATGATGGGCATGGGTGGGAATCAAGCCCAGGGCTCCCTCATGGAAGGTGAGAATTCCACCATTGACCCACCGTTCTACACTACCATTTGCATGTGCCATGGACAGCACATGTGTCAAACTAGTTAAAGAGAGGCTAACAGGAGGCCACTAAAAGAGAGCAGGAAAGGCTGTGGCCAGATGTGGGATCTGATTCTTGCCAATTCGCTGCTCTCATTCATTCTTTTCACTCTGTATACATGGTCCAGGGCTTTTCAGTTCACCTTCCTAAGTGGAATTCAAGTGCCCACAGAGGGATGAGAGTTGGAGAAGAAAGGGGAGAACTGAATGAGTCAAAAAGAAAACAGCATACACATAAAACCCCCAGTGAAGAGTAAACAGGATGGACTGGGGGGCACATGCCAAGACGCTTTAAGTTCTGGATTAAACTGTGTCCCCATAAAATATGTGTCGACTTGGCTGAACCATGATTCTCAGTGGTTTGGCAGTTATGTAATGATGTAATTTGGCAGCTATTTGATGATGTGATCTGATATGATCGATCAGTTTAAGGGGATTAGGGTGGGATGCAACACCCTTATTCAGACCACTGCCCTGATCTGATTAAGGGGAGTTTCCCGGGGGTGTGGCCTGCATAACCTTTTATCTTACAAGAGATAAAAGGAGAGAGAAACAATTAGGGAGAGTGGAACTTCAGTACCACCAAGAAAGAAGAGCCAAGAGTGGAATCCATCCTTTGGACTCTCAATTTCTGTGCTGGGAACCTCCTCAACCCAGGGGAAGACTGATGACAAGAAACATGGACATCAGGCCCAGCCATGTTGAAAGGAGACAAGGATCTTCTGCTAAAGCCAATAGAGAAAAAAAGTATTCCCCCAAGAGTTGGTGCCCTGAATTCAGACTCTAGCCTCCTAAATTGTGAGAGAATACACTTCTGTTTGTTAAAACCATCCACTTGGGGTAGTTCTGCTATAGCAGCACTAGAGAACTAAGACAGAATTTGGTACCAGGAGTGGGGTGCTGCTCTAAGATACCTAAAACATGCAAGCAATTTGGAATTCGGTAATGAGTAGAGACTGTAACAGCTTTAAGGCTTAACAGTAAAAGCCTAGATTTGCTT
Source organism: Orycteropus afer afer (assembly GCF_000298275.1). NCBI lineage: Eukaryota > Metazoa > Chordata > Mammalia > Tubulidentata > Orycteropodidae > Orycteropus > Orycteropus afer. Next base: position 10,569,387 of record NW_006921635.1, read on the forward strand.
GCAGAGACAGTTGGTGGAGTTATGCACATCAAAGGCAATTCTGATGAGGACTCAGAAGGAAGTGAGGAGAACAGTTAACACCAGAGATGGCACAGATAGTGAGGAGTAATGGCAGAGAAATAGCAGCAGCAGAACTGGGAGACGAGAGTGAGATGGTGTAGGAGCTGAGTGCCTTTGGGCAGGAGGCTTCCTGACAGAGCAGGGCTCCTCTGGACATTTATGGACAGAACTAGGCTTGCTGTCTCATGGAGTGAGAGCTGAGTGCCTTCAGCCAAAGCTTACTGTCTGAGTGGGATGCCTCTGGGCACTTTCAGGTAGAGCTAATGAGCTTTTTAACACTTGCCCAAGGAGCGAAGAGGCTGGGCTGGCCCAAGAGGACCCAGGGGTTGAAGGTCCATGAGGCCAAGGACCTCAAGGAGCTGCCTTGGTCTCAAAGAGTAGTCCACAACTTCTAGAGTCTCAAAAGGAGGGGGGTTTCAGAGGGTGGAGGGTATCCTTTGGATTGGAATCCCTGCAATGGGAATCTCCTAGACCCAGGGAAGATCTGATGCCAAGACACATGGAGATCTCCAAGGAACGCCAGGGCCACAGATGTTGAGAGGGGACATGGCTCTTCCCCCAGAGCCGACAGAGAGAAAAAAACTACCCCTAGAACTAGTGCTTGGAATTTGGACTTCTGGCCTCATAAACTATGAGAGAATAAAAGGGCTGTCTGCTGGAGCCTTCCACTTGTGGTGTCTCTGTTATAGCAGCACTAGAGAACTCAGACAGGTTCACTTGACTTGGGCTTGGTGGCACAGTAGTGGGACTTCCCTTTTTCAGAACTCAGCAGATAATGGAAAGAGGTACAGCTATTCTTGAAACTCCCCTGCCTTCCCAGACCTAAAAGTAACATGACGAGCTACAGCTCCGGGTATGGATGTGAAACATAATAGGAGTAAATATTATACAAAAGGTACAGTGACCCAGTATTGGAAATCTGAACTAGGATCCATTTCTGAGCTAGGGCACCAATTTATAACAAATTTAATAGGTCATAATTGTTAGCAGTTAGGTCATTGTCCTTTGCATTCAAGGATGATGCTGACTGACACTGTACCAATATGTGGCAAATACCCACCACACCAGTGTATGTACTGTGTCACCTTTTTCTTTAAACGTCTTTTTCAAATATAATCCACACACCACAAAACACACCCATTTAGAGTGTATAATGCAATAGTTTTAAGTATATTCACGATGCAATCTTATTTTAGAATATTTTTATCTCCTCTAGAAGAAACCCCACATCTATTAGGAGTTACTCCCAATTACCACCATCCTCTTTCCCTGGGAACCACTGATCTACATTCTGTCTCCATGACTTTGCTTATTCAGGACATTTCATAAAAACTGAATCACACAATATATGGTTTGTGGGAGTGGTTTTTTCACCTGTCAGTTTGACACACTGCGGTGACTCATATTTCACTGTGATGCCAGAAGCTCTGCCATCAGTGTTTCAAGTACCAGCAGGATCACCATGGTGACCTGGTTTCAGCAGAGCTTCCAGACCAAGAAAGACTAGGAAGAAAGGCTTGTTGTTGTTGTTAAGTGCCGTCGAGTCGTTTCCAACTCATAGCGACCCCATGCACAGCAGAACGAAACACTGCCCGATCCCGCACCAGCCCCACAATCCCTGCTATACTTGAGCCCATCATTGCAGCCACCGTATCAATCCATCTCGTTGAAGGCCTCCCCCTCTTTTGTCGACCCTCCACCCTACCAAGCATGACATCCTTCTCCAAGGAATGGTCCCTTCTTACAACATGACCAAAATAGGTGAGACGAAATCTGTCCATTCTTGCTTCCAAGGAGCATTCTGGCTGCACTTCCTCCAGGACAGATCTGTTAGTTCTTTTAGCAGTCCATGGTACTTTCAGCATTCTTCGCCAGCACCACAACTCAAAAGCATCAACTCTTCTTCGGTCTTCCTTATTCACTGTCCAGCTCTCACATGCATACGAGGCAATTGGAAATATCATGGCTTGTGTCAGGCGCACCTTAGTCCTCAAGGAGATATCCTTGCTCCTCAGCACTTGAAACAGTTCCTTCGCAGTTGACTTTCCCAATGCTACACGTCGTCTAGGGAGCTCTGGTAGCATACTGGCTAAGACACTTGCCTGCTAACCAGACTGCTGGCGGTTCAAACCCACCAGCCACTCCTCGGAAGGAAGGTTGGGCAATCCTACTTCCGTAGTGATACTGCCTCGGAAACCCAAGGAGGGGTCGCTATGAGTCAGGTTTGACTCGACGGCACATAACAACAACAACAACACGTCGTCTAATGTCCCGACTGCTGCTTCCGTTGGCATCGATTATAGAACCAAGCAACGTGAATTCCTTGACAACCTCAATCTTCTCTCCATTTATTGTGATGCTGCTCATTGGTCCAGTTGTGAGGACCAAGATTGCCAAGAAAGTCTTGGCAATCTGAAAATCAGCCAATGAAAACCTTATGGATCACAACGGAACACCGTCCGACTTTGCTTTGGAGACGTCATCAGGAGGGACCACTGCAGGAGAAGGAGGTCATCGTGGTTGCTGAATTAGAGGACCGGAGAGGCCAAGGAAGTCCCATAGTGAGAGGGATTGGCACAGCAGCCACGATGATGGACACATATGCCAGCGCCCGTGGGAACGACGCGGGACAGGGCAACGTTTCATTCTGGGTGGGGCTGCACAGCCTGAAAAGGCGGAGCCAGGGTTTCAATGCAAGACTTTCTCTGCAGCCCAAGCTCTTTCTGAGGTCCCCATGACTTCAGGGCTAAGAACCCTGTAGATCTTTCTTTTCACCTAAAAGGAAATGAAAACATGCCATTCTTTCCATCTTACCTTTTCCTAAAAGGCACCTGTGGTGGATCATGCAGCTGTAATTTGGAATTTGCAATGATCTTTGTTTCTTTCCAAGTTTCATTTATGATACTTTTATGATTTGGAAAAATAAAATCACTTAGCTAGGCAAAACATCTTATGTGGCAACATACGTTGATTTCACGTCTGTCCTCTTACTAGATGGGCTCTACGCAAAGGCTGCAAACAGGGAACCTGTGGGCCAAACTCACCGCCACCTGCATATTTTGTTGGGCTAGCATATTATCTTTTATCTAACATTTGTAAATGGTAGATAAAAATCTTGATACCAGCTTTCTCTTGAAAACAGGGTAGCTCTAGCCCCTCATCCCCAGTAGTTGTCTCTTGAGATGAGGCCCACCCTCTCCAGGTTGATTGGCCCCTCCGTTCCCTTTCATCTCCCAAGTTGTGAGGCTGGGCTCAGCTGCTATTTATCATCTAGTGTTGCATGGTTGTTTTTCCGATGGTAGAGAACTATTTATCTGCAGCCAGCCTCCATCAAACGTGAGAAAATCTAGCTGAGCCAGCTTCCAGAAAAATGGAGAAAGTATATTTCTTTTTGAGAAACAAAGGTTATTTTTAAGTGATTTCACATGTACAAAGTACAGACAGGGTGCCTGTCTGTCACCCGTAGGCATCTGACTTGGGAATCTTTGGTCTTGGTTTCATGTGTGTTTGTGGCATCTGTCACATGAGTTCTTTGAGGACCACTCCTCCCATTTCTTTCCGTATCACTGATCCTGGTTCCCTATAGCACTGTTGTACGGCACTGTTGGCCAAAGATGCCACAAAACCTAACAGGCTCTCCTGTTCCAATACAATCCTTGCAATGTGCTTCCCAAAGGTCACGGCCATGGAAACGCTGTGGAGGGAAGTTCTACTCTCCACACGTGGGTCACCATGAGACTGAACTGACTCAACAGCAACTGCTTTTTTTTTTTTTTTTTTTTAATGTGTTGATATGGAAAGATCCCGGAGATACACTGATAAGCAAACAAGGAAGGAGCCAAACATCATCAGACTAGTCTTGGCCACCACACCGTCACTGCCTTACTTCAGTTCCAGGACAAGCTCAGGGCTAACTTACTAACTGAATGATCTTGGGTAAGTCACTCAACCTCTCTGTGCTTCAGTTTCCCCCTGCTCTGAAGTGGGGACCAGAACAGTGCCTATTTCACAGGGTTCAATAGCACAGTGCACGGCAAGCACTCAGAAGAGCTCAGGTCCCAATAAGCACTATCGAAATATGGGAGTTTAAGACTTATTATCACCAAGCAAAAGAGCAAGAAGTAGAATAAGGTACACAGCATATGCTAGATAGCATTTGTATAAAAAGCGCTGTAACACATGCAAGTATCAGTTGCACGTGCATAAACCATCTCTGGACGGATCCACAAGAAAATGGTGACATCGGAAGGGAACAGGGTGGCCGGAGACGGCAGGAAGAAAGAGATTTTTCACCATAAAAACCTTTTGAATGTTGAACCACGTGCATGTATTAACTTGCCAAAAATAGATAAAATTTAAAAATGATAAAGAAGCCTACACATACATATACATACATATATTCATATTCATATTGAAGACTAAGGTGTGCCTGATCCAAGCCATGGTATTTTCAATCACCTCATATGCGTGAGAAAGCTGTACGATGAACAAGGAAGACCGAAGAATAATTGATCATTTGAATTGTGGAGCTGGCGAAGAAGACTGAATATACCATGGTCTGCCAGAAGAACAAACAAATCTGTCTTGGAAAAAGTACAGCCAGAAGAATGCTCGTTAGAAGTGAGGATGGCAGGATTTTGTCTCACGTACTTCGGACATGTTATTGGGAGGGGCCCATCTCTGGAGAAGGACATCACGCTTGGTAAAGCAGAGGGTCAATGCAAAAGAGGAAGACCCTCAATGGGATGGACGGACAGTGGCCACAACAACAGGCTCCAACACAGCAGGCATTGTGAGGCTGGCGCAGGACCGGGCAGTGTCTCGCCCTGCTGTATGCAGGGTTGCTATGAATCGGAACAAACTCGACAGCACCTAACGTCAACAATAAACATATTCACAAATACAGATGAGCAGAAAATTTCAAGAAAGCCACACAAGAAACTGTCAACAGTGGTTCCCTCTGGGGAGTACGCCAGGGGCACGAAGGACACTTTTACTTTCAGTTCTCTTTTCACACCACTTAATTTTTTTTTTAACACACAAGCCTGTGTAAGCTTTATAGAAAAAAATAAAAAAGCATATTCAAGCCAAAGAAAAAAGAAAAAGCCGCCCTCTGCACGTTGCTGACAGGCTCTTCCCTGTCGACAGCGGTTCTCCCAGCTGAACGGCTAAGCACATTGGGAAGCTGGGCAAGAAGCTGGGTGGGCGGCATTTGAATTCGGATAGGTGGTCTCGGTTCTGGGCTGCAGACCGACCAACACAGGGTATTTCTTCCATCCATCTCCCATCAGTAATGCAATCAATATCCACTTAAAAGCCTCTGCTGGCTTTCCACTGCCCACAGGAAAGGGTCTAAACTCCATAACGCAGCGTGAAAAGTCCTTTGCAGTCTGCCCCTCTCCAGTTCATCTACTACGTTTAAGTCACACCAAGCAGGCAGCACGGGGACTAGGAACAGGCCCGGGGGACATGGGAAGACCTGGATCTCCAGCCTGCACTGGTTAGCCGTCACCCGGGCCAAGCAATTCAGTCTCTGGGTTTTTCATCTGTAAAACAGGGCTCCCACCACCTTCCCTTGTGCTCCATGAGATGAGGCACGGTAAAGCCTCTGAAACAGTATATGATGCTCAAATGATGGTATGGGATGCCTCTGGCATTTTTCACCTCTTCTGCTCTTTGCAGAAATACTTCCTCCTGCCCCTAATACCCTTCCTTCCTTGCCTGACTGGAAGACTTCTTCTGAAGTCTCCCTGACACCCCTTCAGATACCCCCAGCATTCATCCATCTCCCCATGGTGCCATCCACCACGTTGTATTATGATTTTGTCTGACTGGTCTATCTACTTTCCACGGACTGTGAGGTCCTCAAGGACACGGACAGAGTAATGGTGGTCCCCACCCTTCATGCAGAGGCGAGTTCCATTCCCTCCAATGCACCGTATGCACAGCTACCACCTGTCCGTGGAGGCTCACGTGTTGCTATGATGCTGAATAGATTTCATGGAGCTTGTGGACTAAAACAGACTAGGAAGAAAGGCCTGGTGACCTACTTCCAAAAATTAGCCAATGGAAATCCTACACATCACAACAGTCTGACCCACAGCCAATCACAGGGATGGGGCGGGACTGGGCAGCATCTTGTTCAGCTGTGCATGGGGTCCCCATGAGTCAGGGGCAGACTTGACAGCAGGTTTGGCACCTCCGATGGGCCCCCAGGGCAGAATAGGTGCTCAGGAAACATTTTTTCAACAGATACATTTACTCACCTGCCCTCAGCGAACACCAACCTTACCATCTTTGTTGTGAAAAAGGGATTAATTGAGAAACAGAAAATACACTTCAAATCCAAGGAAGCAGAAGGGGGCTGCAGCTGACTCCCAGTGGCCAGTCCTTTGTCTCAAAGAAAGTGGCACAACCTTAGGGTTGGCTTGCATAATAGCTTTCCCATTTCTCACTTCCTTCCATGTAATGCATACCTGTTTGCATACAATGGAACGCCTGGGCACAGCAAGCTGCCTTTTCTTTGCAATGAAATGTTTCGGCTGAAATGCAGAACAAAGGCAAAGCATTCTGCTTTCCAATTACAGAGGCAGAGGCCCCAGGACCACAGAAATGGCAACCTGGTATTCTGCCTGGCTGCCACCCGGAAAATGCCCAGATATTTCTAAACTGTGTATAAAAATAAACTAACAAACAAGTAAACGGCTCCCAGGCTGGACCCTTCACGCCAAACTTCAGTTTAGAGTGTGGTTTTATGGCTGTGGCATAAACCCTTGAAATGAGAGGCTCATGGTGAAAGCAGCTGCTCCCCCATGTCGGTAACAGCCGGGTCAGTGGTGAGAGGGGGGGTCCCAGCCTGGCGAGCTGGGGTCCTGACAAGCCGTGAGCAGTCTCCCCAGCCTCGGGGGGAGTTACAAACAGCAGGATTAGGGTCTGTGCCTGACTCTGGGATCAGGGTTCCTGCTGTCTAACTGAGCACTTTTATAGCACAGATTATATACAGGGCTGGTGAACTGGTCCAAGAATGCAGGCACGCGGGAAGGAAAGGTAAGCCGAGGGCAAGAAGGTCCTGCGCTGAGGGGGCAGCTGCTGAGTGCCTGGTCCTGTGCTCAGGGCACTCAGACGCCCTGTCTCAGCTCTTCTCTGCATCCATTCCGCGAGAGAGGGATTCCCATTTTGCAGAGAAGGAAACTGAGCCGCAAGAGCCCCCCGCCCCACCCCACCCGAGTCAGCAGTAGCACGGTCACTTCCTCCCAGCTCTCCGGAGCTCCAGCCCGGCTTTTCTCAGTACTCCCTCCAAACCTCACAAGAGCAGGGGGAGGCCAGCAAACAGCGCAACAGCACTTCACCTTCTGCAAGGGTGGGGGGCTATTCTCTCTGAGCAACTACGAAGCTTAGTGTGGAGACACCTGCACCCTCATTCTCCTCTGCCCAGGCAGCCCGAGTCTCCCCTCAGGCAAGGGGAAAAGTGCTTCCTAGAAAAGCCACAATGGTTAAGCGCTGAACTACTAGCCAAAAGGTTGGTGGTTCAAACACCCAGCTCCCACCCTCCGAGGGACCTTGAAGACAGGTCTGGTGATCTGCTTTCCAAAGGTCAAGGCCTTGAAAACCCTGGGGAGCACAGTTCCACTCTGTACACACAGGGTTGCCACAAGTCCAATCGACTGACAGGCAAGGAGCAAAAGAGGCAGAGGAGGAGGTAATACTGCCCCCTAGTGTTGGGTGGCCTTTGAATTGTGGTGTTGGTGAAGAATACTGAAAATACCGTGGACTGCCAGAAGGAACAAATCTGTCCTGGAAGCGCAGCCGGAATGCTCCTTAGAAGCTACAACGGCCAGGCTTTGTCTCACCTACTGTGGTCATGTTGTCAGAAGGGACCATTCTCTGGAGAAGGACATCATGCTTGGTAAAGGGGAGGGTCAGCGAACGAAGGCAAGGCCCTCAATGAGATGGACGGACACAGTGGCTTCAGCGATGGGCTCAAGCACAGTGAGGACTGTGAGCCTGGCGCAGGGTGGGCAGGGTTTTCGTTCTGTTGTACACGGGGTCGCCATGAGTTGGAGTCGACTCTACAGCACCCAACAACAACAGCAACAACAACCGTGTTGGATGAGCCACACACATCAGCTGCTCACCAGGCTTAGTTTTGGGTGACATTCACTCTCATATGACAACTCTTTCCCTTTAAAGTTGCCTACATGTTCATTTTGACCAGATTTTCACTTTATAAAAATGGAGATGCACAACTCACTCACCCTGATGGCCATCCAAAACGCTAGGAATGGCCATGGCTCAGTGTTCATAATGTGTAAAAAGAGGCCATGTGTGGGAAAACCAAAAAAAGAAAAACAAACTCACTGCGTCGAGTCGGATCCGACTCATAGCGACCCCCCTTTGGGTCTCCAAGGCGATATCACTACGGAAGTAGGATTGCCCAACCTTCCTTCCAAGGAGTGGCTGGTGGGTTTGAACCACCAGCCTTCTGGTTACAGTCAAGTGCCTTAGGCACTGTGCCACCAGAGCGTCCAGCAAAGCTGCTGGCTCACCCTGGTACTCCACACTAGCGGAATTAGACTGCAAGCTCTTTCCTTGAGAAGGCACGTCCAAACATGTGTGTGACCTGCTGTATGAAAAGTGAATTTGCTCTGTAAACGTTCACCCAAATCACAGTTAAACAAATAAATGCAGGCACGTCCACCAACTCTGCTGGCATGAAGGCTCTGCTCCCAAGCTCATGTGTGCTGAAACACTGCTGCTATGCAGGCAAACACTGCCCCTGCCCCAATTTCTAAAGACAGAATGACTCACCCACAGAGGGAGGGTGGGGACCCCAGGTTTGCTTGGGGGATCTTCACTATTGGGGAAACAAAATCAGGGATTTGAACCAGTTCCGCCTGGTGCAGTCATGGCCAACGAAGTGACATCAGAATAGACTCAAATTTTTTAAATGTGGGTGAACCGGTCCACTAACCAGAAGAGGAAAAATTACAGGTCAAAGCCCTGCTAGAAACTTAATCTCCCTCTTAGAAAACAAGGGCAGCATGCACGTTGCATAGCAACCAAATCTCCTGACCTGGCTGGGCCGAAAAATCTCCCAGTGCCCGGCTCAAAGATGGCTGCCAAGTACGCTGCTTTGAATGTGTGGTTCTTCACAGTCCTGGCAATAATCTGAAGCCATGCACCAAGTCACGCCCTGAGAGGGCTCGTATGCCTACTCCAAGTCTCCCATGCCAGTAATTTTTCCCATTATTCGGTTAGCTTTCCAGTACACCAACATTTTATAAATTCAAGTCTATTCCAGTTTTACTTCACAGGCCATGACTGAACCGGTTCAAACCAGTTTGAAACCCTGACCCCCCCCAAAAAAAAAAATTATGTGTAATTGATGCAAGATGTCATTTTTTGGATCAGCTCAAAGATTTTTTGTTCTTCTACTGAAGACTTTTTCTACAAGTTTCTTTGTAGAGCCTAAGTGCTCAACAATCAGAAAAGAATCCAGTTCCTGCTAAGCCCAGGCTTTAAGACAGACTCCTGGGCACTTCCTCCAACAAGTGATGGATCCGTTTACGAACACCGATTGCAGTTCTGCAACTTCCTGGAAATTTCCCAGTCCTGCGTCTGCCTTGGTTTCTCCATCTCTAAGGTGCAGCCATGCTGTTGAGCACTCATGAAGAGATTTAAGGAGCTTTAAGTTTCTTCAAGAAGCTTTCACGTATCCTGGACTTGGAATTCTCATTACTTCGTGTCACCTTCAAAGTATATAGCATTAACTAGACCTACCTAATTACATTGTTGGTGGGGAGTGGGGTGGTCTACATTTACTTTGCATGAATGTGACAAACATTGGAATGGTCATCTGTCAAATGTGTTCTGTGCTGGAGACAGATACATAAATTCTCAGTTTTACCTGATGATCAGTAAAGGCTGTGTGTATGTGTGTGTGTGTGTGTGTGTGTCTGATGGTCTAAATATTGGATGTGTGACAAAAGAACAGCTCCTTTTTTCTCAATATGCCAGCTGTCACAGGTTTCCAGGAAAGTTATTATTTCTGATAAATAGGTATGGACAATAGATGATGCCTATATTAATATCACTAAAAAGGGGTCTTATACTGCACCTCACCCAAGACGGGAACAACAGTGTCTGAAGAGGCAGCCTGCAGATGCCAGACAAGACACTTTCTTCTTGTGACAGTCTGAACTCCCCTGCTGCAATTAACTCCCCCCTCCCTCCTTCATCTCAGGCAACGAGGTTCACAAAAAGGGGGCCTGTATTTTCCTCCTGCTGATGGAAGTTGATTAGCAGTCAGGTGGAGTGAGGCTCAGGGGACAACTCGGCAGATTAATTAAATCACTTCTACTGGCTAAGTGGTGACACTGTGATTTATAGCAGAGCTCACTCAGCCAGACAGCGGCTTTTCTTGCATGCCAAAGGAAGAAGGGCCAAACTGGCCGGTGCTTGGAGGCTCTGCAAACTTTAAAGAGCCCCATCCTGGTCATTAAAGCAAAGGCCCCTGCAGAGCTCTTCTCTTTGGGGCAGGCAGGACTCACTTGGCAAAGGACCGGGAGAGAATGGAGTGGCTGAAGCAGGCCAGCACACTTAACGAGGAACCCAGGGATCCCTTTCAGAACACGTGCAACTCCATGGTGCCCTGAAGAAAAGCAGGCTTGAAACAGCTCAGCTCAGTTTTCTCCAGGTCTGTTTTCACTGAACGGCTCTTGATCTGAAGGAACAGCCTGTGATCGTCCTGTGGCGCTTTCTTAGGGGTGTCGTGGCTGTTTTCCATTACGGCAGTAGAGCCCTCAGGGAGAAGCCAGCAGAGCAGTGGCCTGCAGACCTAATCGTATGGAAACAGCAGCGCTTCCGGGGGCAGGTTTTATGTTAGGAACTGGCTACAACTTGGGGCCGATCCCATTTCTCTCTTTGCTTGGGCTGTTAAGAAGCTCAGAGCCATCACTGAGGGAAACGGTTTGGTGGTTCCTCTAAAAGTTACACATGAAATCACAGTATGACTCAACACTCCCATTCCGAGCTCTGTTGTTGTCTAGTTGGTTCTCACGGTGATCCCGGGTGCAGAGCAGAACTGCTCCACAGGGGTTTCAAGGCTGTGACTTTTCAGAAGCAGATGGCCAGGCCTGTCTTCTAAGGCGCCTCTGGGAAGGTTCAAACCAGCAACCTGTTGGCTAGCAGGCAAGAGCGTCACCATTTGTGGCACCCAAGGACTCCTCTCCTAGATATGTTGTTGTTGTTGTTGGGTGCCGTCAACTTGGCTCTGACTCACAGCAACCCTATGAACAACACAACGAAGCCCTGCCCGGTCCTGTGCCAGCCTCACAATCCTTGCTGTCCTCGAGCCCATCCTTGCAGCTGCTGTGTCAGTCCATCTTGTTGAGGGTCTGCTCCTTTTCTGCTAACCCTCCACTTTACCAAGCATGATATCCCTCTCCAGGTCTTCTGCAGCAGATTTTCCCAGTGCAATATGTCATCGATCTCTCGACTGCTGCTTCCATGGGTGTTGATTGTGGATCCAAGTAATATGAAATCTTTGCCAACTTCATTCTTTTTTCCATTTATCGTGATGCTGCTTATTGGCCCAGTGACGATTTTTGTTTTCTTTTTGTTGAGGTATAATCCATACCGTAGATTGTAGTCTTTAATCTCCATCAGTAAGTACTTCAAGTCCTCTTCACTTTCAGCAAGCAATGTTGTGTTGTCTGCATATCACAGGTTGTTATCTCCTACGTATAAAAAAAAGCAAAAAACTCACTGCTGTTGAGTCAAATCCAACTCGTAGTGACCCCTCCTTGGGTTTCCCAGGTGGTATCTCTATGGAAGTAGATTGCCCAGTCTTCCTTCCAAGGAGTGGCTAGTGGGTCTGAACCACAAGCCTTCTGGTTAGCACTCAAATGCCTTAGTCACTACGCCACCAGAGCTCCCTAGGTATCTCACCCCCAATATTGAAAACAGGTGTTCAAACAAATACATGCACATGGATGTTCATAGCAACACTATTTACAACAGCCAAAAAATGGACACAGCCAACATGCCCATCAACAGATGAACAAATAAACAAATTATGGTATAGCCACACAATGAAATATTATATGGCCATAAAAAGGAATGGATTACTGACACATGTTACTATTTGGATGAACATCAAAAACCTTATGCTAAGTGAAAGAAGCAACCACAAAGGGCCATTTATTGTAAGCTCCCATTTATATGAAATATCCAGAACAAAGATATCCATGGAGACAGAGAGAAGATTGGTGGTTGCCAGGGGCTGGGGGGAGAGAGGAACGGGGAATGACTGCTTAATGGATACAGGGCTTCTTTTGGGATGCTGGAAATGTTCCAGAGCTAGACAGAAGTGATGGCTGTACAACACCGTGACTGTACTCAGTACGCCATCGAACTTTTCACTTTGAAATGGTGAATTTCACATTAAGTGAATGTCATCTCGAGATAGAATGATGATAGATAGATTGATTGATATCACATACAAATATATCCATACATGATAGATAGAAAGACAATAAAAGCAGCTCAGAGTTGAATGGACAGTCTAAACAGCAGGCCCGCACTCACGCTCCCGTATACCAACTCTCCAGAAATTCCACCTGTAAGTCTCTCCCACCTCTCATTACCTGTCTTTGACATTTCATCTTAAGCTATTTCAGGAAAGCCGCCTCAAGTTCTGTAGGGAAGAGGTGGTGTCGGATAGTAGTCAAACCCCTAGGCTTTGCAGCATATACAACTCGGTGTGGCTCTCTGAGGGTGTTTGTTGAAACAGATTCCCAGGTCTAAATCAGAATAGCTCCCACAGGGCCCAGGAATCTTTATTTTTAGTAGATTCCCTGAGCACCTGGAGCACACCAACATTTGAAAACCATCGTTTTAGAGTTAGCCCAAGAACCAACTCTCAGTCCACCGATTAATAATAGCAAGTTGCCTTGAACAAGTCTTTGCATCTCTAGGCATCCTTTTCTCAAACACAAAATAGTCTTAAAACCAAAAAACCAAATGCACTGCCGTGGAGTTAGATCTGACTCATAGCGACCCCTCCTTGGGTTTCTGAGGTGGCATCACCACGGAAGTAGACTGTCCAACCTTCCCTCTGAGGAGTGGCTGGTGGGTTCGAACCACCAGCCTTCTGGTTAGCAGTTAAATGCCTTAGGCACTATGCCACCCAGAGCTCCCCAAAATAGTTTTGGTAAGAGTTAAAGTAGATGTGTAAGTATGGAAACAGCCACTGTGGCTGGCTGGCCAGCTGTAAGCTTCAGTGAAGGGTAGATGGTGGCACAGTGGCTACTATAAGTGCCTGGCTGCTAATCAAAAGGTCAGCAGTTCAAGCCCAACTGCCACTCTGTGGGAGAAAGATGAGACAGTCTGCTTCCCTAAAGCCTTGGAAACTTTATGAGGCAGTTGTACCCCATCCTTTAGGGTCACTATGAGTCAGAATTGGGGTTTATTACTAACAACAACAACAAAGCTTATTTTTCAAATTCCCTTTGCCCCCTTCAATCCTCTCTCCTCAGTTTGCAGTAAGCACTGGGTTGAGGTACCAGAGGAAAGGGGGCAAACAAGGAATGGGAAAGAAAGAATGCTCCCTGGCCCTCTGATTCCTTTTCCTGAACCTAGGAGTCCAACCGTCCCCAAGAATCCTCAGAACGCGTACCCCGACTGTGAAAGAAGCTGAAGTGACATCAAATATTAAAAAGGCAGAGGAACCGGCATAGTTTTCCATATAAATGAGTCTACTTACATATATGAAGATAGCTTTTACAATTCAAATAGAATTATTTTTTAAAAGGGATTCGGTGTGCTCTGTCTCTCTCCCAACGCTGACACTTCTGGGCTGTTGTCATGTTCTCGTGAGGTGCCTGTTGGCAGACAGCCCAAAGCACTTTGTAACATGCCCTCCAGATCCTAAGTGAAAACTGATCAAAGAATTGGCACCAGCAAAGACAAGACTGAAATCAGCTCTAAAAGGGGTGGGGTCGGACCATTGTCCCTTTTTGTGGGAACAGCTGCCTAACGGGGAATGGGAGCGGTGTGATTATAATATGCATACAGACTGCTCTGTTCACAGAAGCCCGTGTCAAGTACTCTTGGGGCCTCCACCTTGTGCTTTGGCACAGGGATCTATGAGGATGCTGTGTCAAACCTTTTTGAAAATGTCTCCTTGATGTGGAGGGTGAGGAACACGCCTGCGAATCTCATTACTGTCCCACGCCTCACTCAACTTGTCTCCCGTTCCTGTGCGCTGCTGCCACCGCTGCCGCTCTGTGGCAAGTGCACCCCCGTCGTCCTGCCCCCAGTGTTAATCAGGACAGAGAAAGGGCTGCCAGTTACCTGTGTGGACCCGGAGCCCAGCTCCCGAGTCATCAGGGAGGACCACTGATTTGCCTGCAAAATCCCTGAGGGCCAGCAGAGTTCCACTCAAGTTCTTATAAATTATAATACACCACCGACCAATGACTGTCCCTTGTGCCGAGTACTGAATGGGCTCACTGGCTCCCGAGTGGAAGAGGAGACAGGACTAGGAGTGGGAAGGGGTGTGAGGAACTCGGGGGATAAGTCTGAGCTCTGGGGCCATGCCGTAAGCCAGGAGAGGGAAGTGAACCGATGAGACGGTAGAGATGCACCACTGGGTTCTTTCATACTCAACCTCCGACCTAATTATCTGGGTGCACTGGAAGTTAAGGTGCTATCGTTCCCATTTCAAGAGAGCAAATCCCATTACCATCAAGTCAATTCTGACTCACAGCGACCCTACGGGACAGAGTAAAACTGCCCCATAGGGTTTCCAAGGCTGTCATCTTCAGGCAAACAGTCTGCCACATCTTTCTCCTGCGGAGCGGCTGGTGGGTTCGAACCACTGACCTTTCAGTTAGCAGCAGAGCTCTTAACCACCGGGCCACTGGGGCTCTTTCCAAGAGAGGAAAGGTGAAAGCAGTTTCACCGAGGGCACATCGCTAGTAAGTGGCATAGCTAGGACACAGGCTTGGGTCTGTCCTGAGGCCAAGGCCTGCTTGTTTTGCTTGGTGGCTGTGTTTTTACATGTACACATCCAAAGGAAAAGGATATGTGCCCTAGAGGACAGAGAGCTGCCTGCTGCCCCCCGCTGCCTTTCTGCCCCAGTTCTAAATGGTTTCAGGGACACTTCCTCTGCCTGTTGGCAGCTAAAAGGCCCCCCAGCCCATGCCTCTGCAGTGACGACGGGTAGAAGACAAGGGGGGTGGAGGAGGGAGCAGTTTTAAAATGAATATATGCATGTGTCTCTCTTGCTAATCACTGGAATGCATTTTCAGGCGAGGTGAGCAGAGGCATTAGCTGCAGGACTCCCATTAATGTTAACTTTATTTCAGTAATGAGGTGCCAAGGCTTAGAACAATCACTGTGGCTAATACGGTGTAATCACCGCGATGAAATGAGCATGCTGGGAAGGGGGGGCGAGAGGAAGGATAGGCGGAGGGAGAAGGCGCTTGTGGGGACGGATGACCCAGAAGAGATGGAGCGGGAGCAAATGGCAGAGGGGAAGAGAGGGGCAGGCGGACCCCGGCACAGGCTGACCAGGTCAAGAGGGAGCTCCCATATGGAGGAAGCAAGAATGGTGACTCCTCAGGGAACACTTGCTGTACGTCAGGCCGGGGGAGGAACGCTGCTCATTTCACCCCATGACAACGCGGAGAGCTTGAGAGCATCCCCATTGTGGAGGTCGGCAAACTGAGTATTAGAGAGTTAAGTAATTTGCCCAAATGAGCAGGAGAATGTCACCAGGAGGTCAGGTCACTCCTGATCACTACACTATACACACACACACCCATGAAGATGGATAGAGGAGTACCGTGCAAACACCAGGAGCTTAAACAGGAGCATCCGAGGAGGAAGACGTGGCTTTGTCAATAGCACATGAGGAGGCCAGACATCATTAGTCTTTAGGAAAATGCAAATCAAATCAATGAGATACCACTTCACACTCACTAGTATGTTGTATGGATGTTATTTAAAAAGAAAAAAAAAAAAACCAAACTGGAAAGTAACAAGTGTTGACAGGGATGTGGAGTAATTAGCGTCCTTATCCACTGGTGATAGGAATGTAATATGGTGCAGCTACTGTGCAAACAGTTTGGTGGTTCCTCAAAAAGTTGAACACAGAGGATCACGTGACTCAGCCAGAATGTGGAAACAACCCAAGTGTTCAACCAATGAGTAGATAAACAAAATGTGGTCTATCCATACAATGGTGTATTCTTCAACCATAAGAAGGAATGGAATCCTGACCCATGCTACAGCACAGATAAACCCTGAGAACATTATGCTAATGAAAAAAACAGACACAAAAGGACAAATATTGTATGCTTTGACCTCCATGAGGTATCCAGACTTCCCTTAGGAACAAGTTCATACAGGGTGGCAGTCAAACTCCTAGACTTCACAGAGACAGAAAGTAAATGAGAGGCTAACGGGTTGGACCATGAGGAGAGATTACTCAGTGAGCACAGTTTCTGTTTGGAGTGATGAGAAAAAGACTGCAAGTGTGCTGGTGCCTGGGGAGTTTCCAGCAGGACCGTGACGAGCTCTCACTTAAACCTGCACAGGGTCTCTGGCCACTGGGTGGAGAACAGCCTGGGGGAAGAAAGGTGCAGCTGGGGGGCTGGGGGAGCCTGCTTCCATCATCCAAACAAGAGCTGTAGCAGCTTGAGTGAGAGCAAGAGCAGGGGGGTGGTAAGAACCTACTCACAGCACAGAGCCACGGGGATCTGCGCTGGATTAGATGAGGGCAGGGGACAAAACAGGAGTCAAGGCGTCTGTTTAAGGTGTTGCTATGGCTAAGAAGTTTTTGTAACTTTCCTCCCTGTATGCTCTCCTGTATTCGTGGATATATTTGCAGTACATACAGATGCATATATAGAAATATCCTCT
>NW_006921635.1:10593945-10596660 GCF_000298275.1 Orycteropus afer afer
AGACAAAAGCAATAGAAAAACCATCAAAAAAGTAAAAGCAAGTGGACAAAAAACACACCACAGAAACACATAGGAACAATCACCAGAAAAAGGAGAAAACCCATAATATCTGGGGAGGGGCAATAAGAGAAAAGAAGTAGAGTAGGAGAATAATGAAGGAAAAAAGGGGAAAAACGCAAAAAGAAAAACAAGGAATGGGGAGAACCGTGAGAAAGAAAAAAATGAGAACCAGGAACAGGGAAGAGAGGAAAAGCTGTAAACTTGAACCTGGGAAGGGAAGAATAAAGAATAGTAATAAAAAGGACAAATAATAATAGTAATAATTTTAAAACAGACAAAAACAATCTAACTAGAAAAATGGAAAGAAAATCTGGGCAGTGTAGGGCACCAGGCTCCGTCCAAGCACACAGACTGGGATGGAAGTCCTGCCGGCCCAGAAGCCACCTTCAGGAATGAGAGATGGCTGCACCTCTATTCACCAAGAGGGTGTGGAGTATAAGAGTAACAAGGGAAATATCACACCTTTCCAGTCGTTCGTGTCTGGAATGTCCTTGTGGCCCCTGGCAAGTGGAGCCTATTTTTAGGTCCCTGGGATCTTAGGAGCTCTGGCGGTGTGGTGCCTAAGGCATTTTGACTGCTAACCAGAACACTAGCGGTTCAAACCCAGCAGCTACGCCTCAGAAGGAAGGTTGGGCAACCTACTTCCATAGTGATACCACCTCGGAAACTCAAGGAGCGGTTGCTATGAGTCAGATCTGACTCCACAGCAGTGCATTGCATTGTTGTTTTTGCATCAGAATCTGAGGGAACGCTGTCACTTCAAATATCCAAAATGGTGGAACCACTTGTAAACATTCAAAATGGCTGCACTCTCCAGATAGGCAAAAGTTCACAGCTCACCTTGTCTCCTTCTTTGCTGTTTTCCCTTTTATTTACTGGCCACCAGTGCAGTCCTCTGTGCAGTCCCTGGCTAGCAGGGCCTATTTTTAAGTTAATTCTTAGGTCCTTACACCACTTGGCAATATCCAAGCTGTCCATGCCATCACCATTGCTGACAGACTACAGCTCCATTTGTCTCCTTTTTCGGTGTTTTCATGCAGGTTCTTCTACTGGTTGGAGTTTAGTCCACTTCTGTATCCTTCCTTTCAAAGCTCAGGGCTCCAGGACTGTCTTCTGCAACTGTGTTAACTGGTTCCCCTAGTCTTTGCTGAAGAGGCTCTGTGTAGTTTGTCCACCCATTCTGCCATCTTACCGGAACTCCTTTGTTGGCTGTAACTCTTGTGGTCCTTCCTGTGTCTTCTTCTGCCTTGATCATTGTGTGCTGACCTCCCCCTTATTGTATGTTGCCTCTCCCGTCACCCACGTTAATACCTGTCCACCCTTCAGTTACTGATTTACCCTCCCTCCCTCTCCCACCCCTGGTAACCTTCAAAGAATGCTTCTTTCCATTTCTAAACCTTTTCTTGACTTTTTACAGTAGTGGTCTCATACAATATCTGTCCTGTTTTGATTGACAGATTTTACTCAGCATAACATCCTCCGGGTTCATCCACCTTATGAGGTGTTTTGCAGATTAATTGTTATTCTTTAACATGTGCAGTATTCCATTGGGTGTGTACCACAGTTTATTTATCCATTCATCCACTGATAAGCACTTAGGTTATTTCCATCTTTTTGGCATTGTGAACAGTGTCACGATAAACATCGGTGTACATGTTTCTATTCGTGTCATGACTTTTATTTCTGTAGGATATATACCTTGCAGTGGGATTGCTGGATAGGTATTTCTATTTCCAGCTTTTTAAGGAAGCACCAAGTTGTTTTACACAGTGGTTGTACCATTTTATAGTCCCACCAGCAGCGTATGGGGGTTCCAATCTCTCCACACCTTCACCAGCCTTTGTTGTTTTCTGTTGTTGAACAGAACTTTGCTATTAATGCTGGGGTAACATGATATCTCAGTGGGGCTCAGGACCATAGTCTCAGGGGACATCAAGGTCAATTGGCATAACATAGTCCAGAAAGACAGTGTTCTACATCCTACTTTGGTGAGCAGCAACTGGGCTCTTAAAAGTTTGTGAGCAACCACCTAAGATGCAACTATTGGTCTTGCCCTGTTCGAAGCAGACAAAAGTGGAGAAAATCAAAGACACGTGAAATAATTAGTCCAAACGACTAATGGACAACTTAAGCTCCAGCTTCCATGACCCTGAGACCAGAAGAACTAGATCGTGCCTAGCTACCACTGCTGACCACTCTTGAAAGGGATCACAACAGAAGGTCCTGCATAGAGTGGGAGAAAAATGGGGACAAAACTCAAATACATAAAAAAAAAAAAAGACCAGGCTTACTGATCTTAGAGAGACTAGTGGAACCCCTGAGACCTTTAGACATCCTTCAAGCCTGGAACTGAACTCACCACTGGGGTTCAGCTTTCAGCCAAACAGCAGACAGGTGAATAAAAACACCAGGAAGTATGAGCTCCTTAGAACAATCAACAAAATGAGATCAAAAGGGTAGCATGTGCCCAGGAATAAAGCTCAGAAGGCAGGAAGGGAGAGGAAAGAAGGATGAAGGGAAACTGGAAACACAAGGAGGGACTAAGAAGAGTGCCGTTACATTGTGGGGATTGCAATCAAAGTCATGAAGCAAAAGGTGTATGAACTGTTGAATGGAAAACCAATTTGCTCTGTAAACTTTCACCCAAATCACAAT
>NW_006921635.1:10596773-10599944 GCF_000298275.1 Orycteropus afer afer
GAAACCTCAAGATCCATGTCTTAGACCCCTACTCTAAGCATAACCATGAAGAAAGTGACTTCTAAGCCTGACCCTGACCCTGACCTGGTGTTTCTCAATTGGTGGCACTGGCACTCAATTGGCACCCCCAGAGGCTCTTTGGCAAAGTCAGGAAACATGTTTGGTTGTCACAACTGGAGGCTGGGATAGAGGCCAAGGATGCTGCTGTTGTAAACTGTCATCAAGTCAGCCCCCAACTCATTATGACGCTAAGCACAACAGAACAAAACACTGCCTGGTCCCGTACTCATCTCCATGACTGGTTGTAGACCAGACTGTCATGAGCCATAGGGTGTTTGCTGGCTGATTTTTGGAAGTAGATGGGCAAGCCTTTCTTCCTAGTTCATCTTAGTCTGGGAGCTCTGAAGAAAAGCCTCCATTGATAGACAGGCAGTGGCTACACATGAGATATATGGGCCGGGAATTGAACGCTAGCCTCCAGCATGGAAAGCGAGAATTCTACCACTGAACCACCAGGGCTAACAATCCTGTAATGCACAGGAAAGCCTCCACCACCGCAAATGACCTGCCCCAAGTGTTAGCACTTGTCGAGGTGGGAAAGCCTGGCCTCATTCTAACCCTGACCCCTGCTGTCTCCTCTGGCACACAGCCTGGCCCAGCCAACTTCATGGGGACTTCATCAGAGCCTGGAGATTCCAAATCGATACATCTCAGTGGCTAAGGTCCATATTAACTACATCTCACTTGCTCTGACAGTGACATAGATCAGATGCTGCTGCCACCACCACATGAAACAAGGATGTTGGAGAGCAAATTCATTATCCAGCTGTTAAGAGTGACAGCCCATGCACACATCTCCCCCCAACCAGGTTACCTGAGAGCCGGCCCTGCTGTCTGACTGAGCGTCTGCCAACCTCCTCCTCTCTGTAACCTTGACACAGCAGAGCAGGGCCCCTCGTGCACAGGCTAAAAATCTAAAAGCCAAGGTCGGCAGCAACAAATGGACTGGTTCCTGTGCTTAATGCCCACGTCGGTACCAGGTTTTCATGAAAACCCTCCACTTGCAGGGTTTAATATTCCAGCTGCTAGAAATCAGATTAGGCAGGAGGAAGAGAAGGTGACGTTGTCCAGTGGCGAAGCACATATATTCAGTTCTGATCCGTGAAAACTGGCTGTGATCTGCAGGTTATTTTTACAGGCATGGACGTCAAGCAACAAAATATCACACTTCCAGGTGGTATCTTTAAGGAAAGCTAATTAGAATTCTTGGCGCCTGTGGCACCATTTTACAATTTTCTTCTAAAGCAATTTGCCGACATTAGCTAATTAAAACATCCAGCCCTCCATTGAGGGATAGTGGGAAGGTAGCACAGTCTTCATTTCTCGGCATCTGCCGTGAGGTTAAAAATCCAAATTTCTGTTGCTTCCACTTGGTCAAGGCCCTTCTCTGCAGGCAGCCTTTCATTATTTTCAGCAACCTTGCTGGGAAGGACTTGGGAGAAGACTCCAGCTCGCAGCGCTTGGCTTCTAAGCTAAGGGCTGATACTAGAAGTTTGAGCAACTTCGGCTGGTCTATTATGCCAGGGATCAGCAAATTACAGCCTATAAGCTGAATCCAGCCCACTTCCCATTTGTGTATTTAAGTTTTACCGGAACCTAGGTATGGCCACTTGTATGTCTATTGTTGATGGCTGCTTTTGCCCTTTAACCCAAAGCTGAGTAGCTGCAACACAGACTGTATGGCCTTCAAAGCCAGTAATAGTTACTACCTATCCCTTCACAGAGAAGCCTGGCGACCACTGCGCTGAGCTGTCTCTTTACATCTGACCCACCATGACCTTGCACAGCAACATCTAATGTCTCTCCTCCACCCTAATCCTGACTCAGGCTTCTGTCACCCACTCATCTCCAGGTTCTTCATCAATAGGACTTGCTCAACTCAACACTCTAGCAATAAACATAGACCCAGTGAGCTCACCTAGGGAGGGAAACTTTCTGTATACTCTGACAGGCTATGCAGGGCTGTACTTAGCTTTGATGCACGTACGTTATAGATGGAATGTGCAAGAGAACTCAAGAAAGAGCACAGATGACCTTAACTGTAAGCACCTTGTGCCTAATGTTGTACATGGCTCAACAGACCACTGAGCTCAGTAGCTCCTGCAGGGGCTCAGGAGTTAGGCCAGGCTGGGTCTGAAGCCCACTCCCCCACTTACCAGCTCCTCAGCCCTGGACCAATCACTTCATCTTTCAGGTGGAAAAAGGGAAATATTGCCTACCCTAGCAGGTGGCTGGATTGTATTAAGTCTTTCAAAATCCCATTGTCAACACTGTCACATCACATTCCATCGAGGGCTAGCAAGGAAAAGGTCCCCACTTCCTGGTCCCCCCTATCGGAATCAAAGCCCCCCCACCCTCAGTCCTTTGCTCAGCACCTCCCCTTTTCCCATACTCTCATTTTGGGTGTTAACTCTAGACCCCAAGTAAAGGCCTCTCTGGACAGCAGAAAGGTTATTAAACAGAAGGGAACTGACGTTTACTTTCCCCCGGCGCGACAGTGAGGGATCCCGGTGGTGCAGTGGGTAAGCTGCCCAGCTGCTCACATCAGCGGCTCTGCGGGAGAAAAGACCTGCAAATCTGCTCCCATAAAGACGGTAGCCCAGGAAGCCCTCTGAGGCGGCTCTCCTGTTTCACATGGGATTGCTCTGAGTGGGAACCGACGTGGCAGCTGACAAGTGTGAACGTGAGAACCAGGGAATGTAAAAACCCAGTAGACTCATTCTCCCTTTTGTTTCTTTTCATAAGAATCATGCCATCAGCCCTCCACGGCCATTTATCCCAAACAGCTCTCCCTTCCCATTCCCCACCACTGAAAACCCCTTCCTTGGGGATTCAGTCCCGTCCGAGCACCGCAGGTGGTCTCTTTTAAACGCAGGTGGTCTGAGTAGGAGCCCTGGCTTTCCATCCTCTGTGGGTGGAGCTCATCAGATCCCCCGGAAGCGGGGGGTTGGGGTACGGACGGTGTCAACTTCTTCTGGGTCCTGGGGCGTCTAACGGCAGGACCAATGTAATTTGTCAGTTTTGGGGATGGCAGAAATATATCTAGATATCCCTCACACTTTTTTCCCAGCCTCAATACATCTTTATTTGCCTTTATATAATACATTGTTT
>NW_006921635.1:10600329-10625376 GCF_000298275.1 Orycteropus afer afer
GAGGGGAGAGTTCAAGATCCTTGGGAGGGACACAGGTTAACGTGGCGGCTGCTAACCAAAAGGCTGGAGGTTGAAGCCCAGCCCGAGGTGCCTTGGAAGAAAGGTCTGATGATCTACTTCCAAAACCTCAGCCACTTAAAACCCCACTGAGCTCACTTCTACTCTGACATCCACGGGGTTGTCGTGAGTCGAGGTCGATTTGATGGCAGTTCGTTTTTAGAGACGGTGTCCTGTCAGTTTGGAATAAGCTGGAGACATTAGTGTGAGTCCCACAAAATCACAAAGCACCTTTGCAGGATCATGTGATGTGGGACAGGACTGGTTGGAGCCAAACACCCTACTTCAGAAAGGGCACCCACGCATGGAAAACACAGACTGCCACAGACGCAAGGCTTTTAGCCTAGTCCAAATCCTTGCTTTACATTTCAGAGCCACTCAGCTACACTGCCCACCAGAAGCTTTGAAAGGCCAGTGGACTTAACAGAAGTCTTTTCATTAGTGTGAAGGTCACAAAATCATAGTATCTAAGGGGTGGAAGGATATGGAAAAGAATACTTGTTGAATAGCATGCACAAGAAATTTTACATGTATTATCCATATGTTCCAATGGAAGCCTGGGAGAAGGGTCTTTTCAAGCCTGTTTCACAAATAGGGAAACTAAGATTCAGATTGAGGGATTATGAGTGTAAAACTACACTACTAGTCAACCAGGGTCTGGAAAACTGGTGAGCAGCCATCGAAGGTGCAGTTACTGGTCTTTCCCAATGTGGAGCAAAGAAGAGTGAAGAAAACAATTCAAGGAAGCAATCAGTCCAAAGGACTAACGGACCACATGAACCTCAGCCTCCATGACCCTGAGACCAGAAGAACTACATGGTGCCTGGCAACCACTGCTGACCGTTCTGAAAGGGATCACAATAGAAGGTCCAAGATAGAGTCAAAACTCAAAATCATGAAAAAGACCAGGATTACTGGTCTGTTAAAGACTGGTGGAACACCCAAGACTATGGCCCTAAGGCACCCGTCCAACTGGGAACTGAACTCAACTCCTACGGCTCAACTTTCAGTCAAACAATAGCCAGACCTATAAAGTAAACTGTGAGACCAGAAGGGCATGCACTCATTAGAATAACTGCAGTGAATTGCTTGATGTGGCCCTTCTAGCCACCGTCCTCCATTCTGTGACGTATTGTAAATCCCATTGTCTGTGCCTGTTTGGGGGGGTTGTGGTAGTTAAGGTCAGGTATCAACTTGGCTGGGCAGCTGGTAGTAGTCAGCTGGTAGTAGTCGTTCCCTATAATGACTGGCAATCGACTCTGTGATGGGATTTGCCTTGAACTGCTGATTGTTAGGGTCATCACTTAGGTTATTTCTGTTGGGGCAACACAGGTGGAATGTATCTTGAGTCCTGCCTTCCTGGAGGGTATAATTCAAATCACCACCCTTAGCTTCCTCGAGGAAGGCAGGCTCATCCTCGAGGAACTCATCTCACCCCTGGATTTGGGACAGCAGCTGTCATCTGATCTGCTGATCGAGGATCCACCAGACCTACTCACGGACCTGGGACTCGCCAGCCTGGCAGCCTCCACCACTACGTGAGACGAACCCATGGGAGTCTGTGAGTTCTGTGGGGCGTTACAGCGAAATACAGAAGCCTAAAACTGGGGAAATTACTGGGAGGAGGAGGAGGAGTTAATGTCTGAAATGATGGAGTGGTACGGTAGTTTGGACATTTGGGACATGTTTAACCTCCACCTCATGGGGACTGGGCTTGTACTGATCCTTCTGAGAGAAACTGTTCAGGCAATAACCAACCAAATAAGATCAAAAGTGCAGCGTTTGCCCAGGGATAGAGCTAGGAAGGCATGAGAGATGGGAAGGAAGGATAAAGGGAAGTGGTGGGCACGGGGAGGAAGCGGGAAGAGTGCTGTTGCATTGTGAGGACTGCAGAGAATGTCACAAAATAGAATGTGAATGGATTATTGAACGGAAAACCAATTTGCTCGTAAACTTTTACCCAAATCACAATAAACAACCAACCAAAAAAAAAACCCTATGCTACCAGTAATGGGCAGAGCCAGGGGCTTATGTCCAGGTCTGAGGCCTGTGCGCTCTGTGTTGGGCTCCACCGTCTCCTTGAAGGTCCCAGTTAAAACCCACCACACATACACGCCATTGATTCCAACTGAGAGTGACCCTATAGGACAGACTACATGCAACTGCCTCACAGGGTTTCCAAAGCTGTAAATCTTTTTCAAGTAGATTGCCTCATCTTTCTCCCGTGGAATGGCTGGTGAGTTTGAACCACTGACCTTTTGGTTAGCAACCAGGCACTTTAACCACTGCCCACCAAGGATCCTTACCACATAAACACACACACATCCAATTCTGTGCAAAGGTTTTAAAAAAAAAAAAATTTTTTTTATTGTGATTTGGGTGCAATTTAAAAAGCAGATTCATCCTATATTCAACAGTTCACATGCATTTTGTTTTGTGTCACTGATTATAATCCCCACAATGTAACAGCTCTCCTCCCACCTCCTCCCTGCAGTTACCCCTATCCTGTGTCCCCCTTACCTATGCATTCCTGGTTGCCTAGCTTTCTCTCTGTGCAAATGCTCCCCTTCCAATCTCATGGTTGACTGTTCTAAGGGGCACATCGCCCTGATGCAGTTGTTCAGCTTGTAGTCTATCGTCTGGCTGAGAGTTGAGCCATAAGAGTGTAAGTCCAATTCCAGGCCTAAAGAGCCACTCAAGGGTTTTGCTAGTCTCCATCTGACCAGTAATCCTGGTTGGTTTTTTGTTTTGTTTTGTTTTTGGATTTTATTCCACATTTTTCCCTCCCACTCTATCCAAGATCTCCAATTTTAATCCCTTTCCAAGTGGTTTATACTGGTAACCAGGCACCACCTAGTTCTTCTGGTCTCAGTCACGCAGGCTGAGGTTCCTGTGCTCCATTAGTCCCTTGGACTAATTGTTTCCAGACACACATTTTCTTCAGTCTTCTTTGCTCCGGCTGAGGAGAGATCAATATAGTTCCACCTCAGATGGCCACTCGCAAGCTTTTAAGACTCTACTCACTACTCACCAAGTAGAATGTAGAACAATGTTTTGTGTCCTATGTTGTGCCAGTTGAACTTGATTCCCCTGTGGCCATGGCCCCAAGCCCACAGGTCCAGCAACTCACTCCCTTAAGGTGCTTGGTTGTGGCTAATACGTTATCCTAACATTGTACAGTGCTTTATGGTATACGTTGTGTGTGTGTGTGTGTGTGTGTGTAATTTTTACTGTGATTTGGGTGAAGATTTACAGAGCAAATTCACTTTCCATACAGCAGCTCACATACACTTTGTCTCATGACATTGACTGCAATTTCCCATGATGCAACAGCTCCCCACCCTGCTTTCTCCCCACAGTTACCTCTTCCCTGTGTCCTTCCCTCCATGCATTCCTGCCCCCCGACCTGTCTCCCTGTGTATACACAGCCCTTCCTTTCTCCCACGATTGATCTCTCCAAGGAGTCTATCTACCTAATGTAAATGTACAGCTCATATGCCTGTCTTTTATTTGGCTGGAAGCCACAGGAGTGGGTTCAATTCCAGACCTGAAGGGTAGCTAAAGGCTATAGTCTCAGGGGTTCCACCAGGCTCTATCAGACCAGCAAACCTGTTTCCCCCTTTTTTTTCCCCAATGATTTTTGAGTTTTGTTCCACATTGTCCTCCCACTCTATGCAGGATCTCCTACACAGTATAGTATATGTTTTTAAACAGCTGTCGAGATATAATTAATATATCATGAATTTGTATCCATTCAAATCATTCTATAGTTCTTAGTAAATTCAGAGTTGTGCACACATCACTATAATCTGAGAATATTTTCATCTCACCTAAAAGAAACCCTGAATCCATTAGCAGCCACTCTTCAACCTCCCCATCCTCCAAGCTCTAGGCAACCACTAGTCTACTTGCCGTCTCTATTAAGTTGCCTCTTCCGGACTTTGCCTATCAATGGAATCATAATATGTGACTTGTGTGCCTGGCTGATGCTTTCAAGATTCATCTGTATTGCAGCACAAACCTGTACTCTACCCGTTTTTATCACCAAGTGATGTTCCATTGTATGCACAAACCACAATTTGTTTACCCACTCATTTGCTGATGAGTGTCTCCACCTCTTGGCTTTTACAATGAAACGTGTAAGAGCTAGAACGATGAGACTTCCCTTGCTTTTCCAGGTCTTGCAGGCCAGGCTTCCTGCCTTTCATAGGATGCAGCCTTACTCCTTTCCTATCACTCTCTTTAGTGGAAAGTGTTTGAGTTTTCCTTTATGTGACAGTTTCCACCTTACACAAGTTCCACCTTTCACAGCTTGTACTGTATAAATAATTCTGCTAGGAACATGTGTGTGAACATGTGTGTTCAAGTTTTTCTGCACACTTTAAAAATCACATCTTGACCCCTTTCGCTAAAGACTGAAAGAAAAGTTACAGACACATGTCCTCACTGATCAGCATTACAAATATGGATGAAAATGAATGGAGCATTTTGCAAAAGAGCAACAGCTGGGTGTGCTGAAAAGGACACTGGGTTAGGAGGCAGGATGCAAGAGTCATTACTTATTGTTCATGCATTCAATAAGTACTTTGAATATGACACTACATGAGGTACAGATGATCTCACACTCTTTCTGTCCCTCATTTACCAAGAAAAAAGGTGTTGCTCATGCTGTGCCAGAAACAACTGCAGGTCAGTCCGTCAGCTTTTCAGGCCTCATTCTCCTTTTCACACGGGGAGAAAACACCTAGACCTGGAGGGCTGGGAGAAACAGGTACAATGACACACATGAAAGAACTCTGGCCTATCAGGGACTCGACAGATACAATGGTAATAATGCAATCACCATTAGGATACAAGAAGCTACCTGTTATGTCCGTGTGCAAGATAGAGTACTGCTGTCTACTTTAGCAGCGGCATCACGAGGGTTGGTGTTACCTGGAGAGGTAATGCATGGCATCACACACACTGCTGGGGGGGCCAGGCAGTGAATCCCACCCCCAATGAGCAGAAAAGCTCAGCCTCACCCTGTGAACCCTCTCCCAGGGTTTAGCACTAATTCATCCTCCCCTCCACGTCTCCCCCATCCCCATGGTTCATCCCCTCTTCCACTGGCCAAAGGGGAGACCCTCCTTTCCTTACAATGGCAAGCCTTGCAGCCCACCCACCTGTACCCTGACTGGCAGGTAAGGAGAGGGGACAGCGGTGATGAGTTACCACGCTGGGTGATGGGTGACACCAACCCTAGTGACACCACTGCCTTGGCAGCCCACCCTCTGTGATGCTTAACTACCAGCCACTGCCATGGCTGCTGCCACCATGGACTCTGAGGTCATTCTGTGTCACCTTGACAATGTCAGGAGGTGAAGACGCCACCCCCTGCGTGGCACCACTGTACTCAATGATGAAATTGTTCAAATACTAAGCATTACAAGCTTCCTTGCCTTATAGAAAAGACTCAATTTTAGTAAGTGGTTTAATATTTAAATACTACCTCCAAAAGTGGAATGCAATAGGAGTAAACCAGAATGAAAAGAATTAACTCATGGTACTTGACGATCTGCCATGCGTAAATTTGAAAGAAGGTAAAAAAATGTAGTCTTGATTCCTGGCCTTGCACTTGCCACACTTTGTCAGCAGATGGCGACAGGGCTCTGCACAGTGGCATTAGCGCAACCACCGGCAATGAAATGACAACACAGAGGGCATCTGAACATTTGTACACCTTGTCAGTTACTTGGACAGGTTGAAACACTGCTAAACAATGGGGAGGAGTAAACGAGGCATGTGGAAGAATAACGTATTTATAACAGCTCAGGAATCTGGCAAAATTTGCAAATGGTTTGAGCTCCACCTCCAGACAGTGCCCAGAACAAAGACTGGGGGGGGGGGGGGGGGCATTTAAAACAAAAAACTTCAGTGCAAATCAGATTCAAATTAGTCTTCTAGTGCACATCCATTCTAAGGAATATTATCATCCATTAAATTTCAAGTGAAATTAGATATATGATACCCAAAGCATAACCAATAAGAGAAAAAAAAAAAAAAAGGATAAATTACACTTCATCAAAATTACAAACTTTTCAGCCTCAAAGGGAACCACCAAGAAAAGTCAACATATAACCCACAGAGTGGGAGAAAATATTTTCAAATCATATATCTTATAAAGGACATGTAACAGACTATATAAAGAACACTTACAAATCAACAACAATCAAATTATTCAACTAAAATATGGACAAAGGATCAACAGACAATTCTCCAAGAAAGGTATGCAAATGGCCAATGAGCACATGAAAACATGCTCAATATCATTAATCATTAGGAAAATGTAAACCAAAACCACAGTGAGATACCACTTCACACCCGCTCTTGCTGTTGTTACGCGCCGTCGAGTCAGACCCGACTCATAGCAAGCCCTCCTTGGGTTTCCAAGGCAGTATCACTACAGAAGGAGATTGCCCACTAAGATGGCTATTAAAAAAAATAATAATAACCCAGATAATAACAAGTTCTGGCGAGGATGTGGAGAAATTGAAGCCCCCACACATTGCTGTAGAGTATGTAAATGGTCACTAGCTCTGGAGAACAGTTTGGTGGTTCCTCAAAAAATTAAACAGAGTTACCATGTTGTTGTTGTTAGGTGTTGTTGCGCCAGCTCCAACTTATAGGGGCCCTACGTAAAATGGAACAAAACACTGCCCAGTCCTGTGCCAGTCCTTACTATGCTTGAGCCTATCGTCACAGCCACAGTGTCAATCCACCTTGGTGAGAGTCTATCCCTTTTTCGCCGACCCTCTATTACCAAGTATGAGATCCTTCTCAAAGGAATGGTCCCTTCCGACAACATGACCAAAGTTATCCAACATCTGGAGTCCCTGGGTCTCCAAAGTTTTCTTTAGCCTTGAGATGACCCTGCTGTCCACGGGTACGAGGACTTGGAAGACTCAGTTTCATTCCTTGATTCTAGGGCTTCTTCAAATGTATACAGTCGAGGGAGGGGGGCAAGTATAGAAGGGGTGCTTAGAGAAGTGGAGTTAAAAATTCCAACAACCATGTATACAATATGGATTCCTAAGGTTCAGACAGGGAGAATCCAAAATGGATGTTCTTCCCAAGAGATGATACATTATTTAGAATATACGTGAGATGAAGCTTGGCCATTCTTGCTTCTAAGGAGCAGTTCTAAAGAGAGTTACTATATGACCCAGAAATTCCAATCCTAGTTACCTACCCAAGAGAATTGAAAACATGTGTCCATTTGCTAAGGCTTATTATTGCCTGGTTAATTTGCGTAAGATTATTATTTTATTATTATCTATGTTGCCATTTCTGGACATTCTCCTTCTTGCTGCTTGTGATCATGTATGAGATTATTCTGAAAGATTTCTTCTTTGTATTGTCCTTGACAGCTTTTGGTATCAAGGTCAAACTGCTTTTTAACATCAGCTGAGAAGTGTGTAATTCATTTTACTTTTTCCCCCCAGGTTAACCAGGCAATAACATGAATAACTCTATTCAAGTTAACTGCGCAATAATAAGGCTTAGCAAATGTGAAACATGTTCTGGGACCAGGCAATTTCTTACCAGTACTTAAGATGCAAGACTTTCCACTGATTCATATTACCAAAAGTAGTTCATAGCATAACATCAGTGTGGAATGTGAATGCTAGTACTACTCTTAAACATTGGCAAAAGGAACCAGTTTACTGTGGGAGCAGGAAGCAGGATTTATGTATTTAAATAAACTTTTGTTCAAAACCTGTACACAACAAACAAAAAGTAAATATATTCACATAAAGACTTGGACATGAGTGTTCATAGCTTCATTATCCGTAATAGCCAATAAGTGAAAAGAATACAAATGTCTATCAATTCATGAATGGACACACAAAATGTACATACAATGGAACATTTATTCAGTCATAAAGAGAAATAAAGTTCTGATACATTCCATGATATGGATGAACCATCCATACCAAACACAACCAAACTCACTGTCGTTGAGTTGAACCTGACTCATAGCGACCCCTCCTTGGGTTTCTGAGGTGGTATCTCTAAGGAAGTAGGTTGCCCAACCTTCCTTCTGAGGAGTGGCTGGTGGGTTTGAACCTCCAGTCTTCTGGTTAGCAGTCAAGTACCTTAGGCACTATGCTACCAGAGCTCCTGAACCATCCATGCTCAGGGAAATAAGCCAGACACAAAAGGGCAGATAATGTATGATCTCACTTCTATAAAACAGCTAGATGATGCAAGTGCATAGATGGGAGGAGGGAAGAATGGGGAGTTATGGCTGAATGGGTACTGAGTGCTATTTGGGGAGATGAAAAGGTTCTGGAAACAGACAGTGGTGATAGTTGCAGAACATGGTAAATGCAATGTCACTGAATTTTTGTACACCTAAAAATGATAAAATGACTGATTTTACTATACAGGCACACCTCATTTTGTTTATTTATTTTAAAAAAAATTGAAGGCTTGTGGCAACCCTGTAGCAAACAGGTCTACTGGAGCCATTTTTCCAACAGCACGATCTCACTTCATGACTATACATTCTGGTTAATTCTCACAATATTTCAAGCTCTTTCATAAGGCTACTGCACACTTAACAGATTACAGTATAGTATAAACATAACTTCCATGTGCACTGGGAACCCAAAGAAGTTGTGTGACTTGCTTTATTGAGATATTTGCTTTACTGCGGTGGTCTGGAAGCAAACCCACAATATCTGCGAGGAATACCTGTACACACTCTACCACAATGTTTTAAAAACACAACCCTGAATCGGAAGATGATGCAGTTTGAACATGCCGCTGAGTGTGCAGAATGGCACACAGTAAGTGTTACATAAACGCTGGTTTTCCTTTCTGGGTAAGGAAGGTTGAGACCCATCCTACCTTTTGTCTTGGTGAATGGCAGGGGAAGGAAATGGGGGTAGCCATGGGCTACAGGTGCTTATTTAAGCCTTGGGTCCTGTGTGGCACCAGCTGTAGGCCTATGTCCTTCCTTCCCGAGGGCTACTTTCTCTAGTCCCTGTCCACAAAAATGACAGGACCCAGGGACGAGTTCTGATGTGTCAGCACCTCCAGATGGTTCTCCATCTATAAAAAGAGCTTCATTGTTTCAGAAGAAGGGAGCTCTTGGCGCTGACTAGGTTGTATTGGGAGCAGACAATCTATGGAACTGGTGCCACCAAGTGGCACAGAAGGCAACTGCCGGTGTCCATGCTCCCCTCCTATTCCTTCCTTTCTCCACCTTCTCCCCGACCCCTTCCCTTGAAATAGCGCCCCCAAGTGTCCTTTAACTCTGCTGCTGTCCTTCCAGGTCTGAAAAGGCCGCAGTGAAAACAAAGGGCTTTAAAGATCACATTTAACTCCACTGCACAGTTCCTCCCAGTGCTAAATCAGGTCAATGAGCTTATTTGTGTCAAATAAATTAACCCGGCCTACTGCTCAGCTGTCTGCAATACTGTTGATCTCCGCCTTGCAAGTCAGCACCGAGCAAGCGGAAGGCAAAGGCCAGGACGGGCCCGGATGCTATGGGCTGAGTTCTAAGAGCACACCCGGAGCTGCTGCCAAAACGGAAACCTCCCTGAAGACACAAAGTCCTGAACGGGAAGGAGACTGAGACGCTGAGCCTCTGGAGGTGACTACGGAAGGTTCCAGTGCTACACACTGCCGGCTGATGGCTCGCCTGGAGCATTTGGGATCGCTTTAAAGCCCACACTCCTGTGTACCATTTTAGGAGCCCTGGTGGCACTGGGATTAAAGCAGTCAGCAGCCAACCAAAAGGTTGGCAGTTTGAACCCACCAGTTGCTCCATGAGAGAAAGAAATGGCAGGATGTTTCCATAAAGATTACAGCCTTGAAAAAGGGGCAGTTTGACTCTGTCCTATAGGGTCACCATGAGTTGGCACTGACCTGGTGACAGTGGGTTTCGTTTTGGTTTTTGTGCTCTTCTGGAAGCTGGCCTGCAGACAGCAGATTTTTTTTTTTTAATTTTTTAGAGTTTGTTTTACATTCAATATTATGCGTACATTTAGTTTCACTCCCCATTTATCATGTCCAACCTTAACCCAGTCTCCTGCCCTCCCTGCCCAGTCACCTTCCCCTGTGCCCCTCATAGTTAGGCACTCCTGTGTGTCCTGCATTTCCTCTGTGTGAATGTTGCCCCTCTGATGCCCCGTGGCCGACTGCTCCAAGGGATGCATTTCCATAGAGTATATGGGTGTGTCGCCCTGGGTTGAGTGGTCTGCATGTACATCTTGTTTACTATTGGGCTGACAGCCAGCCCCTGGGAGCGAGCTTTATTCCAGGCCCAGAATGTATCCCAGGACCATATTATTGGGGGTGGGTCTCACCAGACTTCATCCGACCAGTAATTCTGGTCTTTACGGAGTTTTTGGATTTAGTTCCACGTTCTTCCTCCCACTCTATCCAGGATCTCCAGATTTGATCCTTTCCTGAGTGGTTGGCATTGGTGGCCGGGCACCATCCAGTTCTTCTGGTCTCGAGGGCCATCGTGTCCTAGGGCTGAGTACTTCCAAATGCCCTTGTTTTTTTTGCGTTCTTCTTCACTTCCGATGATAAGACACCATTAGCTGCATCTTAGATGGCCACTTGAAAGTTTTTAAGACCCCAGTCGCTACTCACCAATGTAGGATGAGGAACAAGGCTTTCATGTATTTTGTTGTGCCGAGTCTGGTGACCCCAGTACTATGGTCCCGAGACAGCAGATCCGTTGGATCTCTCTCCCAGTGTCTGGGTGTCTGTGAGGGATTGCTCTATGTCTGACAGATGACAGAGCCTGAGGGAGCAGAGTTGACTTCAGGGGAAATGGAAGCTGCCTGGAGTTAAAAGGTCCCTGGGTGTTGCAAGCAGTTTTTGATCGACTACTAATCTAAAGGTTGGTGGTTCCAACTCACCCACTGGAGCCGTGGAAGAAATGCCTGGAGATCTGTTCCCGTAAGATTACAGCCAAGAAAAGGGCACACAGCAGTTTTACAGTTAACACACGGGGCTGCCATGAGCTGGAACCAACCTAACGGCAATGGGCTTGGTTTTGGGGTTTGAACTTAACTACTTCTCTCATTGCACCAGACACGCACTAAGACCCCGGCATGTCCTCCCCGATCAATTCTTTTTTCTTTTTAATTTCTGTATTTAAGGATTCACTAAAGTGAATGAACTCCTTGGGAAATCTGGAGTGGGATTTGCCCCACCTCTGTCTTAGCTCCCTCAGGAAAGTGAAGGTTGAAACCCTAAGATGAACTGGCCTATGGCATCTCCTATGCAGGCCAGCTCTGGCTGCGGTAAAATGGTTGTAATTTATTTGTAAGGAGCACAAAGACTTCTCTCCCCACTGTACACAATCAGACAAGGAAAAAGGATGCAGAAATTCAAAGTCAAACTGGTGTGGAATTATAAAAGGGCTTTCACCTCTCATGGCTTCAAATTTAGATGTAGAAAGATAAAAGCAGATTGTGTATTTTCTGCTCTGCAATGTATTCACTATGATGGGATTAAATCAATCCAATAGGAACTGTTTATTTTAGAAATTACATCTACAGCAGGAGTCTACTTTTATTTACATATAAATACAAAATACACATTTATGTACAAAATACAGACAAAACTTTACATCAAAACCTTAATGAGTGGTTCTCTTTGGGGGATAAGAATATAACTAATTTGGAACAATTTCATTTCTTTGCAATTTCATACATTTTACAGCTTATGCTTTGTAATTTTAACAGAAGTAAAAGGAAAACCTTTTACTGAGCAATGACTACATAAGCC
This sequence comes from Orycteropus afer afer, assembly GCF_000298275.1. Taxonomy (NCBI): domain Eukaryota; kingdom Metazoa; phylum Chordata; class Mammalia; order Tubulidentata; family Orycteropodidae; genus Orycteropus; species Orycteropus afer. Next base: position 10,612,183 of record NW_006921635.1, read on the forward strand.
CTGGTCAGGATTTCCAAGATGCCCTGGGTATCTCAGGTTAAGGAGATCTAAATAATTTAGCACTGCATTAAGGTCCAGCTACACAGAGCAGCTCTGTGCATCCCTGCCAAGAGGCAGCTGTTTTTATCATGGAAAACACAGCAGCTGTTCTCACAGGTGCAGAGCAGCAGTAAGTGACAAGTTGGTCCCAGTAGAGAAGAATGGGGTGTCTATTTAAAATTTTAGGAAGAGGCAGAAACAGTGGTTGGATGCAGTCAAAATCATCAAGAGAAGAGCCTGGTTTGAGAACGGGTTCCAGGTGGCTCATCCTCACTTAGCCAGTGAGAATCAAAGCCGAGGACCAAATTGCTGGGAGACATGGGGTCTGGTCAAGCGAGGGGGTCTTAGGCCAGTCACGAAAGTCAGGCTTTTAGATCTGCAAGCTACCTTCATTTGACAAAAATGGGAACCAAAACCAGAAAAGGTTAAAAAATTTACTCATGGTCATTAATGACTGTGCAGTTCCAGACAACAAAATTAGGATGTCACCATACTTCCTGTCATTATCCACACACACAGCCAAAGGGCAGTAGTAGTTCTGTCTACGCAGGTAAGCATATATGTCATCACATTTACCATTCAAATAAGCATCAGCTGACCAGATATCTACATAGGACATAGTTAATTCAACATTTCTATCTTGACATCCCCCAAATAAAACTTTACAGAATACCCCAATCCTTATAGGATAGATAACACGCACATACACACATCTCCTTAGAAATAGTGGAATGTGGCCAAGATAGTGTGAAATCTTGAATTTCCGTGATAATGGTGATGTCTCACTTAAGACTTTTAGCCCGTTAGAGTTTTGATTTTGCGATCATTTGATTGCAAAATTATCAGAAGCCTGCCTACTCTACCTTGCTTGAAAGATTTACCTTTAAAAATTCTAAAACTTGATGAAATTATTTACCCTTTGAAAACACCCACTTATAAAGAGTGCATTTTTAACAGTGATATGTTTTGATCCCAATAATTCCAAAGAAAGGAGCTCTGTGGCACAATGGCTAAAGCATTTGGCTGCTAACCAAAAAGTCGGCAGTTTGAACCCCTAGCCACTCCACAAAAGAAAGATGAGGCAGTCTGTTTCTGTAAAGATTGACAGCCTTGCAGACAGCCTTGCAGACCCTCTGGGACAGTTCTACTTTGTCTTATAGGATCACTGGGAGTCAGAATCAACTTGATGGTAGTGGGTTTGGGAATCCTGCAGAAGGGGAAATCTTAAGAAACTGTAAAACTGAACTTCCAGTCAAATATCTGAAAATGTAACTGCCTTGTCCACTAGCTATAACAGGAAAGTTGTTTTCTTTTACTACAATATCAGGGACTGTATTTTCATTTTATGGAAAGTCCAACCATTGAACTCCAACAGTAGAAACTAATAAAGAAACAGGGGCTGAGGTCTCATAGACAATGGAATCTACCTGCGTGCAGAGAACCCACTCCACTCCCGCAGCCTGCTGGCAGACTGCTATGGCCACTTGTTCAACTTCCTTCCTGTGAAAGCAGACTGGACCAGGAGTGTTGCAGTAATAGGACTGAATGAAAATGAGGTCACTGAGACGCAAAACTGCACTTACACTGTGATACTATGGGGAAAAAAAACACTGTCACAGAAAGAGCCTGCAAGACAATGCACCCCAGCATGAAAAACACTTGTGTTAGGAAAAAAATGCCAAAAGCCCCACTATCTTAATATTTTCATTGCTATTTACTTACTTACACAGGTCCCCTGGTATCGCAAATGGTTTGCTCTAGACTAGTAACCTAACAGTTGGTGGTTTGAACCCACTCAGAGGCACCTCCGAAGAAAAAGCCCAGAGAGCTCCTTCTATAAAGATTGTATCAAAAAGCCCAACCTGTTGCTGTAAAGTCAATTCCCACTCTTAGTGACCCTGTAGGACAGAGTCGAACTCCCCCACAGGGTTTCCTAGGCTGTAATCTTTATGGAAGTGGACTGCCACATCTTTCTCCCATGGAACGGCTGATGGGTTTGAACCACAGACCTTTCAGTTAAGAGCCAAGCGTTTTAACCACTGTGCCACCAGGGTTTCTTCCATAAGATAACAGCTAAGAAGATCCTGTGGAGTGCAGCTCTAGTCTATAACACATGGAGTCACCACGACTAGGAATCAACTTGAGAGCAATTTGTTTTTTACATAGAATTTTTTTAGTGGAACAACTAGTCTTCCAAATGAAACCAGTAATGACATGTCCACACTTCCTTCCTTTCCCCGTAACTCCATTCCAAGTACGGCTGCAGAGGTGGTGGTGAGAGCAATCTGTTGTGGAAGGGAGGGGCAGGTTTATAAGCTTCCAGTTCACTGTGCAGACAGGAGGCTTTCTGCACTTCGGGATTACGTTATTGCAGTAAGAACACCACGGCAGAGTAATAATGCCGTACCTGCAGGCAGCACTGGGCTGGTGGAGACCTGCAAGGAAGTACATGTGTCCTATGGGAATTTCAGGGTAATTTAATCAGCAGCCCTTCAGCACAGCAGAAAGAGAAATAATAAAGTCAGCACTCGGCTACTAGTAGCTCCTCTGTTCAACTGAAGGAGGAGCATGCTCCTGGAGCACGACGTCTGCTCTGTGGCGCTAATGACCTCTCTGCCAGATAATTCTTTGGTGTTAGGGCTGCTATCCTGTGCATTGTAGGAGGTTTCGCAGCATCCCTGGCCTCTACCCACTAGATGCCAGCAACACCCCTCCCCTCCACCAGACTGTGACAAAGATGTCTCTAGACATTGCCAGTATCCCCTGGGGGGACAAAATCACCCCTCGACAACCACTGTCCTAGACCAAGTAGAAACAGTTGGCTTGTGATAGATGCGCTAACCAGCTTCTGAGGAATAAAGGCCTTGAGAAGAAAAGAGAAGGCATTAAGGTTCCTTCATTAAAGGATGCTCTGTAGTGATCAGTAAGAAAAAGGCAGAAAATTGGCCAAGGTCACAAATAGGCAATTCACCAAAAATGAATGACAAATGGCCAATCAAAACATGGAAATGGGTTCAACCCACTAGAAAGTAAATAAATACAAATTAGAACACTGAGCTCCATCAGCAAAGAGTTAAAATTAAAACACAGTAACATAGGGTTACTGAGGATATGGTAAAATAGGTATTCCCATTCAATTTTAGCTGAGAGTGTTAATATATAAAAACAAATATACAAAGATGTATGTAAAATGAGATCAGTGCATTATTTGTAGTTAAAAAAAAAAAAAAAAAAAAACCTGGCAACAACATAACTGTCTTCAGTAGAGAATTAACTATAATATTGTATATCCAAACAACTGAACACTGTGTCGCCATTGAAAATGACTATATACTCAACAACAAAATAAATAAAACAAAGAAAAATGCTTACGTAGGTCTCTAAGTAACATGGAAGGATGCCCACTACATGACTGTTTTCAAGAGGAAAAGGACCCACAAAGTCACACCGGAGAAGAAAGTCTCATGCTTAGCTACAGGCTAAGGATTTTAAGTTATCATTAACTTTCTTCTTTATATATTTTTGAATTACTTGAAATGTTTTATCTTTAGCTAAGTTGCTTTGAAAATGGAACTAATATAAGAGAGCTATAGTGACCACATTTCCAACACCAGGGGTCCACTTACCCCTGCTCTTGCCTGTGACTTGACGTGGTCCCCATGAGCCCTCTCACACTGACATCTCACAATGACCCAGCAGAGGCCGATGTCCTCATGCCCATTTTATAGATGAAGCCCTGAGACTTAGTAAGATGCCTGACCAAGGCCACACCATTAGTAAGTAGTAGTTTCAGTTACCAACTGTTGTTAGTTGCCCCCGAGGCGATTCTGGCTCACGGTGACCCCGGGGTGCAGAGCAGACTGTTCCACAGGGTTTTCAAGGCTGCGATCTTTCAGAAGCAGATTGCCAGGCCTGTCTTCCAAGGCTCCTGGGGGGTGGGGCGGGAAGCAGGTTCCAACTGCCAACCTTTCAGCTAGTTGTGGAGCATTTAACCATTTGCACTACACCTAGAGACCTCTAGTTACTAACTAAGAGGTAGAATTCCAGCCTGCCTATACACAGTTCCCAAATAAGCCTAAGGCACTTGACTGCTATCAGAAGGCTGGCATTCAAACCCACCAGCCACTCCTTGGAAAGATGGGGCAATCCACTTCCGTAGTGATACTGCCTTGGAAACCCAAGGAGGGGTCGCTGTGAGTCGGGTCCGACTCAACGGCACATAATAACAAAAACAACAACATGCACATTTCCAAGATATTTGCTGGCGACCCTCTCAGTGTTCCCTTGGACCCAACAATCCTGAGGCTTTCCCCTGAGGCCTGAGTCAGCTTTAGGGAGCAGGCTGCAAGCTGCACTCACTGCTCTAAAATCCTAGCCCTGTTTTTCCAAGTGTAGCCAATACCAACCAGAGTTTCAGGCCAGGGAGGGCATCATTCCCTCCTTTGGATGTATCTGTACCAGAGCCCAAGGAGCCCCAGTGGCATAGTGGTTAAGCACTCAGCTGCCAACTGAAAAGTCAAAAGTTCAAACCTACCAGCTGCTCCCTGGCAGAAAGATGAAGCAGTCTGCTTCCATGAAGACTTACAGCCTTGGAAACCCTATGGGGCAATTCTACTCTGTCCTATAGGGTTGCTGTGAGTCAGAATCAACATGACAGCAGTGGATCTAAGGTTTTTTGAGGGGTATCACAGCCTTTTTCATGCTCTATGTTTCTTTCCCTGCTAGGCCCATATCTCACCTTTATAGCTCCAGCAAATCAAAGATTCACATGTATCACACACTTTACTGGGCTCTAGCATACAACATATGACTGAGTCCCTATTTTTAGAAACTAACCAGAGTGGAGAGGAGAGTGGAGGGCAGGGAAGCCTCCGTGGTTGCAAAGTTGGGGAGGCGAACACCATTCCAGGTCCTGCAGTGCCCCTGCTTCATTACGTAGTCTAAAGGGCTGTGAATTTCCAAAACAGTGAACAGACCCCTACCTGCCTAAGTACAAAAACACATTCTGTCGCCAAATGAAAATGACCTTTGGATGGATCATTGACCTATTTTGGATATTTATGCCACCTCTCCCCTCTTTTGGCCTGTTGTTGTTGTTATGTGCCGCTGAGTCGGCCCTGACTCATAGTGACCCCTCCTTGGGTTTCCCAGGCGGTATCACTATAGAAGTAGATTGCTCAACCTTCCTTCCGAGGAGTGGCTGGTGGGTTTGAACCGCCAGCCTTCTGGTTAGCAGTCACGTGCCTTAGGCACTACGCTACCAGAGCTCCTTCACATAGATATACAGCATATTTAACCACCACTAGAAGAATTGTGGGCACAGGGTGCCGACTGCTAACGAGTTTGTACGTGATTAGCAATGGAACAGTGCCTCTGACTTTTCAGATAACTTTATGTGTCAAGGACATGGTTAGAAGGCTGGTGTCTAAAACCCACCCTGAAGACGCTGTTAAAACACATACAAAAATAACCTCCTGTAGAGTAAATCCACATACTAAAAGACAGAACATTTCATCTGCCCTAAAGGATAATTTAGCTCACGAAACGCAAAAACACAAGAACAACAACAAAAAACTAATTTCCTTGGATATATTCAACTAGAAAGGCAAGGCATTTTCCTACACCAAACATTATGACTTTCCTACTACATCAAAGAAATCCAATAAATAATTTTACAGTGGCAGGGCCCAGGGAAAAGTGTAAGTCAGAACTTGAGTTCCTCCTCGAAGGTAATACAAGCCACAATTCCCTCTGCAGGTACCATGGTAGAGTCATCCAACAACGTCCATGGCACCAAAAGCTAGGTCTTTCTGTAGTTTGGTCTTTTCCAGGTGAGAAGGGCTGGAGTTCATTCTGGAAAAGCCCAGGCACTGAGTGAAACCAAAGAGAGCAATATGAGAAGGGGTGAAAGCCAAGGTCTCCTCATGCTGCCTTTGCGTCTTCTTCCACATGGTAGTGTGAACCCCGAAGTCTGGCTTCCGGCTGGCAGTCCTTTAGCAGTGTCCTCCTCAGCCTGCACCCATCACGCAGGGAAGAGCTCAGGAGGGCTCTCTCCATAGCAGTACTTTGCTATGGGATCCCTATAGGTGTTCTCATGCTGTACGCTCTGTTGGCAAAAGGGAAGATAAGAGCGCCGTGAGAGAAAGCAGAGTTTCCACAACCCCTTCCTTGCAGAATGGTAAACGTCGAAACAGGACTGCTGTCAGACACTCTGTAGGAGCCTGGCTGCATCCATCTCCAAATGTCACTGAAAGGCTCCAAGGCACTTTCGAGAACAAAGAGGAATGATGACACAAACTGCCAAGGAAGACCATTAAAATGGAAATAACATCACGGCAAGCACATTTCTTTTTCCATACACTGGTGAGTTTTTTAACAACCCAGCTGTGACCTGGGCGGCTCAAGACATCTCATTTCTCTCACATTATTTTAAGGCAGATTAGGAGCCAATGGGTATTTTGTGCCTGACCCTCCCTGTGCTTCAAAGAAATTCAGTTCTGGGTACTGAACCCTGCAGAGAGATTGAGGAGATGCACTTCAAGTTGCTTTCATAAAGTTTATGTAGCTAAAGGTCTGGCCTATGAGCCAAACCCCACAACACCACTCACGCCTCGTTTGGCTCAGCAAATCGCAAGTGGGATTGAATGCAGACAATCAACCCCGATGGGTAATTTTTGAACAATTTTCATACAAGCAACGTGAGTTTTTGGCTAGGCTTCATTAATTAGCCCAAGATCAATGCTAAACAAATAAATTTTAAGTATTAATCCAATTTAATACACACAGCTAAATCTTCTCTTTCTTGGGGTACGGTTATCAACACAAATTGCATGGCAGTTGGGAAATCTCTTTTGACAGTAAGTAAAAAGACAAAATCAGAAAGCATAGTAGTGGCACTAAAGATGAGAACTAACTCCTGGGTTTTATCAGTTAAGGAAAAAAAAACCCTTTGCATTTTCTAACATGTCTCAGAATTAGAGATTCTGAATCAAAGTGAGTCATGTGCTCAGTCTTCTTTAACATTTCCTTTAGAGCCCATTCAAGTGGAAAGCTCTTCAAGCAAAACAAGACTATCAGGAATTTCTTAATGTTTTCAAATGCTCATCATAATCCCCGAAACATTTACCCAACGATGCTGAATGCACTCAGAGCAAAGCAGAGACATAAAAGGCAAGAAAATCAAAAGGTGAAGTACAGAAATCTGACCAAGGGTACAAGAGTTCAGGACAACGACTCAGTTATCACTGACAAAGCCAGTACACTCTATGAACAGAAGCCAGAAGAGGTGTGCTTGGGTAACAACCATGTCTGGTGAGTGCACAGAGAGAGCCAGGACGAAAGCCCAGCCACAGACGCAGAGCGAGGAAGCCAGAGTGACGGGAAGGGAAGGACTCTCAGATGCTTACAGCGGCAGCAGGTTCAGTATGTGGGGCCCAAAGACCAGAGAAGATAATGACAGCATGCAAATAAGTGCTGAGAACCTGACAACCTACAGACCCAGCCGTGTATTTTTAAACATCCACCTGCCCATCCCCTTGAAGTTCTAAAATAAATCACAGGTCTGCACCAGAACAAATTTCTCCTTACTCTAAACAAGTGGTTGCTGCAAAGCCTTAGTCAAATTTCAAATCAGGCAGGGAGGAGAGAATTTCTCTCAGGAGTTGGACTATTAGCACACACCCAGATGCAAACATAACTGTAAGCTCTCACTTAAAGCACAGACATGCATTTCCAACAAGAGAGACACAAGGTTATGAGACTTTAACAGACACGGTTTACTTACCTTGTATAATTCTCACCTTGCTATTCTAAATACTGTCATTACACCAAGCAAAACCAGTGTTTGACATGGCTTCATTTAAATTTCTCTTTCATCCCATCACAGAAACGACCTGAGCACACCTTTTCTCACCCGACTCTCACCTGCCCATTCCCCAGCAATACAACTCACAGCTTCTGACCTGGGATGAAGTCCGGCATTTAGCCAAGCACAATTCAAAGTGATCTTCTACTGCCGTGAAGAGGTTCTGGAATGCCACAGCTGCCCGATTGAGGAAGCGCTCCAGGAGAAGTTGCTATGGAAACAAAAGTTTGTACCTGTAATAAATTCCAGATGAAGGCAGCACAAGGTAACCTTGGCCATCTTTCCTTAAATAAGAGAATGCTGCTACAGGGAAAGAGAGGGCTGGGTATCTTATTCATCAGATCTGAATAGCAACACAATGGTCCATTCTGCAGAAGACCTGTTCAAGTAACTGGGCACCACCTCCTTTACCTGCAGACAAAGGCAACTTCACAGCTGGAATTTCTGACATCTACCAAGTTCCACTCTCAGCTCTATTTTCAAAAGAACCTCACATGAAGAGTCTAATGCTCACCATGAAGTAAAAGCAGAAAGGAAAAAGGAGATGGAGGATGAGGAGCAACTGCACGTACCTTGCTGGGCTGCAGGCAGCAGGAGACACAGTACTCATAAGCGCTGCAGCAGCCGTTGGACAAGCAGCCGTTGCAGCAATACTGCTTTGTGCTAGGGACGTGGACGTTACAGCAGCCATTCACCAGCAAATCCTTCCTTTCACAAACATATCCTGAAAGTCAGAGACTAACCTTAGCATAAAAGCAGCAATCCGCCCACCCCCAATCACGAAGCAGCAATGAAAAGACTGCACTCCAAGAACACAGAGACAGAATCTGCAGCCAGGGGCATCCTAAGCACAAAAGAGCCAGAAATCAGATACAATGTGCTGAGGGTTTGCTTTCTACATGCAGTGGTTTACAGAAATTATAGACTCCTGTATTATACAGCCAGGTTCCATACCATAATCAACTTGTTATGAATTGAATTGTGCCCCCAAAAAACATTACCTTAGCTAGGCTATGATTTTCAGTACTATGTAATTATCCTCCATTTTGTGAGCTAACACAATTATCCTACATGCTGTAAATCCCAACCTCTATGATGTTAATACAGGCACTTATGTTAATGAGATAGAATACAATCTATAGGATTAGACTGTATCTTGAGTCAATCTCTTTTGAGATATAGCAGAGATGAAGCAAGCAAGCAGAGATCAGAGACCTGACTACCACCAACAGAGTCCCTGTGCTGAGAACCTCCTAGACCCAGAGGAAGACTGAAGCCATGACACATGGAGATCTGCAAGGGAATGTATGGTCCACAGATGCTGAAAGGAGACAAGGACCTTCCCCCATAGCTGACAAAGGGAGAAAACCCTCCCCTACAGCTGGTGCCCTTAACTCAGACTTCTAGCCTCCTAAACTGGGAGAGAACACATGTCTGTTAGAGAGATCCCTGTGGGACTTCTATTACAACAGGACTAGGTAACTAAGACACCACCTATGTTTCAGTCTGCTGTCACACATTTGACTTAATCCCATCCACATTTTCCTATTCTAACCTATGTAAGCCAATCTTTCATCTAGACCCAAAGAAAAATGTCATCATTTTCAAACAAAAAACTGGTAATAAGAAAAACAAAGGTAAGAAAGAGCCTTCTGGATTTAAAAAACAAAACTCTTTAGAACTCTCTTTTGAATTCCTGTCATTTATTCAGTAGCTTTAATTTAAAAAAATAGTTTTAAAGGGAAGTAGTCATTACTTGATCTTTAAAATCAATGTAGGATGCTTGTGAATGTCAACACCAGGGCTTGGTAGCCCCTCAGCACTGAGGAACCCAGAGTCTCCTAATAACCCAGAGAAACCTCCTCGTTCCCTCCACTCCTCATCAGTCTCACCATCTACACATATCCACATCCTCTGACCCAGGGAATTCATGCTCAACTTTAGGAATTAATCTCTTTAAAGGAGCTAATTTGTTGTTCAGGACTGCTAAACAGACATTTCTTTACAGCCTTCTGGGAAGAGGGTAGGAAAATATGTAAGAATAAGTCCATCTGGGATACCACTTGGCCCTTGGGAAACTCCAGGTGCACTCACGGGCTCATAGGTACACACACAGGTTCTCAGGTGCAGAGCAGCTGTTCCTAGCATCATTCCATTCCACATGGCCCACTTCTGAATCCTCAGAGAATGAGACTTAGTGAAGTGTAAGGCTGTTTTCAGTAACTACTCTGGAAAACAAAGTCTGTGCAAAAGCAAGAGGCACTAGCAGAACAATGACTGTGAGGACAGAATAAAAGGCTCTCGCTTAACAGAACCAGCTCATTGATACCTGGGGGCTGGTTAAAACAAGGCAATTCTGTATTCTACATTGAGAGAGGAGGATTCTGATCCAATAAATGTTTCTGCTCATTTTTCTCATAGAGGTTATAAACAAACAAAAAGAATCCAAGTAAGTCAGCATTTTTTTCAAAATTCTGCCCAAGACGATAAATACACAGCAACCCTATCACCTCTGTATCAGGAAGATGTAAAATATTATGTAACCTAAGCTCTGCCTGTTGGAATTATCTTTTGTCCCTTTCTTTTCCATATCATAAGTGGAAGCTTCTCAGGTCTTCTTTTCCCTCCCAGGGCTAACTTCCACTACTCAGCCTTGAAATCAAAGGGCCCTCGAACTTCTGGTGAAAGAAAGCTCATCAAGATTTCTTATCTTGCATCATAAATCTACTTACACACGTCATTTCCAAGGAGTCCTGTAAGATCACAAACTCAAAGTGTGCTACTGCCCAGAAAATGAACTTCTAGTCTCTGCAAAGTCTGTGATCCTAACTGGCTGTCTTATTAATGTGTTCCCCTGGCAATATTCATGGTGGAGTCTATCTTCCAGAAGGCATAAATTCTTACAAGTTTTCTTTATTAAGCTACTTACTACTTCTCCCATTTTCACAGAAGTAAAATAAAACTTGTGGCTCTTGGATTTGTACGTATTTTTAATTCTTGGAATTTTTTACTCAAGGAGTCTGAGAATGTTTTGCCTAAATTAGTCTGAAAAAATTATTCTTTTGATAGTTATGATAAATTATATTCATTATCCAATATAAAATACTAAATCAAACCATAAAGTTTTGAGATATAGCAGAGATTAAACAAGCAAGTAGAGATCAGAGAGATCTGACTACCACCAACTGACTCTGAACTGGAAATCAAGATCCATAATCCTCGTCCTAGGTATGCCAACTAACCAGGTGTGTCATCTTATGGAAGTAATTTTCCTTTGCTGAACTTTATTTAAAAACAACAGGTGACTTACAACGTTTTCTTTAACGGGACTGTGAAAACAGAGCCTATAAAAGGCATCTTGGCCAAGCTGGAAGAGCACTTCTGTGCACGTTTCCAGCTCGTCTACCCTACTGGGGAGTTTTCACGACACCACCCTGCAATGCCATCATCCCATCTCATGTTTGACAACTTTGAGAAGTTCTTTTTGAAAAAGTTTGTTTGGTTTTTTAAATTTTGTTGGGAATGCAGACTTTTCTTCTTTACACAACTGTGCATTATGATTATCATTTGAAAGCTTGCGGAGTGATACAAAGATGGTGGACTAGGCAGAAAGACTGCACAGACCCTCTTCAACAAAAAAAAGGGAAACCAATTAACACAGACACAAGAGATAATCCTGGACCCCTGACCCTTGAAGGGAAGGATATACAAGTGGACTAAACCCCAAGTAGCAGAAGAATTTGCATGAAAATACCAAAAACGGAGACAGACGGAGCTGCGGTCTGGCAGCGATCCTGACCGATCCAAACAACACAAACAGCTTGGAGATTCCCAAGTGCTGGTAGGACTTAAAAATTAACCTAAAAATCAGCCCTGCTAGCCAGGGACTGCACAGAGGACTGCTCCGGTGGCTGGGGAATAAACAGAGATGGTGAAGAGAAAGGCAGGCTGAGCTTTGGACTTTTGCTGGTCCAGAGGGCGCCGCCATTTTGGAGGTCTAAAAGCAGCTTGACTATTTTGGATATTTAAAGAGACAGCGCTCTCGCAGAGTCCCAGGGCTTAAGAACACTTCTGCTTTCCAGCAACCCCAAGAACCCTCTGGACCTGCAAGACTGAAAAGGTACGACTTTCCTCTTGTTACTCTGATACCCCACACCCGCTTGGTGAATGGAGGTGCGGCCACCCCCCACTCCCACCTACCTTCAGGGCCCACAGGAACTCCATCACAGTCTGTGTGCTCAGATGGAGCCTGGGTGCCCTGCCCTGTCCTCTACCGATTTTTTTTTCTCTCTTTTTTTTTTCTTTTTCACTTTCTTTTTTCTGGTGATTAGTTTGCTTGTATTTGTCTGTTTTAAAACAACTATTATTATTAATATTTTAGTCCTTTTTACTATTATTCTTAATCTTCCCCTCCCAGGTCCTAGTTTTCAGCATTTTTTCTTTTCCTTGTTCCTGGTTGAAATTTTTTTTTTTTTTTAAGTTTTTTTTCCCCCCTTTTTGTCTCGTGGTTAACCCCGTTCCTTGTTTTTTCTTTTTGCATTTTTCCCATTTTTTTTTTCTTCACTATTCTCCTTCTCTACTTTTTTTCTCTTAATGCCCTATCCCCACATATTGCAGGTTTTCTTGTTTTTTCTTCTTTTTCCCGTGTTTCTTTTTTTGGTTACTGTTCCTGTGTGATTACATGGTGTGTTTTTTGTCCCTGTGCCTTTAGATTTTTGAAGGTTATTCAATTGTAATTTGTGTCTAATTGAGTGGAAGACAACAAAAGTCCCTGTAAGACAAAACTACACCCACACCTCCTGCAACTTCACTTACTGAGCGAGAGCCATTACCTCCTTCTCCACCAACGGGCCAACAATTAAAAAAATTACCAAGAAGAGCCAGAATAACCCTTGACTGCTCTTCACAAACAGTTAACCGAGATCTAAATACAACAATGCCACGATGCCTCGGAGACAACAGACCATCACAGTCCACACAAAGAAGCAGGATAAGTGGTAGAAACAAGGGAGCAGGATACAGACCCAGAACACATCCCTGAGGAAAACCCAGCATTGGAACTCTCTGATAAGGAATTCAAAAGAATTATATTCAGGTATCTTCAAAGGATTGAGAGACAGACCAAAGAAAAAATAGAATAAACCTTAGAAGAATTTTGCAAGAAAATACAAGAACAAAATGAAAAATTAGAAATGATTCTAAATCTGCAGATAGAAATCCAGAAGATTAATACTAAATTGTCAGAAATAGGTAACACATTGGAAGGGCAAAGGAGTAGAATTGATGCAATG
>NW_006921635.1:10625476-10635093 GCF_000298275.1 Orycteropus afer afer
AAAAAAAAAAAAAGACAGCTTGCGTCTTCATGTTATTTAGCTTTGTCAAGTATAGATGAAAATTCTAATTCGAGGTTACCTGTATAGATTTAAATTGTCAGGTTCATAAGCCAACTGTTCTAGGACTCTCTGAAACAGAGTAAGATTTACAAACAAACAGAAAAACAGATAATTTGCAAACTGACTGTTGAAAAAGAAAACGTGCAAACAATCAGGGCACTCTAGATGCTGGCTGGACATTTAACATCAAGGAGTCACTGTTTTGTTTTTTGGTGTAGTAATGGCAGTTATGACTTGAAAAATCAAATGAGATATTTAAGGAAGGCTTTCAGCACCATGTCCAACACAAAGTAAGAACTCTAGAGCTGTCTAGCCAAGCCACGTTAACCAATGCAGGCATCTCCTTCATTAAAGCTTAAAAGGAAGATAGATAGGTGTGGGACAAGCACCAAAACAAGCTCATGTTCCAACTATTAAGAGTAACACATTTTGAGTGTTTTTATAATTCATTTGAAATTATGTGGCCAATCAACAAGCACATTTTCTGAGAGCCAACACCATAAGGATGTTACTGAGGTTACCGAGGAGGAAAAGTGAGCTCTTAACCTATAGAGCTCACCATCAAGATGCAAAGAAAAGAGTAGCAAGATCAGAAAATACTACAGGATAGGAAACATTGACAAGAAGTCACCTAGGGACTAATGCATGATAAAAAGCTAGGACTGTAAGTTATAGGAACAAAGAATGTTTAAAACTTATCAAACCAAGCTTCTCTGACATTAAAGGGATCCTCAAATGATGAGTTTCTGAGGTGGTAAATCTTTACAGAAGTAGATAAAGGGTCTTCCTTCTTCAAAGTGGCTGGTGGGTTTGAACTGAGACAGGACACACACAGTTTTAAGAAAATGACCCAGTTTCAAGAAAACAAAACTTAAGAGAGTGGAAATCCCCCAACAGGCATTCCCCACATCTTTCCCTCGTCTTGCCAGCGCACTCTTCCACGTCTGTATACCTGCCGGCTTGCGTCTTTTAGAAAGTAACCAATCACCCCACACCCCAGAAACAAAAACTTATAAAAGCCCTGAATGGCCTTTGTTAGGGGCTCAGTCTCTGGATGTGAATCCACTGAGTCAAGTGTCCACACGAATAAGGTCCTTCCTTTTTCACCATCCTGCTTGGCATTAGTGTTTCCCTTGGCGGCTCTGCTAACAGAACCACCAACCTTCTGGTTAGCAGTCAAATGCCTTAGGCACTACGCCACCAGAGCTCCTTCAAATGATGAGTGGGGTTTAGAAGAGAAGATGTGAGGGATGTTGGAAATGAAAAGGAAAACGTATTGTAAAAACCTACTGCCTGAGTTTATGCTGACTTGTAATGACCCTAAAGGAAAGTAGAATTGCCCCATAGAGTTTCCAAGGCTGTAAATCCTTAGGGAAACAGACTGTCTCATTTTTCTTCTGTGGAGCCGTTGGTGGCTTTGAACCACCAACCTTTTGATTAGCAGCCTAATGCTTTAACCACTGGGCCACCAGAGCTCCTTGTATTATAGAAACATCCCTATAAATATACCCACCAGTACATTTCACAGACTGCAGGAGAGGAAGAGGCCCAGCCTTACCAAGTTCATCCGTGATGAGGTGCTTCCCTTGAATAGAGTTACGACACTGATTGCTTGGCCGACTGCTATTGCCCAAGTTAAACTGCACCTTCCAGGGAATGGGCTGATCATGGTCTTGAACCTGGAGGAGACTGCGATCTCTCACTGCCCTCTCCTCCTACAGAGAGACCATAAATGACAAGGTTAAAGTATAGTTTCTTGCGTTTTCATTAATTCCTCACAGAAACTACAGTGAAAGTACAGACATACTGTAAAAGCTTGGACAACATGCATATGCATTCCCTCTATGTAAGCAATGTCCAAGTCAAAGTCATAAAATAAAATGGAAAATAAACCTAGAAGAAAAAATAAGAAATTAGGGCTATGCTTCAAAACTGTCATACTTACACGCACGGCCCATGGGTTATATGCACATTACAGACGTGCCTCAGATTCCTGAAGTGTAAATTTTATGGAAAACTTTGACTCGGGATAAGTTCTGAATGTTTGCTTGCAATGGGGCAAGTCATTTAAAGCATTTTTTGACATTAATATTAAAACAAATTTTGGAACAGAATACAAAATACAAATACACTTCTAAAATAGAAGAGGACACGTCAAAGAAATGTTGCAAATGGTCATTTCAGATAATATTCAACACTCGGGAGCTCTGGTGGCGTAGTGCCTAAGGCATTTGACTGCTAACCAGAAGGCTGGTGGTTCAAACCCACCAGCCACTCCTCGGAAATAAGGTTGGGCAATCTATTTCTGTAGTGATGCCGCCTCAGAAACTCAAGGAGGGGTCGCTATGAGTTGGATCCAAATTGACAGCAGCGATTGAGTTAGTTAGTCTGGAGCACAAAGCCACTTTCATTTGCAGTAAGGGATACTCCAGTGGTGTACGTACAGGAATACTTACTTAGGATGATGATTTGGGGCAAGATAAAGCATGTCAACTTACAAGTTTCTTCCATGAAAGGATACCGAGTATGGAACTTTTACAACATACCTTTCTTTACAAAAGATATCTTCTGCCAGCCCTTTCCCCAGACACCAAAGGGAAGAGTTGAGACCCCCTTTGCCTAGCCTGGAAGCTATGCTGGGTTGGACTTTCAAAACAACTCGTAAAGAACTAAAAAAGTGCCTGAGTGCCAGAAAATAAGCCAAGCATGAGACGGCTACCCTGTGAATGCTTGAGCCTATTATTGGAAAACAACAATCAAGAAGACTCCCTCCTGAAGGCTTTTTGTGCACTTAAAACACTCTACCATTATAATGGGGAGCTCTGGTAGCACAGTGCCTAAGGCATTTGACTGCTAACCAGAAGTCTGGCAGTTCAAACCTACCAGCCACTCCTCAGAAGGAAGATGGGGCAATCTACTTCCGTAGTGATACTGCCTCGGAAACCCAAGGAGGGGTCGCTATGAGTCGGTGCGAGTCGACAGCACTTAACAACAACAACCATTATAATGAGAATGCCAGTGTTCTGTGGCTTTTGCCATGAAGAATCATCTGTCATGTGTCACTGTCTCAGCAAAAAGGATTAACCCTAAAAGTTTGATACCAAAACCAAACTCACTGCCATCGAGTCGGATCTGACTCATAGCAACCCCTCCTTGGGTTTCTGAGGCAGTATCACCACAGAAGTAGATTGTTCAATTTTCCTTCCAAGGAATGGCTGGTGGGTTTGAACAGCCACCCTTCAGGTTAGCAGTCAAATGCCTTAGGCACTATACCACCAGAGAAGCTTATGCTTTAAAAAAAAACTTTAATGTTACTAAAATTTCTTTAGGAAAGTAAACTGGGAAGAGCTCTTAACATTTAAAATGCACACATACGCTTCATGTTTTTAAGCCCCCGGCAGTGTTTCATTCTTTTGTACAGAGGGTCCCTATGAGTCTGAACCAACTCCATCTAGTGTAGATCAACCAACTAACAATATATTATAGAAAGAACCAGTGTATAAGGATGTACAAGGATATTTAACTACATACAGCATTGATGGAAAAAATCTAGAAATCCACCAATAAGAAAATGATTGAACAAGTACTGGCATAGCTACACCACTTTAAAAAAAAAAAAAAAAAAAAAAAACCTTAGTGCAATGCAGTGAATTACTTAATATGGCCCTTCTAGCCACTGTCTAGGGCTCTGGTGGTACAGCGATTAAAGCATGTGGCTGCTAACCAAAAGGTCAGCAGTTTGAACCCATCAGTTACTCCAGGGGAGAGGCAGTCTGCTTCCATAAAGATTTACAGCCTTAGAAACCCAATGGAGAAGTTCTACTCTGTCCTATAGGGTCACTATGAGTCAGAATGGACTCGATAGCAGTGGCTGGCCTTGTTTCTTGTTAGTTATAATTACTGTAACTATCACCAAATGACTGGGTGGACGTATGCAAACAAGGGGACTGGGTAACTTGCCAATAATGTAAATAAAGTGCACAGTACTTTTGTGGTGGTGGTGGTGGTGGTTATGTGTCATCGAGTTGTAGGGGTAGGACCACACAAAAAAGGTACATGGAACCCTACCAAGGGGATTGGTCACTTCTGCCATCCTGCTAGGCTTAAAATGAGTCATCCTGAAGGAAAGAGGGACCTCACAAGCAAGAGCACCTAAGAGTGGAGCACATCCTACAGATACGGGATCCCTGCACCGAGAACCTCCTAGACCGAGGAGACGAGAGGGCTGTAACACCAAAGACAGAGAGATGGTGAGAAGTGGCAGCAGCAGAAAAGCAGCGGCAGCAAACTCAGCAGAAACAGGAGACCAGTAGGACATGACACACAGCAAGGAAGTTGAGCAGCTTTGGGCAGGAGGCTTGCTGGCGGAACAGGGTGCCTCTTGGCACTTACTGCCAGAGCTAAAAGAGCTCTGTAACACTTGCCTGAGCACAGCTGAGGCT
Source organism: Orycteropus afer afer (assembly GCF_000298275.1). Classification (NCBI taxonomy): domain Eukaryota; kingdom Metazoa; phylum Chordata; class Mammalia; order Tubulidentata; family Orycteropodidae; genus Orycteropus; species Orycteropus afer. Next base: position 10,629,979 of record NW_006921635.1, read on the forward strand.
GTGAGGCCAAAGCGACTAGAGGCTGAAAGCCAGGGAGAGACCTGCCTGTGGGCATAGCTGAGAAGTCGTCGTTCTGGTTGAAGAACTGTATCCTGAGTCATTTCTGATCATAAATTGTAACCAGTTACTTCCTCATAATTTTAAGTATTGTCTGTGAGTTACATGGCCACTCTAAGGAATTATCAAACCTAACAGGGAGCTCTAGTGGCATAGTGTCTAAGGCATTTGACTGATAACAAGATGGCTGGTGGTTCAAACCCACCAGCCACTCCTCGGAAGACTGAACAATCTATTTTCATAGTGATACTGCCTTGGAAACCCAAGGAGGGGTTGCTATGAGGAGGATCCAACTCAACGGCAGTGAGTTTTTTGAGTTTAGCAGAGAAGTAGAGAATGCCCTAGAGGGACAACTGATGTCAGAATTGGTTAAAAGATGGAGGGTGGAGGCATGTCTGACTGCCACTTCATAGGAAGCAGCCTTGGGCTGCTGATCTTGGCTCTCCAGTCCCCTTGTGAAGTTAGAGGTCAGATGTCATTCCCATGCCATTTTTCCAACCAGCTACACTTGATATCTATTTAGTGTACTGAACTTACAACACCGAAAGGAAGAACACATTTGACATTTCTCAAGCAGAAAAGATGAAAACTTTCAAGCCTCAAGTTCCAATGTTGATGTATTCAATGGGCAAAGTACTGAATGACACAGGAAACAGCAAAAGAAGATGGAAGGAGTATACAGAATCACTGCACCAAAAAGAACTGGTTGATGCCCTGAAAAGAGGTAGTATATGATCAGGAACCAATGGTGTTCAAGGAGGAAGTCCAAATTCCATCGAAGGCACTGGTGAAAAATAAGGCTCTAGGAATTAACAGAATACCACAGAATGCCAATTGAAATGTTTCAGTAAATAGATGCAACACTGCAAGTGCACTCATCCATGCCAAGAAATCTGGAAGACAGTTACCTAGCCAACCAACTGGAAGAGATCCATATTTCTGCCCATTCCAAAGAAAGGTGATTCAAAAGAATGAAGAAATTATCAAACAGTATCTTTAATATCACAAGCAAAATTTTGTTAAAGATCATTCAAAATGGGATGCACCAATTTATGTACAAAGAACTGCCAGAAATTCAAGCCCAATTCGGAAAAGGATGTGGAATGAGGGTATCATTGCTGATGTCAGATGGGTCTTGAGTGAAAGCAGAGATTACCAGAAAGATGTTTACCTGTGTTTTACTGACTATGCATGGGCATTCAACTGTGTACATCACAGCAAATTACAGGTAACAGTGCAAAGAATGAGAATTCCAGAACACTTCATTGTGCTCATGAGAAAAGTGTACATAGACCAAGAGGCAGTCACTTGAATGGAACAAGGAGCTCTATGTGGTTTAAAAATCAAGAAAGGTGTATGTCAGGGTTGCATCTTTTCACCATATTTATTCAATCTGTATGCTCAGCAAATAATCTGAAAAGTTGGACTATATGAAGAATGGGGCATTAGAACAGGAGAAAGACTCATTAAAACCTGAGATATACAGATGATCCAACCTTGCTTGCTAAAAGAAGACTTGAAGCACTTACAGATGAAGATTAAAGACTACAGCCATCAGTACAGATTACACTTCAACAAAAGAAAACACTAATAAATCTTCACAACTGGACCAATATCTAATATCATGATAAATGGAGAAAAGACTGAAGTTGTCAAGGATTTCATTTTACTTGGGTCCATGGAAGCAGCAGTCAAGAAATAAAATGATGGACAGCATTGGGCAAATCTACTGCAAAAGACCTCTTACAGTGTCAAAAAACAAAGATATCACCTTGAGGACTCAGATGCATGTGACCAAGCCATGGTATTTTTAAATCACCTCATATTCATGTGAAAACTGGATAATGAATAAGGAAGACTGAAGAACTGACACCTTTGAAATATGGTGTTGGTGAAGAATACTTAATGTACCATCAACTGCCAGAAAAATGAAAAAAATCTGTATTAGAAGAATTACAGCCAGAATGCTCCTCAAAAGCAAGGATCACAAGATTTCGTCTCACGTACTTTGTACGTGTGGCCAGGAAGGAGCAGTGCCTGGAGAAGGACATCATGTTTGGTAGAGAGTCATGAAAAAGATGAAGACCCTCAACAAGATGGACTAACAACAGTGGCTGCAACAATGGGCTCAAACATAGGAACGACTGTGAGGACAGCACAGGACTGGGTAGTGTTCTGTTCTGTTGTACATAGGGTCACCATGAGCTGGAATCACACAACAGCACCTAACAACAACTGATTCTTAGGTCTGACTTGTATACTATATTATGTAAAGAGCTTTAAAAAAAATTCTGATTCTTGAGCTCAACTGTAGACTTGAGTAAGCATCCAGTAAAACAGTCTTTGTGGACTGCTATGCCAAATGATCTTGATGTCCCCTGAGACTAAGGGCTGAGCCCCCAGCCCAGTGATACATTCCCTCTAAATGTTTGGATATGATTATGACGTTCTCATAACTTTGCCCCTGTATGCTCTACTGTGATCATGGATGTATTTGTAGCACATACAGATACATATGTAGAAATTTCCTCTGTCACACCTAAATACATTCTACTTTGGTGAATAGTGACTGGGGTCTTAAAAGCTTGTGAGTGGCCATCTAAAGTGCAACTATCTGTCTCTCCTTGTCCAGTGAAAAGAAGAATGAAGAAAATCAAAAACACAAGTAAACCAGTAGTCTAAAGGACTAATGGACCACAAGAACCCCAGCCTCCATGACTCTGAAACCAGAAGAACTAGATGGTGCCCAGCTCCACTGCTGACCACTCTGAAAGGGATCAACATAGGAGGTCCTAGATAGAGTGGGAGAAAAATGTGGAACAAAACAAAAGATCAGGCTTACTGGTCTGACAGACACTGATGGAACCAAGACCATGGCTCTTAGACACCCTTCAAGCCTGGAACTGAACTTACCATCCCTCTCCCCCAACCCATGGTTCAACTTTCAGCCAAACAATGTTGTTGTTGTTAGGTGTCATCGAGTTGTTTCAGACTCACAGTGACCCTATGCACAGCATAACAAAACACTGCCTGGTCCCGCGCCAGCTCCATGATCCTTGCTATACCTGAGCCCATCATCACAGCCACTGTGTCAATCCATCTCGTTGAAGGCCTTCCCCTCTTTTGTCAACCCTCCACTTTACCAAGCATGACATCCTTCTCCAGAGAATGGTCCCTTCTCACAACATGACCAAAGTAGGTGAGACAAAGTCTGTCCATTCTCACTTCCAAGGAGCATTTCGGCTGTACTTCCTCCAGGACAGATGTTAGTTCCTTTAGCAGTCCATGGTACTTTCAGTATTCTTCGCCAGCACCACAACTCAAAAGCATCAACTCTTCTTCGGTCTTCCTTATTCATTGTCCAGCTCTCACATGCATATGAGGTCACTGAAAATATCAAGGCCTGTGTCAGGCACACCTTAGCCCTCAAGGAGACATCCTTGCTCCTCAGCACTTCAAAGAGTTCCTTTGCAGCCAACTTGCCCAGTGCTATATGTCATCTAACATCCTGACTGCTGCTTCTATTGGCGTCAATTGTAGAATGAAGCTATGTGAATTCTTTGACAACCTCAAGTTTTTCTCCATTTATCGTGGTGCTGCTTATTGGTCCAGTTGTGAGGATTTTTGTTTTCTTCATATTGAGATGTTATCCATACTGCAGACTTCTGTCTTCAATCTCCATCAATAAGTGCCTCAAGCCATCCTCACTTTCAGCAAGCAAAGTTGTGTCGTCAATGTATCACAGGTTGTTAATGACTCTTCCTCCAATCCTAATGCTATGTTTTTCTTCATATAGTCCAGCTTCTCGGATCATCTGCTCAGCATATAGATTGAATAAGTATGGGGAAAGGATACAACCCTGACGCACTCCCTTCTTGATTCTAAACCATGCAGTGTCCCCTTGTTCTGTTCCAACAACAGCTTCCTGGTCAATGTACAGATGCCTCAAGAGTATAATCAAGTGTTCAAGAATTCCCATTCTTCTCAATGTTATCCACAATTTGTCATGATCCACATAATCAAATGCCCTTGCATAGTCTATAAAACACAAGTAAACATCTTTCTGGTATTCTTTGCCTTAAGCCAAGATGCATCAGACAGCAGCTATGATATCCCTTGTTCCACGTCCTCTTCTGAATCCAGCTTGCACTTCTGGAAGTTCTCTGTCAATATACTGCTGCAACTGTTAATGAATTATCTTCAGTAAGAGCTTACTTGCATGCGATATTAATGATACTATTCGATAATTTCCACAATCTGTGGGATCACCTTTCTTTGGAATGGTATAAATATAGATCTCTTTCAGTCAGTTGGCCAGGTAGCTGTCTTCCAAATCTCTTGGGCTAACAAAGTGAGTGCCTCCAATGGGGCATCTGTTTGTTGAAATATCTCAATGGGTATTTCATCAATTCCTGGAGCCTCGTTCTTTGCCAATTTCTTCTCTGCAGCTTCAACTTCCTCCTTCAGTACCATTGGTTCTAGATCATATGCCACCTCCCGAAATGGATGAAGATCAACCAGTTGTTTTTGGTACAGTGATTCTGTGTATTCCTTCTATCTTCTTTTGATGTTTCCTACATCATTCAATATTTTATCCATGGTATATTTCAATATTGCAACTTGAGGCTTAAATTTTTTCCTCAGTTCTTTCAGCTTGAGAAATGCCAAGTGTGTTCTTCCCTTTTGGTTTTCTAACTCCGACTCTGCACATTTCATTATAGTAATTGGCTTTCTGTTCGAGCTGCTCTTTGAAATCTTCAGAGCTCTTTTATCTTGTCATTTCTTCCATTTGCTTTAGCTACTCTCCGCTCAAGGGCAAGTTTCAGAGTGTCTTCTGTCATCCATTTTGGTCTTCTCTTCTTTTCTCATCTTTTTAGTGACCTCTTGCTTTCTTCATGTATGATGTTCTTGATGTCATCCCACAACTCTTCTGGTTTTCTGTCACTGGTGTTCAATGCATCTATTCTTTAGATGGTCTCTAAATTCAGGAGGGATATATTCAAGATCATATTTTGGCTCTCGTGGACTTGTTTTAATTGTCTTTAACTTCAAGTTGAA
>NW_006921635.1:10635256-10637240 GCF_000298275.1 Orycteropus afer afer
TTGTTGAAAAAAGGTGTTTGCAATGAACAAGTCCTTGGTCTTGCAAAATTCTACCATGTGATTTCCAGCATTATTTCTGTCACCAAGGCCAAATTTTCCAACTACCGGGGATTTTTCTTTGTTTCCCACTTTTGCATTCCAGTCACCAATGATTATTAACACATCCTGATTGCATACTCGGTCAATTTCAGACTGCCGAAGTTAATAAAAATCTTCAATGTCCTCATCTTTGACTTTGGTGATTGGTGCATAAATTTGAGTAATAGTTGTATTAACAGGTCTTCCTTATAGGCATATGGATATTATCCTATCACTGACAGCATTGTACTTCAGGACAGATCTTGAAAACATCCTTTACAATGATGAATGCCACACCATTCCTCTTCAAATTGTCATTCCCGGCATGGTAGATCATAAGGTTGCCTGATTCAAAATGGCCCAAACCAGTACATTTCAGCTCACTAATGCCTAGCACATCAATCTTTATGTGTTCCATTTCATTTTTGACAACTTCCAATTTTCCTAGATTCATACTTTGTACATTCCATGTTCCGATTATTAATGGATGTTTGCAGCTGTTTCTCCTCAATTTGAGTGGTGCCACATCAGCAAATGGAGGTCTCAAAAGCTTTACCTGATCCTTATCAGTAAGGCTGGTTTTACTCTAATGATGCAGCTCTTTCCCAGTCCTATTTTGAGAGGCTTCTAACCTAAGTGACTCATCCTCCTACTCTGTATTGGACAATGTTTCCAGACTATTCATAAAGTTGCACAGTAATGTATAAGACAGTGTTTCTCTGCTATTCGTAAGGTTTTCCCTGGCCAATTCTTTGAGAAATGGATGGCCTCTTCCTTCTTCCTTGTCTGTCTCACTCTGCAAGCCCTGCTGAGACCTGTGCACCATGTGCACCCCGCTGGGTTTGAAACACAGGTGGCACAGCCTCAAGACTCACAGCAATACGTCGCCACAGTCAGACAAACCGACAGACAAGTTTTTCTCCCTCAGCTGTTGGAAACCTCTCCAACCTCCCCTTACCTGGATCCCTGCGGCTGACTCCTCGCTCTGTCCCTGTCCCCCTGGCCTTTTTCTGTCCTTTCCCCCACTTTCCCACCTTGCCACTTGTGGGGCATGGCCTGGGTTCCCTCCCCTCACCTGGATCCCTGCAGCTGACTCCTCGCCAGCCAAATGACAGATATGCCTATAAGATAAACAAAATACCTGGTAGGTACATACTCCTTAAAACGATCAACCACAGATCAAAAAGGCAGCATGCATCCAGGATAAAGCTCAGGAGACAGGAAGGGATGGGAAAGGAGGAAGAATGGAAACAGTAACCACAAGGAAGAAGTGGAAGAGTGCTTTTACATTGAGAGGAATGCAATCAATGTCACAAAACAAAATGTGTATGAATTGAACAGAAAACCAATTCATTCTGTAAATCTTCACCCAAATCACAAATCCAGTAACAATACTATGAATCAGTAGTTTTTAAAGCACTCAAATGATTTAAATGCACAAACAGGGTTGCAGAGCACTGGGTATCAATGGTATGTTGTTGCTGGTTACCACTGAGTAAAGTCCAACTCATAGCAACCCTATAGGACAGAGCAGAACTGCCCCCATAGGATTTCCTAGGCTGTAATGTTTACAAGAAGGAGCTCTGGTAGTGTAGTAGTTAAGTCATTTGTCTGCTAATCAAATGGTCTGTGGTTCAAATGCACCAGCCGCTCTGCAGAAGGAAGATAAGGCAGTCTGCTTCTGTAAAGACTTACAGCCTTGGAAACCCAATGGGGTTGCTATGAGTCTGAATCGACTCAATGGCAGTGAGTGGTTTGGTTTGGTTAATCTTTACAGGAGCAGATCACCAGGTCTTCATCCTGTGGCGGTACTGGTAGATTCAAATTGTCTAGCTGGCAGCTGAGCTCTTCAACCACTGTACCACCAGGGCTCCTTTTTTTTTTTTTTTTTTATTTTTTTTTTTTT
>NW_006921635.1:10639685-10664815 GCF_000298275.1 Orycteropus afer afer
GATTTTATCAAATGCCTTTTCTGCATCAATTGATATGATCATGTGGTTCTTCTCCTTTGTTTTATTTATGTGGTGGATTACATTGATTGTTTTTCTAATGCTGAACCATCCCTGCATAACCAGGCCTCCTTTTGTCCATGGTATATTAAACAAAAAAACAAGTTGCAGAGTAATAATATCATATATTACGTTATCCTAAGAATAACAATATACATAGACAGGTTTGTAAGACTGCAGATAAGGTTATAGTACAGGCAATTAACATGGGAAGGACACAGGTGATTATGAACATTCTTTCATCACCTTTAGAATGCTTGTATTTTTAACTCAAAAGTTATAAAGATATTACGATAATATAATAGGAGAATTTGAGTGAGAAGTCTACAGGAACCCTATACTATCAGTGTAACTTTGGTATAACTCTAAAATTCTTTAAAAAAAAAAACTTTATTTAAAAAAAAAATCAAAACATAAATCACCACCATTAGAGACAAAACATTACCCATAATCCCATCACATAAATAAAGCTCTACTTACTTTTGCATATTAATGTCTAGCCTTTGACCCCTGGCATTTACACTACAAATTAGTATGCTTTACAGTCCACTCTTCTTGACACTAATTGGATAGTAAACCATTTTCAAGTACCTACACTGTCTTGATAATCACATTTTCAAGGATATATAATAATCCATCATGTTGATATGCCATAATTTAGCAGACACATTCTCTAGATCAACATCTAGGCCCATCCCAAGATTTTGTTATCATAGATAGCCTGTAATAAATATGTGGCATTTTTTCTATTCCCTTGAATAACTGTAGCAGTATTTATTACCAGAAATAGAGTCAATGCTGTACAAAGCCAAACTACTTCCAAAAAATAGTATCATTTCTATTATTGCCAGCATTACAATATTAGTGCTTACAATTTTTAGCAACATTTCACCAGTACTGGATTTAGTACTGGATTTTGTTCTTTCATTTTCTAGGTGTAAAACAGCCCCTTTAAGGCGTCATTAATTTATATTCTGTCCCCTCCCTTTGGTTTCTTTTAAAGGAAAGCACTGGATCTAGCAGAGGCAGGACAGGTTATCAAAAACAACATCTGTATTCCTGGGTTAGCACAAGAGAAGCTAAGTGCAGAAGTCTTGGGAATACGGAGCAAATGACTTGGACTCACGCTGCCTAACTACATGTAAATCCATACCTCTGCCCCGCTGGGACTGTGATCAGGTAACTGCATAACCAAGCCACATGCGAGCTAAACTGAGCTTCAAATGTTACGGTAGATAAATTAACAGGCATAAAGACCATTAAGAGGCTGGTCAATAAGAGTAAACCGGGCCTATGGCTCTTAACATTATTCCCAAACTACCCTGTTCACGGCTTCCCGGAAGGACCTCTTCCACATGACTATGTTCCTGATAAACAAAAAAGCAATTCTCCTAGCACTTGAACTTGTTTTCAAACATAAATATTTAAGACCTTGCCAAAGGACTGTGTCAGAGTGCCAAGATGTCACACAACCGTGATGAATTAGCACTAGTTCACTTTTCCAAAGGCTCAGCCTTGCTATGAAGGGCTGCTGGGGGAGTCCTTCAGTGGAACTTACCCAAATTGTTCCAGTGACCCTATGAGGCTGTCTCAATTTTAAGTTTTTCCCCATATATCTTATTGTTCAAGATTCATTCAAAAGGGTACTTCAGAGCGGTTGATAAAGACATATGTACGTAAATCTGTGCAATTAATCACTGTAGATGTTCCAGCAGTGGGCCACATGGGATTCACTGAGGATAAAGAGCAGGAGCAAAAAGGAGTGAAAAAATACACAAGAACTTTCTTCATAAACTGTGCCGAGTTACAGAAATGTTCTTAATTACTAACTTGTGTTATTTAATCTGTGATTTAGCTCCTCTGTATCAAAAAATGGGTATATTATCACTGTCCTTTCTATTTTTCAAGGGTTCTGAGTGTCAAATGAGATAAATGTTCCATGTAAGCTGTAAAGCACTTAAATATAAGTCACAATTGTCATTTAAAAATGTACTTGGGTTCTTTAAAAAGAAGAGGAAAAAAAAGTAATAAAGATCAGAGAGCATCCTAAGACCAATGTTCTGTCAATGCCTCAGTACAACCATATTATGAAAGATTTTAGTCATAGAAAATATCATACTCATGACGCACTTCTAATGCTGAGGAAAACTTGCATGTTATGGGAAGAACAAGTACATCTCAACTATATAAAGAAAAAAAAAATTATGGAAAAACAACAGAAAAAAATGTGCCCAAATATAATTGGCTACCTATGGTTGGCCAAATTACAGGTGATTATTTCTCTCCTTTATTCTGTGTAATGCTTTATTAGTTATCAGTGAAAAACAAAACAAAAACAGACTAGCAACTCTGTCTTATGATTTATTACACTCCACTTTAGACAGTGTCTAATTCAGCACCAATTTACATATTCGATTATTTTAAAGCTGAAGATGTTACTATATTTTCAAGAAGTTAAGCAAACAGCTCTGAGACTTTTAGGAACTGCACCACTTGCACAAGCATGAGACCATTTATTTACTTAAGAGGAACTCTAAGGTCCCTTTGGACTCCAAGATTCCAAATTCCTTTCATCTCAACTCTAATGCCCCACACAGAGTTAGGACCGCCCTGTCACTCCATCACAGCATCCTGTTTTGTCCTCTTCACATCAGAAATCACTATCTGAAATAATTTTCCTTATTTACTATTTGTCCTTCTTACCTCTGCGCAGAATATGGGCTCTTGGAGAGCAGAGACCCTCTGTGCTTTGTTCTGTACTGCATCTAGTAGAACAGTGTCCAGGACACAGCCGGTGTTCACTAAACATCTGCTAAATAAATGCCTCCAAGTCACCTGGCACCACTCACCATTCCCAACCCTCTACCCCAAGCACATCCCCACCAATGCCACTCATTTCTCCTATGCTCGCATCTCTACAATTTATAATTATCCCCAAAGCATTAATTAACACGAAAACGAAAGAAAAGTAGAATTCAAAGCAGCAGAGGATAATCAACTATTCTTTAGGCAAAACGCTGCCACATCTGCTCCATGAGTTCAGTCTTACTGAAGCAGAACTAAGGATCACATGGAGCTTTGAAGTTTTCCGTAGCCTCTTCTCAATCCGTCCTAAAGCCCTGGAGAGTCCACACTGCATCTCCATTTTACACATGAAGAACCTGAGGCCGGGCTGGATGAAGCAAACTCGCCCAACATCACCAGCCAGTGAGTGGCACATGACCAAAGCTGGACGGGCAGAGCCAGGGCCGCAAACTTGACATGTAAAGGGTATTAGTCACAATGGGCTAGGTCTGCAGTTCTCAAAGTTTTAGGTCCCAGGACTCTTAACATTAGGGAGGACACCAATATGTGGGTTATGGCTACTGATGTTTACCGTATGGTAAATTAAAACATAAATTCTTAGAATGTATATTTATTCATTTTAAAATAACATAAATCCATTTACATGTTAACATAAATAACATGTTTTTGTGAAAAAAGTTGATTTCAAAAAAATTAGTGAGAAGGGAAATGCTTCCCATTTTTGCAAATCTCTTTAATGTCTGGCTTCATGGAAGACAGATTCTTAGGTCCACTTCTGCATTCAATCTGTTACAGTATGTTATTTGAGTTGAAGCATATAAAGAAAATTCACCTCACACAGATCTGTAGTTGGAAATGATACATAATTGTGTATATTTTTGATATTATGCAAAAACTTGACAAGTAGTTGTTTCTTAAAAGTTCACTGCTGGTACAGCCACTCTGGAAAAGTCTGGCATTTCCTCAAAAAGCTAAAGATAGTTCCCATTTGATCCAGCAGTTCCACTCCCAGACAAATACCCAAGAGAAATGAAAACATACGTCCACTTAGAAACATGTACACAAATATTCACAGCATCATTATTCCTAAAAGACAAAAGGTGGAAACAACCCAAATGACCATCAACTGAAGAACAGATAAACCATGGGTGGTTGAAGAATGTTGTTGTTAGCTGCCGTGGAGTCATCTCCGCCTCATAGTGACCCTATGCACAGCAGAACGAAACACTGCCCGGTGCTGTGCCAGCCTCACAATCCTTGCTTTAACAATACAATGGAACATTTAGACATAAAAAATGAAGCACTGATACATGCTTGAATATTGAAAACACTGAACTAAATGAAAGAGGTCATAAAAAAACAGTCTATAACTCCATATATAGAAAATACCCAGAATAAACAAATCTATGTAGACAAACACAGATTAGTGGTTACATAAGACTAGAGTGAATAATAGAATATGGCAGTGGTAAAAAGAGGAGTCTCTCAGGCAGAATGAAGGAGGCTCCATCCCAACACATGGCCTCCAAGACCAACGTGGTAGGGAGAAGGGAACGTGCACTACCCAAAGCTGCCTGGAAGCAACATCCTCCGTTTTTTAGCCAAAGCAAGCCACATGACCACTCCTAACTTAAAAGAAGGTGGAAAGAGCTGATCCTACCATGTGCTCAGGAAGAGGATGACTGGATTATTTGTGAATTATGCTGATAACTAGCACAAGAGGCAAGACTGAAAACAAATGAGGACATGGCCCAGTGGAGAAAACATATTCCGGAATCTGAAGGCTGCAGCCAAGACTTAGTCCCCGACTAGTGCCAGACTGGAACGCAGACCTAGTGCTGCCAAATTTTGTAGATTTTTCAAGACAAGCCAGGAGTAGGGATTTATATACAATCTCAGATTTTAAATTTCACTTTTTAAAAAGCATTGTACAGGTTATCTATTTTCATCTCTGTAACAACATTTAAGAATTACAACATGGGCTTTAAAATCAGGCAGACCTGAATTTGTTTCACTTCCTGAACCTTCAAATATCTCTCTATACAAAGAATTCCTACTGATTTAAAAAAAAAAAAAAAAAGCAATGGTAAAATAATATGGAAAAGCAGCAGAAGGCACTCAATATTCAAGTTTGTGAAAATCATAAAATGTTCAACTTCACCAACAGAGATAGAAATGAAAATGACTAGAAATAAATTTATGAAATTTATTCAAAGAAAATGTTTAAAAAGAAGGCAAACACAGGGAAAGGTATCTCATGTTTGGATCAGCTATCACCACAGAAGCAATGCTGTATCAAGAAATCACCCCCAGACTCAGCCGAAAAAAACAAAGTGCATTTATTTCCCCCTCATGCATCTGCAGGTTAGCGGGGTTTTTAGATTCAGGTTTGTAAAACCAGAGATGGCATCAAATAATACACACTACTCTGTTAACAAGGGCATGGGGATAAAGAAAATTGAGGGGTGATGATTACTTTTTCTTGTATTTCTTTCTATTGTTTGATTTTAGAATGGGCAAATATTACTTTCGGGTATTTTTAGACACTAAAAACGTGGCAGAGGTTTCCTCAGCAAATGTTGGGGGCGGGGTGAGCATGTCACAGTATTTCAGGGATCATCAGCTTCAACTTCCTCATGACAGAGGAGCCTCAAGCCGAAGCCCGGAGATAAGGCGTGGCAGAGCTGGATCACTGACAGCCCTAGTGCACTGGTCACAGGCACCTGAGACCAGGCTGCTCCCGGTTTCCACACTCACCCACTGTGACCTTGGGCAGACTCCTTTCCAGCTCATCTTCCTCAGCCAGGCAACACAGGCAATAGGGTTACTGTAAGTTTAAGAGCGGTCACTACAATCCATGGCGTGTAAAAGTGCTCAGTAAATATGAGCTGCCATTATGATGAAGTCTACATACATGTAATGGCCATATAGAACCTGAAATACACACTTAAGCTTGTAGGAAAAAAAATAGAGGAAGTGGGACTGGTTCTTTAATTTACTAAAAATCTACTGGGTGCTATGTTTCAGGTTCAGTGCTGGGTGCCAAGCATGGGGAAATGAAAGGGGCAGTCCCTCTCTCTGTGGAGTTTAGTCACCTCAGAGGAAGTAAGACTATCACCACAATAATAACAGTTGCTGTCCAGTCAATTCCAACTCCTGGTGACCCCATGTGTGTCAGAGTAGAACTGTGCTCCAGAGGGTTCTCAAATGCTAATTTTCAGAGGCAGACGGTCACCACAGTGACACAGCGTGTTAACACATAACAGAACAGTGTTTCTTATGTCTTGGGAAAGATCAAACTACATTTTGCCAACAATTTTAGGAGATTTACAGTTATAGTCATCCTCCCCCTGGATCACAGGTATGAAAAAGAAAAAAAACACACTGTAAAAAAAAAAAGGAGCAAGGTGCCCTGGAGCATTTAACATATAGTTGTAGGTAACGGTGAGTGTAGGTAGCATCTGAACCATGAGATGAAAGATGAGCAGGGGTGCGCCAGCCTGAGACAAAGGAAAAGCCACCCCAGTTACAAAGGTGGACATTCACGGCTTGTTCCACTACCATGAGTGTCCATGAAGTGTCTGGCAGTATTCCAGGGGCTGGGGATTCCACAACCAAGACACATAAGGACCCTACTCTCAAGACACCTTCACTCTAAAAAGGTGAGGGGAGACAAATAAACAAGTAAATGAATAATAACTGCTGTAAGTGATTCCTACCACAAATAAAATAAATTAAAGCAGGTTTATGTGCAAGAAACTGAATAATTTGTGCCATTGGATACAGCTTGAGGCTGTAATGGTTATACTAATCTGAAATGAGAAAAGGATTCAACCATGCAAAGATCCTGGTCTGAGAAAGAATTATGCTCAGGGGACTGTTGTGATTTGATTTTTAGAAAAGATTATCATCCCCAGTGTAGGGTGGATAGACTGTAGGTCAAGAAAGGAAGCAGAAACCTGCTGGGAGGCTACTGTTGGGGTCCAGACAAGAGACCACTGTGGTTTAGATGACGGTGGCAGCTGTGACTGAGGAGAAATGAACAGATTCAGGACCGAAGAGGCAGACCCCTGTTTGGACGCAGAGACGGAGAGTAAAATGGAGAGTAAGGATAAAGTGTTCATGGCTTGAACACACTGATCAACAGTGACGCCACCCAGTGAGACTGCGAAGGCTGAGGAAGGAACAAGTTCTGGCAGAGGAGTGGTGGAGGAAAAGCAAGAGCTCTGCTGTGGTCGAGTTTGAGAACCTGCAACACATTCAAAAAGAGAGATCGAGTAAGTAACTGGACGTAAGAATCTGGGGTTTCCTGACAGGACCAGGCTGGAGGTATACACTGGAGTATTAACAGCATACACGAGGTATTTAAACAATGGGGGCAGAAGAAAGCATCTGGGTCACACAGAAAGGAAGGCAGAGGACTGACTCCTGGTGCATTCCGCACTCAGAGCGCCACCAGAGAAATGGCAACACGTGACTAGGAGGAAGTAAGTGTCTGTGAGGCCGCAAAAAACACAAGACACAGAAACATGGCAGTTCCCATGACTCCACCCACACACAGACAGCACTCAGCCAGTCTGCTCAAAGCAGGTGTTCATATCGCTTATTTTCTGTTCTTCTATACATTTTATTAGGAGCTCTGGTAGCATAGTGGCTAAGACACTTGACTGCTAACCAGAAGGCTGGCGGTTCAAACCCACCAGACACTCCTCGGAAGGAAGGTTGGGCAATCCTACTTCCGTAGTGATACTGCCTCGGAAACCCAAGGAGGGGTCTCTATGAGTCGGGGCCGACTCGACGGCAAATAACAACAACAACATACATTTTATTTATGAACTGCACCCTTAGGAATAATTACATCGGGGCCATGCCTTTCTTAAAACTCAAATGCTCCAGCTGGACTTCTAAACCAACTCATGAACGCTTGGGGTAACATTTCCCACCACGGTACCCTGCTATTTCTCCCCCCCAAAAAAATGCCACAGGGAAGAAAAACTCAGGAGGAAGGAGGGGAAAAGAAAATTCCACTCAACCGGGTTATGCACAGAAACAACACCTCACAGGTCCTGTTGAGTCACCCAAGTGGAACCGCAGATCACCAACATAAACTCATGGCAGCCCCGCCTGTGCCGGCTTCGCAGCTCGGACGCTTACTGCCCTGTCCCTAGTCATCTCAACCTCGCCGAGTCTTGGATGCCCCGCTGTAGGGCGCCCTCATCTTCCAGAACCGCTGGGGGTACTGAGTGAGAAGCTGCACGTCCCTCTCTTAGCACAGGGCACGGCAAGTGAGATGCACGTTGGCGACCACAAGAGCAGTAACAACAGCCTAAAAGCCCAGGGCACTGGGTTCGAGTCCCAGCCCTGCCTCTGGTCTAGACCACGCCTTCTCGCCCCAAACACTGACGAAACTAGCAGGTCCCTTCGCCCGTGTGTGGACACCGAACAGGACTCCCCACTTCCCCGACAGCTTCCCTCGCTTCGTGGAGGGACTGAGCGGCACGGAGGGCTCCTCAAGGCGTCCGGAGCAAAGGCAGGAAGGAGGGTGGCCACTGACCTGCTTGAAGGTGCTGGTGAGGAAGTAGACGAGCGAGAGCCCGAAGACCAGGGCGAGCACCCATCTCTTCCTCAGCAGCCGGCGCCACACCATGGCCGCCAGGTTCACCATCCCGGCGCGGACGCGGGGGGCGGCGGCCGGGGCGTGGAGTGTGGCAGGCCCGGGGCCCGGGCGGCATGGCCCCTAGGCGCCGGGCAGTTCCATCCCCAGAAGAGAATGCCGGCCGCGCCCCCGCGGCCCACCGACTCCCGGCAGTCTCCCCGCGCCGGCGCGCGCCGCTGCACGTGACCTCGCCCCACGCCCCGCCTCCCTCCTTTGCGTCTCGCATCAACCCCACTCAGCCTCTTTATCATTGGTCCCTGCGGAGTGACGGCCTCCTATTGGCTGGAGCAGCGAGAGAGGGCGGGTAATCGTGTGCGTGCGGTCAGAGCAACCCTGCCCGCTTTCTATCTCAGGCCGCCGAAACCCTAAGAACCAAACCGGAGGCCGGAAGCACTCGGAAGTCACGTGCCGAGACGCGCGAGTGATTGGCTTGACAGAGACGTGAGTGATGCCGCTGTGATTGCTGAATTCTCTGGTCAGGTAAAAAGAGAACCGGGTTTCTTTTTTGTTGTCTGTTATTTGTTTTTTGTTTCATTTTCGGACGGTCAGTGTAATCTCCTGTCCTTGCAGTTCTAGCGCATTTTGCACTGTGAGTTGATGGCAGTAATGATAAACGCCCGCGACATTGTATCCGGCGTGCACTTGACAGCTTCCAATGCAAGTAATGCAGGAGATGTTCCCATGCCTGTCTTTGTTTAGGTGCAGTCTTGTAGTGGCTCGGGGATGCAATTTAAAACATAGCATGCCCAGAAAGTCTTGGTGTAATCCTTCATAAGGGTGAGGTGCGATTTATATAGCAAAGAGTTGAAAGGCGAAAGGCGTTTAGTTCAGTCATTCAAATGCATCCTCCGTGCAAAAAAAAAAAAAAAAAAAAAAATGTAATCCACAATTGGAAAAATTATGTATGGCCTGCTTCGAACGGAGAATCTGAAGCCCCTTGAAAAGCTAGTAGCGGAAATAGAAGCTTAGGCATTTGGTTTAGGAGGCTCTATCAGATTTGTAGGACCTATGGTGGCATAGTGGTTAAAGCACTCAGCTGCTAACCAAAAAGGTCAGCAGTTCAAACTTACCAGCCGCTCCGCAAAAGAACGGTGAGACAGCCTGCGTCCGTAAAGATTCGCAGCCTTGAAAACCCTATGAGGCAGTTCTACCATGTTCTGTAGAATCGCTATTCCTAACGGATTTAGAAGGCGATGGGTTTGGTTTGGTTTTTGGTCATATCTGTAAGGAGCTCTGGTAGTGCTGTGGTTGAAACATTCATTTGCTAACTAGAAGAATGGTTGGTTGGAACCCACCAGCCACTAAGAGGGAAAATGATGAGGCATTCTGCTTCTGTAAAGATATATAGCCTTGGAAGCCTTGTGGTACAGTTCCACTCTGTCCTATAGGTTTCACCATGAGTTGGAATCTACTTGACAGCAGTGGGTTTTTTTTTAATGGGATCCTGGATTAAGGATCAGATACCAACTTTGGTTCTGGTATCAAAAAATATTCAAGGAGCTAAACCTGTATGTAGGAGCTCTGATAGCATAGTGCCTAAGGCTTTTGACTGCTAACCAGAAGGCTGGTGGTTCAAACCCACTAGCCACTCCTCGGAAGGAAGGTTGGGCAATCTACTTCCGTAGTGATACTGCCTCGGAAACCCAAGGAGGGGTTGCTATGAGTCGGGTCTGACTCGACGGCACATAACAACAACAACAACAAACCTGTATGTGAAAAATATATGGCCTTTTTTTTTCCTTCCCTACAGTGAAAGAAGAAAGGGATAGAAATCTAGAAAAAGACAACGGGGAAACCTGCAGATGTGTTTATTGAATAAATACTTGCTGTGGGCTACTCTGTGCCAGGCAGTGTTCTAGATGAGGTACAGGGACAAGGGACAGGATCCCTGCTTTGTGGCATTTACATTCTAATGGAGTACAGATCATAAATAAGCAAGTATATAAGGAAATAACAAGGCAGGGCAATTTCATGAGGAGTCATGAAGTGAGGAGACACTGGGAGGAGGTGACATTTAACCCAAGGGAGCTAACCATGTAACATTCAGGGGGAAAGGCATTCCAGGGAGACGGAATAGCAAGTACAAAGGCCCTAAGGCTGGGAAAAGCTGGCAAGTGTGAGGAACAGAAAGGTCACTGTGACTAGAGAGGACTGAGAGAAGGGGAGAGTGTGGAAAAGTGAGGTTAGAAACATAGGTGAGGCCACATCAGGCTAACCTGTAGTCATGGATTTTAATATGAACTTGGATTTTGTCCTTTTTACAATGAGAAACCATCGGAAGTTCAACAATGTATTTTGTGTATTCCCCAATCAGGACTCCAAGTTTGACAGTAAGACATAATCATTAAGATGACTGTCCTCAAGAGCCCCACAGAAGGGCCAATGAGAGGTTAAGGGGAGATGCTGAGCGAAAGGAATGATCTGCGTATAGCTGGTTACTTACTGCGCTGCAAGACTTACGGCAGACCCCAGGCGTCACATGGCCTGTTCACCCAGCTGTTCTGTCCCATCCAGGGTCTGGAGTCTCTCGCAAGCTCCCCTGACCTGTGCAACCCTCTGGAGAGGAAGAGGAGGGGGAGATCTGCTCTCTCTGGGATCCTGTGCTCACATCCCCATCAGGAACCCCGAATGCCCACCCCAGGCATCATCAACATGGAGGTCTGAGGTCCATGTGGCTTCTCACAGTGAACCAGGTAACATGTCTTCATTAGAACTCCCACCTCTATTACCACTTTTTTAAATGTATGGAGGAGTCAGCAACTTACAAGATGGAGAATCTGAAGGCCCAGAGAGGCTACTGATTTGTCCACTGTTGCACAGCAAGTTCAGGGCAGCATCCGTCCCAAATCCATGTCTCTTGACTGCCAGTCACTGCTCACCACCTCTAGCCCCTTCTTTGCTGCCTGCTCACTCCTTTCTCCCTCACCTTTCCTTTGGGCCTCTGAGTCTCATCCTCCTCATCTGTGAAATAGGCTGATAACCCCTTCCTCATGGGATTAAATGTTAGCTTGAGGGTTGAATAGCATAAAAGACATAAATGTGGTTTTGAAAATGCCCATGAGCCCTACGGATGTAAGGCATGATTATTACTTATTTACAGTTACCCTAGCGACCTGACAGGCAATGGGAATGATTGGAAACTGGCTCACACCCTGTGTTGGCTTTCAGGTGTTAAGGAAAATGCAGAGACGCCACAGCAGCAACACGGATAACATTCCACCTGAAAGGTAGGCTCTTAGGGGAGTAACAAGATCCAATTGGAAACTGCTTTACACAGTGATGGCCGTATTCTAAACACTCAAAGAATCCTAGCTTGCTGTTATTGTGGTACTTCTCAAAGCCTGTGTGACAAGTGAGACACTTGACACTTGAGCTAGAATTGCTATTTAAACCCAAGAGAGTACAGGTTGTGACAGTCCCAGCCTCTGACCCCTACCCCAACCTCCCCAGTGCTAGCACACAGCCCAAGCAGGCAGCCAAGCTTTTCCTCCCTCACTTCTTGCTCCCAGTCCCTTGCAACACTAGGGTCAGCTCCCAAATCACAAATAGCATCTCCAGTCCCAGCATTGGGACTGAGTTTCAAATCAAGCCTGCCTGTTCTACAGGGAAGAGCCTTCGGACAACCTGTTGGCCGAAATTGCAGTTTGGTCACTTCCCAACAGTGGTGCCTTTTGCACATAGCTACAATCCTCGGTCTCAGTTTCCCCATCTATAATGGCAGGTAGTAAAACTTAGAGGTTCTCAGGAATGAATATGGACATACACAGACACAGCATGTGGCTTATTATATACCATGCTTACTAAAGCTGTTTTCTGGCCTGTGAAGACAGAATTGCTGTCTGCTGTCAAGTGAACCATGAGATCTTTGGGACACACACCACAGCAGAAAACAATAACCACTGTGTGTTTTGAGTGCATGGAATACCAGGGTGGTACAAACATGCTCAAGCTCCTAACCAAACGGTGGAAGTTTCAAGTCCACCCAGAGGGGCCTGAGAAGAAGGTCCTGGTGATTGGCTTCCAAAACGTCAGTCCTTGAAAACTCCATGGAGCACAGTTCTGCTCTGACGCCTGAGGCCCCCCACTAGTGGGATCTCCTCGACAGCAACTGGTTCTGGTCATTGGTACTGAGCTTACATTGTACCACCCTCACATTATCCTGATGAGGTCGATTGGGAGGACAGCACAGGACCAGTGTGTCATTCTGTAGTGTGTAGGGTCACTGTGAGTCAGAACCGACTCATCAGCACGTAACCACAATAACACATTTATGTATTTTATACATATGTGTCCACACATACACATAATGCTTACATGTGTTATATATATGTGTATATATAAATATATGACTTTAGTACATTTTTAGTACATTTTATTATTTAGAGCCATTTTATGGAAAAATTCTGGGCAGCAATTAGAGTTCCCATATACCCTGTCTCCCCTTGCACTGAGTTTGCTCTGTTACTAGCATCTTCACTGGTGTGGTGTATTTGTTATAATTGATGAAGCAACACTGGCACATTATTATTAATAGTCTACACCGGGGTTCCTCTTGGTTTTGTACAGCTCTATGGGTTTTGACAAGTGCATGCTGTCATGTGTCCACCATTGCAGTCATACAGAATAGTCTTACTGCCCTAAAAATGTCCTGCCCCCCACCTATTCATCCACCCCTACTCTCCTGTCTCCCTATGCCCTTGGCAACCACTGATCTATTTTCTAGCTCAGGACTACTTTTATCACCATTTTACAGGTGAGGAAAACTGAGGCTCCAAGAGGGCGAGCAAATTGCCTAAAGTCACACAGCTGGGAAGTGGCAGGGCAGAAATTCGAGCTGCAGTCCATCTGCGCATGCTAAAGTCCTTACTTTGAACCAGCCGCATTCTGGCCCCTCCTATCTAGCTGCCTGCACCGGCTCTTCTCTCCTGGCTGCCTCAAGTACCAGTCTTTAAGTGGTTAAGTTGGACACACAGCCTCTGCCCCCAAGGAGTATTCTTTCCCAGATAGTCTGAACTCTCAGCTGCATGCTGAGCAGAGGCCCAGGGAAGGGAGGCCAGCTATAAAAAGCCCTTTGGTGAGCAGAGTGTCCCCTGAGAATACCCAGCACCCCCTGAGCCCAGTGAACTCAGAGTGCTGGCAAGCTCAAGGGGGGCGGGAAGGTTTTCCAGGGCCCCAGAGGGGTGACCGGTGAGAGAGGACGTTTCCCACATGGGCCAATGTGGGCTTCTGCCAGGATCCTACCTTCTGATCAGCTTCTTGAAATGCAGAAAAAGCACAAGAGCCCTTGAGGATCATAGCCATGGTGTTAGTTGTTGTTGTCATTATTGATATTATTACTGTCCAGACCCCAAGGGAGTCAGACCATACAATTCCTGGACGTTTGGAGCCAGCAGAGACAAGCCATCAGGGGAATGAGTAGCTGTCTATAGCAAGTACCCTACCTTGTACCAAGTTTATGATAACTTACACAACAGCCCCCAGGTCAAGTTTTCAAAGCCAAGGGAACCAACTCTGTGATTTCTTTGGACTGGCATTTCCCCTACTGTCTCATGGTTGTTTTGCAAGACTATCAATAGACTTTCCATGAAAAAAATAATTCCATGGTCAAATGAGTTTGAGAGATACTGGGCTGAAACAAAGCTAGGTTTTTCAACTGCAGGCCTTGTCAGAGCCTTTAGTGTGTTCGTTCATTCATGCCTTCAAACAGTATTTATTTAGCATCTTCTATGTGCCAGGTGTATTGTGCTGGATAGTAGAGGCACAATGGGCTTTGACCTCATTAAGGAACATCCAGTGTAAAGTGGTGGTTCTCAGTATGGGACAACTTTGGAGAAATATAAATGCCTGGGCCCACATTCTAAGATTTTGACTTAATTTGTCTATAACGTGGCCTAAAGGAAACCAAACCCACTGCCATCAAGTCATTCCAACCCTATAGGACAAAGTAGAACTGCTCCAGGTTTCCGAGGCTGTAAATCTTTACGGAAGCACCCTGCCTCATCTTACTCCAGCAGAGTGGCTTGTGGGTTCAAACCACTGAGCTTCTTGGCGAGAAACTAAATGCATTAACCACTCTGCCATCAGAGCTCCTTACAATGGGACCAGGCAACTGTGTTTTTTCAAACGATCCCTTGAGCAGTTATACTGTGCAGCCAGGGCTGAGAAAGGTTGACAGGTGTAGATGGAGAGAGAAGCAGGAAAACGATTACTGTAGTCATTCCCATGCAGGTGACAGGAGGGTGTGCATTAGTTTCCCTGCCACTGTAGGAAATCACCACACACTGGGTGACTTGAAGGGAGCCTGATGACGCAGTGGGTAAAGCACTTGGCTGCTAACCCATTTTTCAGTAGAGAAAACGGAGTACAGGGTTCTTAAGGCCCCTTGAAAGGGTGAAGCTGCAGGTTCAGTAAGAGCCTCTCTATTAAGTCTTCTTCCCATTACAGTCTGCTGCCCTGCAACTGCCAGCAATGACTGAGGCTGGATCCTCTTGGGAACTGGGAGCCATTGAACTTGAAGATTGTAGAGCCCTTGAGTCCTGAGATTATTCTAGAGTCATGGAATTCTGCGCTCCCTTTTCAGTAAAGCAACAGTGGTTAAAGATGTAGACTCCAGAGTTAGTCAGCCTGAGTTTGAATTCCCCTCGAAATATCTGTAACCCACTGTTCCACTCTGGGAAGGTTACCTTATCTCTCTGTGTCTGTTTCTTTATCTGTAAAATGAGGATGTTCTATTACTATCGTTAGGGATCCCTGCGTGGGGCACATGGTTAAGAGCTTGGCCACTAACCAAAAAGTTAGAAATGAGAATGCACCCAGAGGCACCTAAGAGGAAAAGCCTGGTGATAACTTCTGAAGGGTCACGGCCATTGAAGACCCATGGAGCACAGTTCTTATTTGATACCGATGGGGTCCCCATGTCAGCATTGACTCAACATCGGCTGATTTTATATTACTATTCCCAACCCACAGGCCTGAAAAGAGGATATAATGACTTGTTAGAAAAAACATTGAAAATCATCTGACATGTAGTAAGTTTTCAATAAAGATGATGGCCCTATTGCTGTCATTGTTGATGTTATCATTCGAGTGGTGTCTGTCTTTCTGTTCACCTGACTTGCTGGGCTTTCTCTCCCCCTACCCTCAGAAACCGCAGCCAAGCGCTCAGCTCCGAGGCGAGTGTGGATGAAGGCGGCGTCTTTGAAAGTCTGAAGGCAGAAACCGCCTCTCCCCCCGCACTCTTCTCAGGCTTAACCGGCTTAACCGGCCTGCCCGCAGGCAGCATCCCCGCCAGCCCCTTCCCATCCAGCCTGGTGTTGGGGTCCTCGGCCAGCGGCGGGGACGTGTTCATCCAGATGCCAGCCTCCAGAGAGGAGGGTGGCGGCCGGGGTGAGACAGGTGCCTACCACCACCGCCAGCCCCCACACCACTTCCACCATGGCCACCGTGGGAGCTCACTGCTGCAGCACGTGGGCGGGGACCACCGCGGGCACTCGGAGGAGGGGGGCGATGAGCAGCCCGGGACGCCGGCCCCTGCTCTGTCAGAGCTGAAGGCCGTCATCTGCTGGCTCCAGAAAGGACTCCCCTTCATCCTGATCCTCCTGGCCAAAGTCTGCTTCCAGCATAAGCTGGGTGAGTGCCCGAGTGGGGACAGCCTGCGGTGTCACCTGGACCCTGTGGCTTGGAGCTGGGGAAGGCAATAGAGGCAGACACGATGCATGGTGCTTAAACACCCAAGAAACCAAACCTGTTGCCATCAGGTCATTCCGACTCGTAGCGACACTATAGGACAGAATGGAGCTGCCCCGTAGGGTTTCCAAGGCTGTTATGTAAGCAGACTGCCACATTTCTCCCACAGAGCAGCTGGTGGGTTCCAACTATGGACTGTTCAGTTAGCAACTGAGTTCTTAACCACTGTGCCACCAGTTGATCTTTTGCGTATTGCTTAAGAGATTCTTACTGCCTAATCGGTTCAGAGTTCCTGTTTGGTGTGAGAAAAATTTTGGAAATAGATGGTGGTGAAGAGTGACCAACATCGTGAATATAATTAATGCCCCCAAATTTTACACCTAAAAATGGTTAAGATGGCAAATTTTATGTTATTTTTTTTCCCCCACAGTAAAATAAAATTAAAAAAAAAAAAAGTATGGAATTCTGAGACAGTGATAGGTTTAATTCCTGACTGACTAGCTGTGTGCTTTGGGCGAATCACTTACCTTCTCTGAGTCTCTTTTATCATCTGTCAAGAAGGGGTTGTGGTAGAAATTTCCTCAGATGATTGGTATGGAGCAGCGTAGTAAATAAGAGGATCTGAAACCTCTCCTATGACTCTAGGCAGGTTATTTAACCTCTCTGTGCTTTGGTTCCATCATCTATAAAGTGGGGATTATAATGGTACATACATGAAAGCATTGCAGTGAGGTTTACATGAGTCAGTGTAGGTACCTGGCAACTAGTAAGTTCTGTGCACATGTGGATTATTACTTTTATTCTATTTACGGGAGTGCCTGAGTGGTATAAACAATTAAGGGCTTGATACTTATTGTGAAGACATAAAATACTAAGCATGGAACCTGGCACATAGTAAGTGCTCAGTAAGTATTACCTATTGCTCTCATTAGAAAACAGGACAACGATTCATCAAGTGTGTAGCCTAGTGCCAACCTGTACCTAAAATTCAATAAATGGTTGACGCTCCACTGCTACTGTTGTTATTATGATTATTGCTTTCTGTTATTGGCTCATGATGCTGCCAGGCCCAGGAAGGCTCCTGAAGGCTACTGTTTATGTCCTCAGGTAGGAAACCTCTTGGGCCTGCTGCTTGCCATAGAAAATATCTAGAGGAGACTAGACCTCTGCCCCCTCTGGTAATTTCCAGCCAGCTCCAATCACCTTGCCTTCCTTGATGCGGTGCTACTAGATGAATGCCTCCTTTTCCATTCCTAAAAATGGAAGCCACCTTTTTCCACCTTCCCTCAAATTCCAGAACACTCAGAGTGAGGTCTTATTCTTGAGTGTGCTCGTTTTCTTCTTCACTTGGTAATTTTGTTTTATTTTTTAAAGCAAAGAAGAGAGTAGAAAGAGATCGTGAGGTGATTGGGTTTTATTTTATATGTCTCCAGTGAAGATATGGGGAGAAGAAAAACCTGGAACGCACACACTATTAAAAAAGTCAAAGCAGGCCCCAGGCACCATACATGCTGCACATTGTGTCAAATCTGAGTCCTGTCTACAGGAATAAAAACTGGGATGTGAACGCCGCTGAACCCACCAGTTGTTGTCGAGTCAGTTCCAACTCCTGGTCCCCCGACATGTGCTAGTAGAGCTCTAGGGTCTTCCATGGCTGCGTTTTTGGAAGCAGGTTGCCAGACCTTTCTTCCAAGGCACCTCTTGGTGGCCTTCCCCTGGGAGCCTTTCAGTTAGCAGCTGAGCATGCTTTTTGCACCACCAAGGGACTCTGAGAAAATCACTACTCAGGGAAAATTCCAGACTTTTCAAAATTAGGGACAATTAAATGAAATACAGAGTAAAACTGAATTCTGTACCCTTTGTGCCTGGATCATCCATACCTGTCATCCCAAAATCTTTTTCTCCTTTAACTTTACACTTTAATTCCTTGTAGTATTGCAGTCTTCTTCTTTGTATGATTTTTGTTACAAACCACACACCTCAGGTTCTTTTTGAGAGTAAAATTAATATAGACACCATTTACTAATTGCTAGAGATTATGTGAGCAGCTTTGGTGGCATAGTGGTCAAAGCATTTGGCTGCTAACCCAGAGGTCAGTGGTCCAAACTCATCAGTCACTCCGAGGGAGAAAGATGAGGCAGTCTGCTTCTGTAAAGATTTACAGCCTTGGAAACCCTATGAGGCAGTTTTGCTCTGTCTTAAGAGTTGGAATCGACTCAATAGCAGTAGGTTTGTGGCTTTAGAGATTATGTGGTATGAGTATTAGCCATCCATAATGTAAGTACTGTTTTTATTCTGCCCATTTTACAGATGAGACTGGGGCTTAAAGAGTTATAGTGTCTCTCCCAAGCTCACACACAGAAAAAGTGGCAGAGCCTGGATTTGAACCCAGGTTTACAGCTCCATAGTCCTAACCAGTGCTATAAAATGCCCTCCAGTGTCCTAAATTACATCCTAAATCGGAAGTGTGTACTCAGTGGCTCAGGGTTCCTGATGGTCTACATGGCAGCCCAAGTCCCCCAGATATAGGGATTTTCCTCTCTCTTCTATGAGTAGCCTGTATGTTCCAAGGGCACCAGGGATGGGTGTTTTTTAACTTTGCTCGCAGGCCAGTGCCAGGCCTGATGATAAGTGGGTATTGTCGGACCCTCTTATTCCTGCAGGCATTGCTGTGTGCATCGGGATGGCCAGCACCTTCGCCTACGCCAACTCCACACTCCGAGAACAGGTCTCTCTGAAGGTGAGTCACCCGATGTATTCGTCTCCTGTGGCTACTATAAAAAAATGACCACAAACTTAGTGGGTTGAAACAACACAAAATCACTGTCTTAGTGTTTGGTAAATCAGAAGTCCAAAATGGGTCTAAAATCAAGGGATCAATGAGATATTTCTTTCTAGAGGCTCCAGGGGAAGATCTGTGCCCTTGCCTTTTCCAGTCTCTAGAAGCCGCCCACATTCCTTGGCTCACGGCCCCTTCCTCCATCTTCCAACAGCATTGCTGTGTCTCTGACCGTTCACCAATGTCATCTCCCTGCCACTCCTTGTCCACATTTAAGGACTCTTGTGATTATACTGGGCCCACCTACATAATCCAGAGTCATCCCCTTCTTTTTAGGGTCAGGTGATGAGCAACCTTAACTCCATCTGCCACCTTCATGCCCTTTGCCTTGGAACTTAATGTAGTCACAGGTTCTTAGGCTTAGGATATGGTGCTCCTGGGCTTTCCCTCCACATCATGAATGTCCTCTAACATCTGCTGTTTAATCACTGTATCCAGCACAGAGCTGAGCCCATTGCACATCTCATTTTTCCAGTTCATCTCAACAATGCTGGAAGGGAAGCAAAATCATTACTTGTTTTCCAAATTAGAAACAGTGGCTTAGAGACACTGAGTTCCTTGCCTGAGGTCACACAGCCATTACAAGCGGTGGCCTCAGGATTTTAACTAGGTAGTTGATCCAAAGCCTGTACCCATCCTGGGTTCAAATCCCAGTTCCTCCATCCACTGTGAGCTTTTGAACAGATTACCTTGGTGACCTCCACCACCCTCGCCACCTCAGATACGGGAATTTTTCGTGCCACCTTCATAGACCGTTTGGGAGGGTTGGATGGGATCATGTGTGGAAGGTATTTAACACAGGGAACATTCACTTGCACTCCATTTTCTGAAACATGATTTCTACTGTGCATGTGATCCCGTAATAATTGTCATTACCTTTGACCTTTCTGTGGTACCCTCTGCTCTCTCAAAAGCACATAGGCCTCCATGGGGCACAGAGGCCACCTTAGTCTCCATTTCACCTTTGAGCACTGTGGGGCTCCAGAATTGGGAATGAAGGCAGAAGTTCTTCTTGACCCCGTAGTCTATCATGCTCTGCACGCGGACCCCTTCTGCTGCTGTTAAAGCAGCCATTGCTGCTGTTAGGTGCTATTCTGGTTTCTTAGTGCCACTCTGACAAGAATAGACCACAAATGGGATGGCCTTAACAAACAAGAGTTTATTCTTAAAATTTGGAGGCTTTAAGTCCAAATTCAAAGGCCAGGCTCTAGGGGCTGGGTGAAAGCCCCTCAACCTTGGGGTCCAGCTCTGCCTCCTGCTCTGGGCCCACTGGAGCTAGAGGCATTTCTTCACTCAGACAGCTGCTGACTACTGAGGCTGAGAAGCCCCAGGGTTGACAAGTAAAGAGGTACAGTCCCAATGTTACCAAACCACATGGCAGGCCATTAACTTAAGTCCATTGTAAATCCCAAGGTTGGCAGAACATAGGCTGCTGAGCAATGACATGGCTACATGCAGGGTCCAGGTGTGCCATAGGGTAGAGACCATTCTCAAAGCTTCTCCTTATACACAGGAAGCAGACCACATCCCTAAAGCAGCTACTCAGCTGCTTGTGGTAGATCCCACCATGGAGCTGATTGCCAGTCTCCTCATGGGGAATAACTACCACCAGCTGCCCAGCCACTCGACCAGGCCCAGCCAAGTTGACACACAAACATAACCACCACAGGTGCCATCACGTCAGTTTCTACTCACAGCAACCCTCTGTCCAGTGGAATGAGGCACTGCTCAGTCCTGTGCTGTCCTCACAGTCATTGCTATGTTGCAGCCACTGTGTCAGTCCATCACATTGAGGGTCTTCTCCTTGTTCGCTGACCCTCTACTTGGCCAAGCATGATGTCTTTCTCCAGGGTCTGCTCCCTCCTGATAACATGACCAAAGTATGAGAGATCAAATAAAACAGGTTGACTCAGAAACACAGTGGGAGACTTTGGGGGTTGGCTGTCTCCCAGAGCCAGTAAGATCCAAATGGGAACTTGATTTGAATTTTAGGGCCCAGGAGATACCTGGTTCTGTCCTTGGCTGGGCTTCCAGGGGTCTTGGCACCCTACGAAGCTACAGGTGGTGTTTTGCCTGAAAGTGCATAGTTCCTGTGAGAGAGGCTCCACGTGACCCTCCAAAACCTTGGGAATCTCAGCTTCCTGCTAGAGAGCTCCCCTCCTTTGTCCTTCAGAGTGTGACTTCTCAGAGCATTGCTCATTCCCCCTTTCTGCTCCACCTTTGGGCTGGATTTAGAGAATTAAACTGGAATCTATTATTTATTGGGGTAAAAAGGGCTGCTGAGTGGCTTAATCATATTGATAAGAGCAGTTGGTTGGTTGGAGGTGGTTTCTAGGGTCGTTAACCTTGACCGCTCCTGGAATAATGGGTAGATAGAGATGCATCATTTATTTTGACCAGTCTCTGGAAATGCATGTGTGTAACGGTGTGAGGGGCGCTGGGCTGTGTCTGGAGACAGTGTGTATCGAGCATTTACCGAAACCACCGGGAAGGTTACACTGGGAAAGTTATGACCTCATCTTATTCCAGCAATGCAGCCGCCCTGCTCCAGGAAAAGATGAGCTTTTGTGAATCAGCAGCAGAGGGTCTGTGTCTGTCTCCCAGGCTACACAGGCTCTTCTCAGCATCTCCTCTGGACGTTGGCAAGGATTTGCTTTCAGGCTGAGAAGCTACTGTGAAATAGCAAATTGAGAAGGTTTTCCACTTTGTCTTTCTGGTAGTAAACAAATGAAGATGGAGAAAGATATTGGGGGCTGGATTATGAAGGGTTTTAATGACCAGACCTAAGAGTTTGAATTTAATCCTGTAAATATGACCCTACAATGAACAACCAGCCCGGGGTGGTATCCCAGGAGTCCATTCATGGAAAAGTTACATCAGATGTTTCTGACAGGTAGATGGAATCTACTGCTCTGCCATCACGCCTTAACAATGAGACCTACCATTTGTTGTTGTTGTTATGTGCCATTGAGTATTTAGTGAGCCTGAAATACATACCTGTACCAGACTGAATGTTTTGTATTTGTAAATATTTATGCTGAACAACTCTCCGTTTTCTAATGTGGACACTGGGCCTTAAAATGTGCCCTTGAGAGGGGGAAAGGAGAGGAAGCTTTGGTTTGCAGGGCATTGAGTTGATACTGATGGTGGTGGAACATTTTGGAAAAGGCCAGCAATAATGGTGGCACAGCATGAAAAATGTCATCGGTGTCCCTGAGCTGTAAATGGGGAAGGTGCTATGTTGGTGAGTGTTTGTTGTGTAGTTATCACCACAATAAAAGTGAAAAATAAATAAGTACCCTTGAGCAAAAGTTACTGAACCTCTCTGTGCCTTAGTTCCCAGCAGTAAATGTATGTTAACAGGTCCTGTGTGCCGGCCACTGTTGCAAGCATTCTGTGTTCATTAATTCTCAAACTCTGCAGGGTAGATCCTACTACACCTGTTTTGAGGAGAGGGAAATGCAGAGAGTTTAAGTAGCTTGCCTGGGTTGCACAGCTCCCTGACAGCAGACCGAGGACTTCCCCCTGGGCACTTCCACTCTGGAGTCTGCTGCTAACCACAGTGCTTTCCTGCCTTTTCAGATAGTGCTCCAAGCGGGTTCCTATCATTCTGTCACCTTCTCTGTATGCACCCTTTGGTTCAATTGAAATGGAAAGATGCTAGTGTCTACCCTCCAGCATCAGCTCTGCCTTCTTTAAACCCTCAAGAAAGAGAAAAGTTGTCGCTCATCACGAAACATTCTGGAATGTTCTACCATGAGTGGCTCACAGCATCCCCACAGGTCTCTTGCTTTGTCTCTAGGAGAAAAGGTCGGTGCTGGTCATCTTGTGGATCTTGGCCTTTCTAGCGGGGAACACGCTGTATGTCCTCTACACGTTCAGCTCCCAGCAGCTATACAACAGGTCAGCAGGCGAGTTTGACTCTCACGGTGCATGTGAGGGGGAGGGGCTTGGCGGGCCTGGGGCACCCCATCCCTTCACCTGAGAATGCTGCCACAGCTCTGTCCCACATTGTGACATTCAAATTCCATCCTGTTACATACACACATGTACCTGGAGCACCACTCTCCAGTAGAAATACAACACAAGCTACATATGTAATTTCACATTTGCTAGTAGCTATGTAAAAAAAATTAAAAAGGAAATAGGTGGAATTCATTTTAATGATAGATTTTATTTAAATAAACCTATCCAAAATATTATCATTTCAATAAGCAATCAATAGTTAACAAGATGTACATGCAGACTACTTAACCCAAGATGAGGCACCCACATACTCTATTGGTAATGCATCCCTTGGAGCAATCGACTATGGGGCACCAGAGGGGCAACATTCCATGGAGGAAATGCAGGACACACAGGAGTGCATAACTCCAAGGGGCACCGGAGGAGGGTTACTGGGCAGGGAGGGGAGGAGACTGGGTTAGGATTGGGCATGGTAAATAGGGAGTGAAACGAAATGTACACATAACGTATGTAAAACAAACTCTTAAAATAAAAAAATTAAGTAAAATGATTCTATAAAATCCAAAATATATATATATGAACTATTGGGATACCTTACTTTTTTTTAACGTTACGTCTTTGCAATCTGTTGTTTTACACTTACAGTACATGTCATTTCAGACTAGCCACATTTCAGTGCTCAATATGGCTGATAACCTCCACATTGGGCAGCACAGGCCTAGAACATTTCTGGAAGGACACACAGAAAACTGGAAACAGTAGTTGCCCAGGGACTGGAACTGTAGATCAGAAACTTACTTTTCACTGTGCAGCCTTTTGTCTCTTCAGTCTTTTTTTCTATCTTATAAATGTAATAAACTAAACCAACCCAAACTCACTGCCATCAAGTCGATTCTGACTCATAGCGACCCCCTTTGGGTTTCCGAGGTGGTAAATCTTTACGGAAGTAGATTACCCAGTCTTCCTTCCACAGAGTGGCTGGTAGGTTTGAACTGCCAACTTTCTGGTCAACAGTCAAATGCCTTAGGCACTGTGCCACCAGAGCTCCTTCCAAATTCAGCTACCCCACATCCTAAGGACTCTGTGCAGAGGGGTCCTAGGAGAGTGAGGGGGAGTCACAGATCCATATCAGAGGCAGCAGTGGTTCCCAAGGCACAACTGAAGATTGTGTTCTTTGTATCAGTAGTTACACAGCCAGACACCATGCGGAAGTAGTCTTCCCTTTCCCATGTTACAATAATGTGGTAAGTTTTTTCCATAGCAGATAATTATTAAAACCGAAAAAAACCAAACTCACTGCCGTCAAGTTAGATCCGACTCATAGCGACTCCTCCTTGGGTTTCCAAGGCAGTATCACTATGGAAGTAGATTCCCCAACCTTCCTTCAAGGAGTGGCTGGTGGGTTTGAACTGCCAGCCTTCTGGTTAGCAGTCAGATGCGTTGGGCACTATGCCACCAGAGCTCCCTGATAATTATTATCAGAGGTGAATGCAAATAAATGAACTAGTACAATGCTTATGGAGCCCGGAGCCCCAGTGGCGCAACACTTAAGTGCTCAGCTGCTAACCAGAAGGTTGGCGATTCAGAACCACCTAACGGCTCCATGGGAGAAAGACCAGGAAATCTCTTTCCATAAAGGTTAGAGCCTGGAAAATTCTATGGGGCAGTTCCCCTCTGCCACATGGAGTTGCTATGAGTCAGAATGGACTCGGCAGTGCTCAGCAACAATAATAATGCCAACCTTGCCAGAGCTGCCTAAACCAGTGAAACTGAACCCACTGCCATCAAGTTGATTCTGACTCTTAGCACTCCACGTTGAGTTTTCAAGGCTATAAATCTGTATGGAAGTAGACTGCCTCATCTTCTTCCAGCAGGGCATCTGGTGGGTTTGAACCGCTGACCTTCCGGTTAGCAGCCAAACACCTTACCCATTACACCACTAGAGCTCCATGTTGTTGTTGTTGTTATGTGTCGTCAAGTCGGCTCCAACTCATAGCGACCCCTCCTTGGGTTTCTGAGGCAATATCACTACAGAAGTAGATTGCCCAACCTTCCTTCCGAGGAGTGGCTGGTGGGTTTGAACCACCAGCCTTCTGGTTAGCAATCAAGTGCCTTAGGCAC
>NW_006921635.1:10667060-10678523 GCF_000298275.1 Orycteropus afer afer
TGATACCGATTCTACTCAAAGTATTCCAAAACATAGAAAAGGATGGAATCCTCCCTAACTCATTTTATGAAGCAAGCATAACCTTAATACGAAAAAGTGGTTCCTAGACTTGGGGATTTCACAGACCAGTATAATATCCCCCCAAAAAAGTTGAGGGGTCCATCACGTATACCAGCGTATCCTTTTCATTGTTGTTGTTAGGTGCCATGAGTTAGTTCCAACTCATCACAAACCCATGTACAACACAACAGAACACACCCAGTCGTGTGCCGTCCTCACAGTCATGGCTGTATTTGAGCCCATCGTTGCAGCCACTGTGTCATTCAGGGTCCTTCTCTTTTTCACTGACCCTCTCTTTACCAAGCATGATGGCCTTACAGGGACTGGGCCCTCCTGACAACATTCTTTTGATTAAGAAAATCTTTAAAAAAAATCCTCTACCACTACTTTTATTTCCTACAAGAATGGGCTTTTTAACACAAAAAGATTAATCGATCAGGAAAAGAACAATCCTTTAGGTGGAATAATTAAAATTCATTTTAAAATACATATGTTTGATTGAATAGATAGAATATTTATCATGAATTTATAATGAAATAAAAAATTGGTATGTAATGGTGGAAAAAAAGGAAACGTTCGGGAATCACTGAGCTAGAGGATGCTGGCAGGCTGGAGGTGCTCAGCATCGGACCCTGCAGGGCTGTGATTACACAAGAGGTTTTTGTGGAGGGGGTGGGGGGTGGGGGCGGGGAAGAGTACTGGTCACAGGGAGCCTCTAGGACAAGGTGAAACTCAAGTCAAGCTTTCAGATCATGTCCCTCTGCTTTGAAAATGCATTTTGAGAAATGAACAGTTACCCCACCTTCTCAGGACCACCCCACAAAAGCAGTTTGAAGAGTCAGTTCCAAGACATCAATACACATCACACATCCCACATTAGGTGAGTGGTACAGAGTGCCAGGGTCAAGGTCCTGGTGGGGATAAGAGGAGGTGGAGTTTCCCAGAACCTTGGATGGATTTCCAGCTAATGCCATTCTGTGGGCACGGTCAGATTCACTGGCTCAGCCCTCTGTACCCCCATCAAGCCAGGGCCGAGTCAGACTGGCTGCACAGAAAGAACATGAGAAGGCCTTGAGAAGAAAGGAGCAGAGTAGAGTCCTCTTCGTTGCTGTCACAGATCTTGAATGTGGTTGCAGGTGACACCAACAGCCACCTTTTTTTTTTTTTTTTTTTTAATTTTCACTGTGATTTGGGTGAAAGTTTACAGAGCAACTTCATTTTCCATATAGCAGTTCACATACACTTTGTCTCATGACATTGACTGCAGTTTCTCACAATGCAACAGCTTTCTTCCCACTTCCTCCCCATAGTTACCTGTTCCCTGTGTCCTTCCCTCCCATGCACTCCTGCCCTCTGAGCTGTCTCCCTGTGCATACACAGCCCTTCTATTCCCAAATATTCTTTTCACCATTACTTGACAATTTTTTATTTCATTATAAATATTTCATCTATTCAATCAAACATATATTTTTAAATGAATCTCAAATATTCCACCTAAAGGACTGTTCTTTTCCTGATTGATAAGTCCTTCGGTGTTAATAAAATAGCCCTCTATTCTCCCAGGGTTAATCTCTCCAAGGAGTGTATCTGCCTGATGTAAATGTTCACCTCATATGGCTGTCTTTGGTTTGGCTGGAAGCCATGGGAGCAGCCACCTTTTCTTATTTTGTCCTCCCAGTGACCCAGCAAGGTATCACTGTGTCCATTTCACAGGTGAGGAAGCTGAGACTTAAAGAAGCCAAATACATCTTTTCGCATGGCTAATGACAGCAGAGCTATGTACCAACAGCCAACTATATCCAGAGCTCATGGTCTTAACCACTGCCCCATCTGAATCACTCAGGGAGTGTGTTATAACAATGCATATTCTCGGGCCCCACCCCAGACCTAGTGAATTGGCATCTCTAGGGATGGGACCCAGGAATCTGCCTTTTTTATGACACTCCCCAGGCAAGTCTAAAGCACAGGGAAGTTGAGAACCTCCCAAGTACTTTGTGGTTCTTAACCCTTGCAATGCATTAGGAATTCTGATTTCATTGAGTGGAGTTAGTGTGGGCAGTGCAGTTTTCCAAAGTCCCCCAGGCCATTCACTTGCTCAGCTGGGGTTGAGAACGTCTCCTTTTTGCTCTAGGAACAGAAAGATTTGATATCAGCCTCACTAATTCTCAGAAACTAAAAAACTCACTGCCATCGGGTCAGACCCGACTCATAGCGACCCCTCCTTGGGTATCCGAAGTGGCATCACTACAGAAGTAGATTGCCCAACTTTCCTTCCATGGAGTGGCTGGTGGGCTTGAACTGCCAGCCTTCTGGTTAGCAGTCAAGTGTCTTAGGCACAAAAGGAGGACCTCAATTGCAGTGATGTTACCAGAGAACTAGATGTAGCTGGCTGCTCATCTCTGGAAGTGAGGGCAGTCCCCTTGACTCCCTTTTTCTCCTTTACTTGGAAGAATTCAACCTTTCTGGACCATCAGAGACAACACTCATCCCAGAGCAACCCTGTCAGTGCACAGGACCCTGAGGTCCACTTTCTCCCTTCCATTATTCCCTCCCAACACAACAGTGTCCAGGATCAGCTGGGCCATGCTGCTGTTACAGATAAACTTCTGCTTTCGCAAACAGTGAACCACTTGGTTAATAATTGAAAGGTTGGCAGTTTGAATCCACTCAGAGGCACCTGAGAGGAAAGACCTGGCCATCTCCTTCTGAAAGATCACCGTCATTGAAAACTTGATGGCGCACAGGTCTACTCGGATACAGTGGGGTTGCTGTGAGTCAGAATCGACTCAGCGGCAACTGGAAAACGAAACAACTTTTCCAGAGTTGCTTTCTTGATCACGCAAAACCCACTGCCAAGTTGGACATCCTTCCTCGCCATCTGGAACATGTAACCACCAAGGTCACCTTGGGAGACGAAGCCAGGAGAGGAGGGACTCCCACAAGGGCTTTTACAGGAACATCACTTCCCTGGAACAAGTGACTGTCCCTTCCACCCTCATCCCATTGGCTAGAACTCAGTCACAGTCCCAGGTTAACTACAAAGGAAGTTGGGAATGTTCGGTGCTGTCAAGTCGATTTTTGACTCACCGTGACAGAGTGGAACTTCCCCATAGAGTTTTCTGGGCTATAATCTTTATGGGAGCACATTGTCAGGTCTTTCTCCCAGTGATCATCCCAAGCTGGCTGGTTGACTTCCGTAGTCAGCCCTCTCTACTGTCCTGGGATCACAGTTAAGGGCCTGATTTACACTTTATATGTTTTATTGCAGAGGCACCAGTTAGTGTTAAATTCACTTATCTGGATATTTTTTCCATTGTTTTTGTGCTGTTTCTGTTTTGGTTTTATTAGCCTTTTTTTTTTGTTTTTTTTTTTGTTTTTATTTTGTTTTAGACAGCGACTGAGGGGGTACAAGGGTGTTTTTCCACAGATTGATAAGTACTTACATTTATTTCTCAAGTACTAGAAATTTAATTTAATGCAGTAGGAACTTAAAGTCTTGACATCACCCTCACTAATTAAGTTCCCTGAAAGGGAGAATCTCAAGCCAGTGACATTATCAGAAAGTTATAATAACTCATATAACCATACTGTTCAATAATTTCCACATTCTGTGGGATCACCTTTCTTTGGAATGGGTATAAATATGGATCTCTTCCTGTCAGTTGGCCAGGTAGCTGTCTTCCACATCTCTTGGCATAGTCGAATGAGTGCCTGCAGTGTGGCATCTGTTTGTTGAATCATCTCAATGAGTAGTCTGTCAATTCCTGGAGCCTTGTTTTTTACCAAATCCCTCAGTGCAGCTTCAACTTCTTCCTTCAGTACCATTGGTTCTTGATCACATGCCACCTCCTGAAATGGATGATCTACCAGTTCTTTTTGGTACAGTGACTCTGTGTATTCCATCCATCTTCTTTTGATGTTTCCTGCATCATTCAACATATTGCCCATGGAATCTTTCAGTATTGCAATTTGAGGCTTAAATTTTTTCCTCAGTTCTTTAATCTTGAGGAGTGCCAAGTGTGCTCTTCCCTTTTGGTTTTCTAACTCCAGGTCTTTGCACATTTCATGATAATAATTGACTTTGTCTTCTCAAGCTGTTCTTTGAAATCTTCTGTTCAGCTCTTTTATCCTGTCGATTCTTCCATTTGCTTTAACTACTGTCCATTCACAACAACAACAACAACACTCTCCATTCAAGGGCAAGTTTCAGAGTCTTTTCTGACATCCATTTTGGTCTGTTCTTCCTTTCCTGTCTTTTGAATGATCTTTTGCTTTCTTCATGGATGATGTTCTTGATGTCATCCTACAATTCCTCTGGTTTTCAGTCATTGGTGTTCAATGCATGAAATCTATTCTTTAGATGGTCTCTAAATTCAGGAAGAATATAATCAAGGTCATATTTTGGCTCTCATGGACTTCTTTTAATTGTCTTCAACTTCAAGTTGAATTTGCATATGAGCAGTTGATGGTCAGTTCCACAGTGAGCTCTTACTGAAGATAATTCAAAAATGATTGCAGCAGTATATTGACAGAGAACTTCCAGAAATGCAAGCTGGATTCAGAAGGGGACATGGAGCGAAGGATATCATAGCTGATGTCAGATGAATTTTGGCTTAAAGCAAAGAATACCTGTAAGATGTTTACGTGTGTTTTATTGACTATGCAAAGGCATTCAATTGTGTGGATCATAACAAATTGTGGATAACATTGAGAAGAATGGAAATTCCAGAACACTTAATTGTATTCATGAGGAACTTATACATAGACCAGGAGTCTGTCATTCTAACAAAACAAAGGGATACTGCATGGTTTAAAATCAGGAGGGAATGCGTCAGGGTTGTATCCTTTAACCATACTTCTTCAATCTGTATGTGAGGAAATAGTCCAAGAAGCTGAACTATATGAAGAAGAACGTGGCATCAGGATTGGAGAAAGGCTCATTAACGACTTGAGATATGCAGACGACACAACTTTGCTTGCTGAAAGTGAGGATGACTTGGAATACTTACTGATGAAGATTGAAGAATACAGTCTGAAGTATGGATTACACCTCAATGTAAAGAAGACAAAAATCCTCACAACTGGACCAACAGGCAGCATCATGAGAGATGGGGAAAAGACTGAAGTTGTCAAAGACTTCATATTGCTTAGTTCTACAATCAGTGCCAGTGGAAGCAGCAGTCAGGACAAGAGACCTATTGCATTGGGCAAATCTGTTGCAAAAGACCTCTTTCAAGTGCTGAAGAGCAAAGATACCTCCTTGAAGACTAAGATGCCCCTAACTTAAGCCATGGCATTTTCAATCGCCTTATATGCATGAGAGCTGGACAATGAATAAGGAAGACTGAAGAAGAGATGATACTTTTGAGTTATGCTATTGGCAAAGAATGCTGAAAGCACCATGGACTGCTAAAAGAACTAACACATCTGACCTGGAGGAAGTACAGCCGGAATGCTCCTTGGAAGCAAGAATGGCCAGACTTTGTCTCATGTACTTTGGTCGTGTTGTCAGAAGGGACCATTCTCTGGAAAAGGATGTCATGCTTGGTAAAGTGGAGGGTCAGTGAAAGAGGAGGCCCTCAATGAGATGGACAGACACAGTGGCTGCAGCAATAGGCTCAGGTGTAGTAGGGATTGTGAGGCTGGCACAGGACCAGGCAGTGTTTCATTCTGCTGTACACTATGAGTCAGAGACAACTCGACGGCACATAACAACAAAAAATATAACTGAATAATAACCTATTAGTTATTAAAAAAAAAAAAAAAAGACCTGTTTCCATCAAGTCAGTTCTAACTTACAGCAATCCTATAGGACAGAGTTGAACTGCCCCATAGGTTTTCCAAGGCTGTAATCTTTACAGAAGCAGAGTGCCACATCTTTATTCTGTGGAGTGGCTGGTGGGTTTGAACTGCTGACCTTTTGGTTGACAGCCAAGCACTTTTACCACTGCACCACCAAGGCTCCTTATATCAGTTATATGGACTGATACATATTTTATTGTCAGTTTTACTTCTCATTAGGTACTACCGCCAGTAAATAATATTTATTATGATATGATTATATGATTTTATGTCAAATAAGGAGTTCTGGTGGCATAATGCATAAGGCACTTGACTGCTAACCAGCAGGCTGACAATTCAAACCCACCATCCACTCCTCGGAAGGAAGGTTGGGCAATCTACTTCCGTAGTGATACCACCTTGGAAAGTCAAGGAGGGGTCGCTGTGAGTCGGGTCCGACTCCACAGTAGTGAGTTTGGTTTTTTGGTTTATAAGTCAAATGTTTTTAAAGTTTATCAAATACTTTTCTCTGTATTTATCAAATACTTTTCCTCTGTACATGAACAGCTGCTCAAACTTGAAGGCCATTTGGCTTTCCTAATTAACCCATTCGAATGGGCCAAGAATTAGCTTGTTCCCAGTTTGACAAATGAGGAAACTAGGGAAGGCTTAAAGAAGTTAAATTCTTTCCCAAAGGTCACAAAGCTGAGTGGCAGAATTAAGAATCTCCATTTTTGGCTATACAACCTTCAGTATGGATTATACCTTAACAAAGCAAAAATCCTCACAACTGGACCAGTAAGCAACATCACAATAAACAGAGAAAAGATTGACATCTAGAATTTCATTTTACTTGGATCCGCAATCAACGCCCATGGAAGCAACAATCAAGAAATCAGATGACATATTGCATTGGGTAAATTTTCTGCAGAAGACCTCTTTAAATTGTTAAAGAGGAAAGGTATCACCTTGAAGACTAAGGTGTGCCTGACCCAAGCCATGGTATTTTCAGCTGCCTCATACGCATGTGAAAGCTGAACAATGAATAGAGAAGATTGAAGAAGAATTTATGCATTTGAATTGTGGTGCTGGCAAAGAATATTGAAAATACCGCAGATTGGCAGAAGAACAAATAAATCTGTCTTGGAGGAAGTGCAGCTGGGATGCTCCTTGGAAGCAAGAATGGCCACCCTTCATCTCATGTACTTTGGTCCTATGGTCAGAAGGGACCAGTCCCTAGAGAAGGATGTCATGCTTGGTAGAGGATGAGCAAAAGAGGAGTAGACCGTCAGTGAGATGGATTGACATGGTGGCTCTAGCAGCGGGCTCCAGAATGGCAGTGGTTGTGAGGATGGTTCAGAACCAGGCAGTGTTTTGTTCTCTTGTATATAGCGTTGCTGTGAGTCGGAGCCAACTCAAAGGCATCTAACAGCAATAATACTGTTGGGCATTGGTCTCTGAATCCTGGCCCTAAGACTCATCAAGAAGGTCCCAGAAGTCCCCCAAATGTACTGCACTCCCTCCTTGGGGGCCAGTCAGAGCCTGTGGGAGCCCACCAGCCTTACATGAACAGCTGCTCACACTTGAAGGTCATGACTCCCCTGGAGACAGCCAGGATGTGGGAAGACACTAGAGGTTTTGTGAGCAATTGCTGCCGTCATAGACGTTTTTCATTGATTTTGCCCTACTCTAGCTTTTTAAAGGTTTTTACTATAAATAGAAACAGCGTTTTGTTTTTCTTTCTTTCCACTAGAAATAGACTTTTAAAAATAAAAGTAAAAACTAGGCCAATGCGTTTGTGGTAGTGGTGTTGCTAGCTGCCCTCGGGTCGGCCCCCAACTCAAGGCAACCCAGCGCACAACCGAAAGACGCTGCCCGATCCTGCACCATCTCCATGGTCAGTGGGCATGGGGCTTACTTGCTCCATAGGGTTTTCACTGGCTGATTTTTATAGAAGTAGATTGCCAGGCCTTTCCTCCTAGTCTGTGTTAGTGTAGAAGCCCCACTGAAAGCTGTTCAGCATCAGTAAGCCTCCACTAACAGAGGTGTGGTGGCTGGCCACAAGGTACACTGAGTGGGAATCAAACCTGAGTCCCTGCATGAAAGGGGAGGATTCTACCACCAGACCACCAATGGCACCGCCTGCAATGCATTCCTAGGATGTTACAGTTAGGGGGCCTCGTTCTGCCCCTTTTCAGCCAGCCTGGCAGGGTATTGCCACAGCAGTTAGAAAGCAGCTGTGTGTACTGTGCCCTGCCTTGAAGGGGACAGATAGGACTCAGTCTGACCCTTGCTCAGAGCCACTAATCCAGAGGCAATAGAGGCGAGGGCAGTCGGCACAGATCGGAGTGCTGGTTCTAGGCCCAGCTCCACAAGCCAGATGAGACATTGTGGGCAAGTCCCGCTGCCTCTTAGTGCCCCAGTTCCTTTACTCAAAATGGGACTGTCACTGAACATACTTCATAGAGTCTTTGGGGAAATGAAATGAGTTAAGGTATATAACATGGAGTCTAACTGCCATGGCGTGAGGTGCCAAACTATTTAAGCTGCTATTGTTATTACAAATAACATCATCATCCTCAGAGGTGGTAGAGAGCAGAGCTACTCAGAGTGTGGTCCGTAAGAACTGCTTATTATCTATTTGCAATGAGATAAGTACAGAAATTGAGCATGAGTTTAACTTACCTGCTCACAGACAGGTAACGTGCATTTACACGCTCTGTGTAACATTGCTGTAGTGTTAGGATTGAGAGCACTAACTGTAGCCAAGATGCCTGGGTTCAGATCCACCTCTGTCCTTTAATTGTTGTGTGACACTGTGCATGTCGCTTTGCCTTTCTATGCCTCGATTTTCTCATCTGCAAAATGGAGTGATACTGGTGGCTGCCTTGCAGAGCTGCTGTTACCAACATCATCGCTGCATGGCAGGCACTGTGATTTGTCCATTGGCTTATAAATCCTGCCGACAGCACCATGAGAGGGAGGGAGTGATTCCCATTTTATTGATGAGAACACTGAGGCTTTCTGAGATGATGTTACCTGCCCAGGCTGGGTAGCAAATTAATGGAGAAACCTAGGTTCAAATTCGTGTCTCTGTGACTCTAATGCCCTTATGCTTATCATGAAGTGTGACCTTGGGTGACTCTAAGCTTTGTTGTTGCTGGCTGTCATGGAGTAGGCCCCCAACTCATGGTGACCCCTTGTATCATGGAATGAAATGCTGCCCGGTCCTGTACCAGCCCCACTGGGGATTGGACACTCCAAGGTTTAGTGAGTCCTTTATAAAAGGAGGTAAGCACTGCTCACTGTGCAGGGTTGCTGCAAGGATTTAATGTGATACGGTAAGTAAAGAGCTTAGCAAATACCTGGCTCATCAATTTCCTTCCCTCCCTTCCACCCTTTGTGAACTTGTTGTGGACACATAAAACTAGAGGGACCACTGCAGTGCTCCAGGTCCAGGTCATCATCGTTTAATCCTTGTGGGATCTGAGGCTCAGAGAGGTTAAGAGACTCTCCTGAGATCACACAGCAGGTTAATTAGGAGCAGATTCAGCATCAGGACAGACACCTGAGACCCGGTTCAATAATGGTGCATGGCTCCCAGAACAAGTAGAGAAGGTGCTGAGAGCCAGGCCCTGAGCAAGCATCCTGACTCTGTGACTCCTCCTCCTCAGCCTCATATTCCTTAAGCCCAACCTGGAAACCCTGGACTTCTTCGACCTGCTGTGGATCGTGGGGATCGCAGACTTTGTACTGAAGTACATCACCATCGCCCTCAAGTGCCTCATAGTGGCCCTGCCCAAGATCATCCTGGCGGTCAAGTCCAAGGTAGGCATTGGCTGTAGTCACCGGTGAGCCCCAATCATGCTGATTATGCAGGCACTCAAGGTGCCTTCTGAACGAGTAAGGACGGGGTGTAGAATAACAGCAGTCTGACCTAATAGATCCTCCCCTGTTATTGTCATTATTGTCGTTGGCTGCCATCGAGTCAGCTCTCAACTCATGGTGAGCCCATGCACAGTGGACCATTAGATCGCAGGGTTTTCATTGGCTGACTCTCAGAAGTAAGTCACCAGGCCTTTCTTCCTGGTCCATCATTTTCTGGAAGCTCCACTAAGACCTATTTAGCATCACAGCAATGTACAGGCCTCCACTGACACAGGTGGTGGCTGTATGTGTGGTGCCTTGGCCTGTAATCAAACCCTGTTCTCCTGCATGGAAGGTGACAATTGTACCATTGAACCACCATCGCCCCACTGGTTTTTCCTAATGCCATGGATCTTCATTGTATCCACCTTGCTATCATACTTTGACTCTCCAAGGTCTGTGTTCCTCAGTTTCATTGTTGGAAGCTGCCCTTGATGCTTTTTCCATCTAAATCTCACCTGAGAGAGAGAGAAGAACCCTATTGACATGCCTTGGGTCCTGTGTCTCCCAGGGGAGAATGGCTCCAATGGGTTTTGTCTCTTTGTGGCTTCTGGGAGCATGTTTTAGAAAGAGAACTGAGGCTCAGAAGCAAAGAGCTCTGTGATCAATTAATGATGTCTGCCATGGACACAGGAAGGGAGAACATACTCCTTGGTATAATCAACCATCTGAGACCAAAAGGGCAGCATTTTCCCAAAGACAAAGCTCAAAAAGCAGGAAGAGGCAGGAGAAAGGATGAACGAGGATGGGCAACCCAGGGAGAAAGTGGGAAGAGTGCTGTGACATTGTGGGGTTACAACCAGGATCACAAAACACAATGTATATAAATTCTTGAATGGGGAATTAATGTGCTTTGTAAACTTTCACCCAAGTTACAATAAATACTTCAATAAATAAATAAAAATACAAATATATATATATATATATATATATCATAACAACATCCGCCAACTTAAAGTTTTCACCCAAACAATTCAGTGATATCAGTTAGTTAATCATGGTGTGCAGCCGTCACCCATAATTGTTGCCAAATGACCCATCA
The DNA here is from genome assembly GCF_000298275.1 of Orycteropus afer afer. NCBI lineage: Eukaryota > Metazoa > Chordata > Mammalia > Tubulidentata > Orycteropodidae > Orycteropus > Orycteropus afer. Next base: position 10,677,871 of record NW_006921635.1, read on the forward strand.
CCACACACAGAAACTCACTGCCCCTTAAACAGCTATTCCCACCCCTGCCCTGGTTTGAGGGCTTGTTGGTTATTGTCAGGTCAGTTGGGTCGAGGGTCGCGGCGCCCATGAGTGTCCAAGTAGAACTGCTGCAGGGGATTTGCAAGGCTTTTGGAGGCAGATCACCAGACCTGTCTTCTGAGGTGCCTCGGGGTGGGTTCAAACCTCCAACCTTTCTGACTAGTAGTCAAGTACTTAACCATTTGTGCTACCCGGGGACTCCCCCGGTAACCACTGACAAAACTTTGGGCTCTACACACACACAATTTTAAAAAGAGGGGTGAGTTAATTTGTCTAAAAAATACCCAGCGTGTCAGTTACAGAAACAGAATAGAACTGTAAGTCCCAAGGCCATGGCTACTTCTGAGACCAGGAGATCATTGCTGGGCACTAAGTGAAGCAGGTGCTGGAGCCCCGGGGCCATCTCTGACCCCGACACTTTCCAACTGCTGTGTCGATTAGCTTCTCAAGTTTCTCCTGCAAAAAGGTGACATGTTAACAGGGCCCTTCGTGAAGAGCAGCCAAGGGTGGGTCAGGCTCTTCTTGGTGGCTTTTTATCGTTGGCCCGTTGCTGGAGATGGAGGAAGTGGCTCTCGCTCAGTAAGTGAAGTCCC
>NW_006921635.1:10679432-10682294 GCF_000298275.1 Orycteropus afer afer
CCCTGGCTGGCAGGGTGATTTTTAGGTTAATTCTTAGGTCCTCCCACCAGTCACATATCTCCGAGCCGCCTGTATTGTCAGGGTCACTCAGTTCGCTGTCAGACCGCAGCTCCATAGGTCTCCTTTTTTTTTTTTGTATTTTCATGCAAATTCTTCTGCTAGTTGGGGTTTAGTCCAATTCTGCATCCTTTAACAGGGCCCTTCTTGAGATTAAAAAAAAAAAGACTTAATGATGGGTGGGTTAGTCATCCCTTGCACCGGATGGCCCCTGCCTACCTGTCCAACATCCTTTCTCATCCCCACTTCCTCCCACCCACCCCTCACTCTGTTCTCTATGCTTCAGCCAGACCCCACTGCTTTCATTTTTTTACATACGTTGTTGTTGTTGTGTGTCATTGAGTCGATTGCAACTCATAGTGACCCTCTACGGTAACTTATTCCATTCTCACAGCAGCCCTATATGGTAGATACATTTCTTACCCCATTTTCCGGAAAAGACCAACTGAGGCCCTGAGACATTACCACCCTCCCACCTCAGGCCAGAACTCCCCCCCCCTTCTCTGTAAGGCAGGTGCTGCTGGAGCGAGGAGGCGGGGATGGCACCTGGCACCCCTTCTACGCCACCGAGGTGTGGGTGACAGTTATTAATGCCTCCCTGGCAACTGTCCAGCTCCCTCTTTTTGATTATTATTATTTTATTCGGTGAGATTAATGTGCCAGGTCAGAGCGTGATCCAGCCTGTGAAAGTGATGTGAATAGTCTCGTCAAGATAAATTGCAGGCTTGGAAAGGGTTCACAGCCTCGGCTTGCCTGTCTGAGTGCTCTCCCAAATCCCCATCAATCCTTGTCTGGGGAGAAGAAAAGGACAGGTCTTCATTTGCAGCTGGGAGGGGAGGGTGGGGATAGCACATCTGTCAGGGACCCCTAATGGCTCACAGCACAGATGCTCTTCCCTGGGCCTCCACACCGTCCACAGAGAGGGTGGGCTTTTTATTTGTAATACTGTCTTCATTGTACTGGAAGGGCTGTTGGTATTTGGGTTTGCTTGATATCCCCTGATGTGTCAGGCTGGATGAGCTGTCTTGTCTGGGGACTTTGGGAATCTCTTCATTTTCCTCCTGTTCTTAATCATCCCTCTGGCAACACCACCATCCACCTGCTTCCTGACATGGGAGGGTCTGTCGGGCATCCTCACACACCTGGGCCTCCCGGAAGAATCAGGCTCGTTGGCCAGCCGTGATGGTGATGAGGTTAAAGATGGCAGCCCCCACAACCCAAACCACCCCTCTGCCTGGGTCTTGAGCTTCTACTTGTGGTTCTCTAAGTGGCTAACTTTTATACGTAGCCCTCATGCTGTAGCCTTGCCTGACCTGGCGCCTGCCCACCTCGCCGACCTCCTCGCCCGTGACTCTCATCATTGCTTACTGGGGACTGGCCGCCCCGGCGGCACCACTCTCCCTCCAGTGCCTCTCCTCTCAGGCCCTGTGCACGTGCCGTCCCCTCTGCCTGCCGTGGTCCCCCCGCCCCTGTTCCCAGTCAGTCAGCTCCTTCTCATCATTCAAATCTCGGCTCACATGTCACTTTTTCTGAGAGGTTGTCCTCAACCACACTGTTGAAAGACACTCTTTGTAACCTGCCATTCTCATGCCGCCATTTCACATCCCTCATAGCATGTATCAGTATCTGAAATGATCAGACTGTTTTCTTTCTTTCTGTCTCTTTCCAGTGGAGTGTAAGCTTTTGAGAATAAGGGCAACTAGGTCTGTGTCTAGCATACAAAAAAGCCAAACTCGCTGCCTTCGAGTCGGATCTGACTCATAGCGACCCCTCCTTTGGTTTTTGAGGCAGTATCTCTACCGAGGTAGATTGCCCAGTCTTCCTTCCAAGCAGTGGCTGCAGTAGATATCAATGGCTGAGGAAAGAGACTTATTAATAGTTAATTATCTATTGTTGTTGTTAGCTGCCTTCGAGCAACCTTGACTCATGGTGACCCATTGGGCCATTTTGATCCATAGGACTTTCATTGGCTCCTGGTGACCCACTGGGCTGTTATGATCCATAGGACTTGCATTGCCTGATTTTCAGAAGTGTGTTGCCAGGCCTTTGTTCCTAGTCTGTCGTAGTCTGGTAGCTCCAGCATCCTAGCAACACGCACGCCTCTGATGACAGACAAGTTATAGCTGTCCTTGAGGTGTGTTGGCCAGGAGTTGGCCCTGGGTCTTCCACACTGAGGGTGAGAATTCTGCCCCAGCCCCATCATTGCCCTCTATCTAGTAAGGGGTTTCAAACCAAGCCTGCTTATCTCCCACCACGTAAGAGTTCTTTGCAGCTGCTTTTCCTTTCTCTCACCAATTCCACTGACATTAAGGACCTATTGGCTTACAGGAGAGCCCTGGATGGTGCCAACTGTTCACATGCTCAGCTGCTAACTGAAAAGGTGGCATTTCAAGTCCACCCAGAGATGCCTGGGAAGAAAGACCTGGTGATCTCCTTTCAAAACATCAGCCGTTAAAACCCTTATAGAGCACTTTTCTGTAAGCACAGAGTAGAAGGAGGGGAGGGCAGACAAGATAAGAAAGTGGTTTTCTCAAACGTGCGAGCCAAGAGGATTCCTGAGGCTCTTTGTGCTATTAAAGGCCCCTCAGTTTCTGAGCCCTGAGTCCTGCACTTCGCTCTCAGAGTGGTTTCCCATTGATTGAGTCATCTTCCCTCTGGGAGGTCAGGCTTTCCCCTCTCCACTCCTCTTCTCCTGAGCAGACGTCTGTCTCCACCAGGGCAGGTCTGAGTTTCCTAGGTCTAAACAGTGGTCCCTGTCGCACACCATTCTGTAGGCATAAAGGTGGTTGCCAGCGCCCCCCCCCC
>NW_006921635.1:10682394-10747059 GCF_000298275.1 Orycteropus afer afer
AACAAGAAGCTCACTGCATGGGATGCTGGGAGGAAGGGGTTAAAGCAGTAGTTCTCAGCCTGGAGTGATCTGCCTCCCGAGAGGCACTGGGCAGTGTCTGGAGACATTTTTGACTGTCACACTTGTGGAGGGGGTGCTGTGGCATCTGGTGAGTAGAGACCAAGGATGCTGTTGCTTTGTCAGTTGCCTGTGAGTCGGCTCATGGCAACCCCGTGCACAGCGGAAGAGAATGTGGCCCGGGCCCGCACCATCCATCCTGTGACTGGTCGCAAATCAGACCATTAGGATCCGTAGGATTTTCACTGACTCATTTTTGAGATAGATTGCCAGGCCTTCCTTCCTAGTCCGTGGTAGCCTGGAGGCTCTGCTGAAAACAGCACAAAAACCTCCACTGGCAGATGAGGGTGGCAGCGCATAACGTGTAGTGGCCGGAATCGAACCTGGGTGTCCTGCATGGAGGGTGGCAGTTCTACCAGTGAAGCCCCAATGTCATGAAATGCACCGAGTACCTCCCCACAACGAGGAATCCTCCAGCCCAAAATGTCCACAGTGCCAGGACAGAAATAGGGGTGACAGGTTGGCCTGGTGGCCGTGCTCAGCTCCTGCCCCCCAGTTCGCCTGTAGTTCTGTCCTCTGTCGAAGGCTTTTGCGTCCATTCAGATGTCTCCCAGCTTTTTGCCATCCCTTTTCTGTAGTAAGGATTTTTGTTGTTTTGCCATCAAGTCGGACCTGACTCACAGCGACCCCTCCTTGGGTTTCCGAGGCAGTATCACTATGGAAGTAGATTGCCCTATCTTCCTTCCGAGCAGTGGCTGGTGGGTTTGAACCGCCAGCCTTCTGGTTAGCAGTCAAGTGCCTTAGGCACTATGATACTTTTTTTAAAAGTAGGTCGTGTAATCACAGGGCTCAAAAGTCGGAGTATCCAGAATGGTACACTGAAATCCAGAATGGTACACGGAACTTGGTGAGACTGCCTTGTTTTTCTGGGTCTCTCAAGTTTTCCTACTTGGACAGGGTACAACTTACCACTTTCCCATCACTCCCTATTGGTGGAAAATACTTGTGTTTTCCTTCTCTGACAGGTTTCTGCCTTCACAGATTCCAGCTTTTGCAGGTTTTACTATATGTGGTGCAAAGGCTCCATCCTCCTGCCTGCCGACACCTCCTTCTAGGAGACAGTAGTGTTGTTTCTGAATCCTTTCATAGCTATTTTATGTACATAATAGCAAATATATATGTTTTCCCCAATCACCGTTATAGTTCCAGATGGTAATACTCTCCACATGGCTGTCGGTTCACTTTTGTCATTTAACCATCTCTCTTGGAGATTGTTCCTTGTAGGTTAAAAAAAGCAACAATATCAAGTTAGCATAACTGCCCTATATAGGGCTTCCAAAGGAGCTCTAGTGGCGTAGTGACTAAGGCATTTGACTGCTAACCAGAAGGTTGGCAGTTCAAACCCGCCAGCCATTCTGCAGAAGGAAGACTGGGCCATCTACTTCTGTAAAGATTTACTGCCTCGGAAACCCAAAGGGGTTGCTATGAGTCGGAATTGACTAGATGACAATAAGTTTGGTTTTTAAATAGGGTTTCCAAGGTTGTAAATCTTTATGGAAGCAGACTGCCTCATCTTTGCCCTGCAGAGGTGCTAGTGGGTTCAAACCACTGAACTTTTGGTTAGCAGCCAAATGCTTTAACCACTATCCCACCAGGACTCCTTCCCTTATAAATACATACAGAAAATATAGCACAATGGTTAAAAGCATGGAGTCTGGAGCCAGACTGCCTGTGTTCATATCCTGTTTGAGGAACCCATTGCCACTTACCAGTTGTATGGCCTTGGGCAAGTTATTTCACCTCTCCCTGCTTCAAATTCCTCATCTGTAAAATGGGGTCATAATAGTATGTGCATATGGAGTCCCTGGTTGATACAGGTTGTTAACACATTCAGCTGCTAACTGAAAGGTTGGAGTTTCGACTCCAGCCGGAGGCATCTTTAAAGAAAGGCCTAGCAGTCATCTTCCTAAAAACCTGCCGTTGAAACCCTGCAGAGCGCAGCTGTGTCCTGACGTACTCGTGGCTGCCGGGAGTCAGAGTCTTCTTGGTAGCAACTGGTCTGCACTGGTTTTCAAACACTGCCTGACAAATTCCCACAAACTTAGGGGCTTAGGAGACTCTCTCTTAGCTGCTCACTGTCCTGTAGATCAGAAGGCCAGGTGGGCTCATCTGAGTTCTCCGCTCAGGGTCTCACAAGGCCAAATTCAAGGTGTCAGCCAGCTGTTCTCTAACCTGGAGGCTTTGAAGAGGAATCCCCTTCCAGGCTCACACGAGATGTTGGCAGAATTCAATTCTGTGCAGCTGTCTGACTGAGCTCCTCATTCATTTCCTTGTTGGCTATCAGCCCGGGCCACCCTCAGCTCTTACAGGCCACTGGCTAGTCCTCGCATGTAGTCCCCAGTATCTCAGACCCTCATGCCTCATGTCTCTCTGACTTCTCCTTTGTATCACCAGAAAAAACTCTGCTTTCTAAAGGCCCATGTGATCAGATCAGACCCACGCAGACCATCTCCCTTGATTAACTCCGAGTCACCCGATTAGTAACCTTAATCATGTCTGCAGAATCCCTTTTGTCAGGTGACATACATAAACCAGGAGGGCCATCTCGTGGTATTCACAGCACTAGGATTGGGGGAGTAACCTTGGGCAGCCATCCTAGAGGCCTGCCCACCATACTACATCAAAGAGTTGTTGTCAGAGGTCAGTGGCACATCCCATAGTGTGCACTGTACAAAATTAACTTCTTTTTCTTTCTTTTTAAAGAATACTAGATTTTCTTATTTTGTTTGGATTTATTAAGAACTTTCAAAAGAGAAGGCACTCTGGTGGCGCAGTGGTTAAGTACTCAGCTACTAACCAAAACGTCGGCAATTCAAACGCACCAGCTGCTTGGCAGGAGGAAGATGTAGCAATCAGCTTCTGTAAAAAAATTACAGGCACAGAAACCCTACAAGGTGGTTCAATCTGTCCTGTAGGGCTGCCATGGTCTGAATGATTCAGCAGCAATGGGTGTTGAGTTTAAAAGGGATTCCTCTAAGCATTCTCGGAACAGTCTCGATTTGCTTGGCCCTCTTTGCCCAGCCGACTCTGTTGGTTCTTCAGGACTCGCCTGAGATGTCACTTCCCCTTGGCCTCCTCAAGACAAAGTTAGTTATTCTCTTTTCCTTTCCTACCACCCTCCCTCACACACTGTTCTGTAATTGTCTGCATCTTTGTTTCCTCCACTGAATCGTGAATTCTACAGATAGACATATATGCCTGTCTTGGTCACTGATGTCAGCCACCTCTTTAAAATAAGAAATCCTTACAGTGGTCCTGTGAGTTGGATGATCAGGTTTGTCTGCACCCATTTTACGGATGAAACTGAGGCTTGCAGATACTGCCTGGTTGGTAGAGAGTCACTAGGCTTGTAGGTAGCAAAGCTGGGATTTTAACTCAGCTCTTTTGATGTAAGACGTAATAATAACAACAAAAAGGCATAATAATAACCGCTTGTGTATCTCAGAGTTTGGTTTTTTAACTGCTTGTGTGTGTATTTTGTTTTTTTGAACTACTTGTTTGCTTATTTAACTACTATATGAGGCACTTAACAACAACAACAAATGAAGTACTTTATTTATATTATTTCATTTGCTTCTGACAACACCAGTATGAGGTTGACATTGTTATTATTCCTGTTCTACAGATGAGGAAACTGAGGGTCAGAGAGGTGAGGTCACCCAGCCAGTCAGCAGTGAAGCCAGAGTGTGAGCCCAGAAGGGTGACCTGTCTGCCTGCAGCTGTTACTGAGAGTGTCTGTCCTTTACTCATTCTCATCAGTTCTCACTGATGGAGCAGAAAGCCAGCCACGGGATACTAATCTTTGTTGTGACTGTTGTTGCTGTTGTTGTCAGGTACCATTGAGTTAGCACCAACTCATAGCACCCCTGTGTGCACCATAACGAAACACTGCCTGGTCCTGTGCCAGCCTCAGTCTTTGCTGGGCTTGAGCCCATCATCGCAGCCTCTGTGTCAGCCTCGTTGAGGGCCTTCAGCAATGTTTATACTTAATGTTTAGGGTAGGAGCTCTGGTAGCGTAGTGCCTAAGGCACTTGACTGCTAACCAGAAGGCTGGCAGTTCAAACCCACCAGCCACTGCTCGGAAGGAAGATGTGGCAATCTACTTCCGTAGTGATACTGCCTTGGAAACCCAAGGAGGGGTCGCTATGAGTTGGGACCGACTCAACGACACGTAACAACAACAATACAATGTTTAGGGTGCTTTATACTCTCTAAAAACTTACCTCCATATCTGACATTACAAAAAAGATTCTGGAAGACATAAATAAGAAAGTCTTTCCCTGAAGAACCACAGGGTTAAGGGAAAAGCACAGACTGACATTAAAGGCACACCACCTTCTGCCTCTGGAACCCTGATTCACCTCGCTAAGCCTCAGTGTCCCCATCTTTAAAATGGAACTGAGGCAGACACTCTGTCATGTCAAGGAAGTATCCAGCTAGAACAGTTTAATGAATTTTTCATTCAAAAAAGGTTGTTGAATGTAATCAACAGTCACTTGGTTTTTTTCTCCTGAGATCTGTTCTTAGGAAGAACTACATTATCAGGTTTCCTGCTAATCCTCACACTCCCATCATCGCAGCCTCATGATGAGGAGCCCTGCTTGATCATGAAGCCTCGTAACACGCCTCGGGATTCCATGTACTAGTTAACTTAGGACTTTTGTGTCGGTATTCACAAGAGTTCTTCTCCCTTTTAAGGTGACTTCTCAGACATTGCTCATATCACTGTCGCTTCCATCTCACTGGCCACCACTCAGTCACACCAACTGCAGGGAGGCAGACGAATGTCGTCTTGCTGCTGAGTGCAATAACCTGGTGCTGTCAGGCCTGTTCGGACTCTCTGCTGTTAGGTGCCGTCAAGTTGGTTCTGACTCACCGTGACCCTGTGCACAAGAAAAAGGAGCACTGCCCATCCTGCGCCATCCCCACAGTCATTGCCATGCTTGAGCCCATCGTTGCAGCCACTGTGTCAACCCCTGTCACTGACAGTCTTCCTCTTTTTCATTGACCCTCTACTCTGCCAACCCCATGTCCTTCTCCAGGGACTCATACCACCTGGTGACACGTCCGAAGTATGTGAGACAATGTTTTGCCATCCTGGCTTCTGAGGAGCATTCTGACTGTACCTCTTCCAAGACAGATTTGTTCGTTCTTCTGGCAGTCTTAGGGTATATTCAGTATTCTTTGCCAGCACCGTAATTCAAAGGCATCAGTTCTTCTTTGGTCTTCCTTATTCACTGTCCAGTTTTGCATGCATATGAGGCAGTTGGAAATACTGTAGCTTGGGTCAGGCAAACCTTGCTCCTCAAGGTGACATCTTTTGCAGCATATTTGCCCCACGCAGTACATCATTTGTTTTCTCAACTGCTGCTTCCTTGGGCATTGATAGCAGATCCAAGTAAAGTGAAATCCTTGCTGACTTCAGTCTTTTCTCCATTAATCATGATGCCACTTACTGGTCCACTTCTGAGGATTTTTGTTTTCTTTATGTTGAGATAGAATCCATACTGAAGACTGTGGTCTTTGATCTTCATCAGTAAGTGCTTCAAGTCCTCTCTGGCTTTCAGCAAACAAGGTTGTGTCATCTGCATATCACAGGTTGTGAATAACTCTTCCTCCAATCCTGATGCCACATTCTTCTCCATGTAGTCAGTTTCGCGGATTATTTGCTCAGCACACAGATTGAACAAGTATCACGAAAGGATACAACCCTGACATACACCTTTACTGTTTCTCAACCATGCAGTGTCTCCTTGCTCTGTTTGAACGAGAGCCTCCTGGTCTGTATACAGGCTCCACATGAGTACGGCTCATAGCGACCCTCTAGGACAGAGTAGAACTGCCCCCATAGGTTTTCCAAGACTGTCATCTTTACAGAAGCCAACTCCCACATCTTTCTCCCAATTAGTGCATTCAAACTGCCAACCTTTCATCTAGCAAGCAAGCACTTAACTACTGCACAGCCGAGTGATTCACCACCACACCATCAGGGCTCCTCTGGATGACAGTGGACCTAGGCAAAAACTGAGATTCTTCTTTTAAGGGGGAAAGAAGAGTAGGCGTGTTGGAAGGCACGAGCAGTCTCGGTCCCAGCATGCTCATCCATCTTGTCTGTGAGAGACCCGAGGCTTAACCAGGTGTGTTCACTTACTCAGGGTTCACCTACACGGCAAGTCTGTGACAGAGCTATAACTTGAGCCCCCGTCTCCTGGACACTGAGGGAGATACCCCTGGGGACCAGTGACAGTGCTATCATAAATATCATAGGGAACTAACAAATCTGTCCTGGAAGAAGTGCAGCCAGAATGCGCCTTGGAAGCAAGAATGGCCAGACTTTGTCTCACCTACTTTGGTCATGTTGTCAGAAGGGACCATTCCCTGGAGGAAGGATATCATGCTTGGTAAAGGGGAGGTCAACAGAAAAGGGGAAGACCCTCAACAAGATGGATTGACACAGTGGCTACGACGATGGGCTCACATATAGCAGGGATCGTGAGGCTGGCACAGGACTGGGCAGTGTTTCGTTCTGTTGTGCAGAGGGTCGCTATGAGTCAAAGATGACTCGATGGCACCTAACAACAACAACATGATTTAATAATCATAAATAGCTCCTGTGGTAAGTAATGTTCTGAGTGCTTCATATACAGTCACTACCTTACTCCTCCAACTACTCTGTGGAGTAGAGACTCTTATTACCCCCGATTTGCAAATGAGGAAACTGAGGCAGTGCTCCAACAGATTCGTGGGAAGGTAAGTCAGGGAGGCTGTGAAAAGTCACTATGTTGGTTATACTCACAGTTCCCAGGGACAGGGAGGCACAACATGCCATGAAGCAGGGCCACACAGGAGTTGCACCAGGGACAAGGTAACAACAAACTCCAGTTGTGGGAGATGGGGTTACAGATGGCAAGCAATGTGGGGTTTAGCTGAGTTGTGTGGACTCCAGGGGACTGGGCGTTTTGAGTGTTTCTGCAGGCTGGGGGTGGGGCAGCCTAGGGGCTCCCCTTGTTGTTTGCCAGTTGGCTCCGGGGCGGTTAGGTTGGGTGCACAGTGGCTCAGGAGAGTGAGAACCTGATAACAGGAGTGGTTGGCAAGTGAACTTAATCAGCTGCTCAAGACAGCATTTGAAGAAAATGGTATTGCAGGCACAGAAAGGGTGAGTGACTTGCCAAGGTCACACAGCTGATAAGTGGCAGAACTGGGATTTGAACTTGGATAGTCTAGTTCCTGCTCCATACTTTTAACGAGCCCACAGTCCTGCTTCTGTGTTCATCTTTCCCCACCTCCTGGCTTCCTGACTGACTTTCTCCAACTCCCGTGGTAGCAGCAAGGATTCTGTGACGCTGAGGCCTTCCGAACGGCCCCCAGCAATCCTGCGCCAGGTACCACCCCTCCCAGCCTCCTCTGACCCACACCCTCCCCACACCACTACCTCAGCCCTCCCTCCCCTGTCTCAGGAGCCAGCATATCACTTTTTGTTGTTTGTGTTTTGTTTTGTTTTCTTCCCTTCACTCCGTTCCCTGAGAGACTCTCAAAGGCTACATTGTGCTGTCAAGGGACGCAGCAGGAACAGGGCGGAGCAGACACCTGGGACTCCCCGAACCGAGCCTTCGCTTTTGCGTGGGCCTTTGGCGCTCAGTGTTTTCTCAGCCTGGCTCCACACCCCCCAAGCTGTTGTTCCCCCACTGGGGCCAGATGAAAAAACAGCCGCAGACAATGGAGGACAGGGCTTGCCACGTGGCCCCCGCAGTTTAATTTCCTTTAATTCATTTTACATTGAACCAAATGATACTGTTTGTTTTTAATGGCAAACACTCAGCACGGAGGAGGGGCGCCCAGGCAGCCTCCTGGGGAAATTAGGAACACAGCTGCAGTTTAAGCCCCCACCAACCCCTCCTGGAGCGCTGGGCTCTGGAATCCTTTTTTCCAGGTTGAAAGATGACACCTTTCACCAGCTCTGACGGGCACTGTCTAGAGAGCTGGCCAGCTCTGTCCCTGCAGCAGTCCACCTCTCCCAGGCTCAGGCCCCCTCTTCTCTGGGTGCTGCGCCTCGGCTGCTGGGGGCGCCCCTGCTCCCCTGCCATCACTGACCATCCTGCGCAGGTGCCTGGCCCCAGCAGGGCCCACCCAGGCCCCTCTCCCGGGAATTGAGCCCCACACAGGCTGGGCCTGCTTAGAGCTAAGACCCCTTCCCGTCAGTGCCTGGGAGCAGAATTGCAGGCTTCATCCCCAGTCCTCCTGCAGCAGGGTCCGGGCAGTGCCGCTCAAGAGGACAGGCTCTCTCACATGCTTGTGCCACGAGGTTCTGGAGCTGCCTTTTGTGGGACCCGACGGTCCAGCACTTCTCAGAAGCTTGAAAGGACCCAGAATCCTTCCCAGAAGCCCGGGGTGGGTTTCAGTTCCTTTCAGGAAAAGGGAACTTTAATGCATCTGCCAGCCCCTTTGGCAGAGGCTGAGGGATTCACAAGGGTTTTGGACTGCTCCTGGTTGGGCCGGGGGTCAAACCAAGATGATAAATGCCAAGTGTGGATTTTCCCGAGGCCCCTCTGGCCGGGCTACACCCCTGCCTACTTGTTCAGATTGTGAGACTCAAGATGTTGTTAGTCGCCATTGAATCAACCCCGACTCGTGGCAGCGTTGTATACAACAGAACAGAGTGTTGCCTGGGCTTGCACCATGTCTGACTATTGGTATACTCAAGCCCTTTGTTGCAGCTGCTGTGTATTTTGAGTGTCTTAGGCCTCAGGTCCCTCAGCCTGGGCTGTACCCCTGCCCACTTCACAGCTTGTGAGACTCAGGATGTTATTAGTCGCCACTGAGTCAGCTCCGACTCAGGTGACCTTGTGTACAACAGAACAAAACGTTGACTGGTCTTGCACCTCTCTGACTGTTGGTATGCTCAAGCCCTTTGTTGCAGCTACTGTGTATTTTGAGTGTCTTGAGGGAGCTCTGGTAGCGTAGTGCCTAAGTCATTTGACTGCTAACCAGAAGGCTGGCGGTTCAAACTCACCAGCCACTCCTCAGAAGGAAGGTTGGGCAATCTACTTCTGTAGTGATACCGCCTTGGAAACCCAAGGAGGGGTCACTATGAGTCAGATCCGACTCAACAGCAGTGAGTTTGGTTTTTGGAAGGAGTTCTGATGGCCTAGTGCCTAAGGCATTTGACTACTAACCAGAAGGTTGGTGGTTCAAACCCACCAGCCGCTCCGCAGAAGGAAGATGGGGCAATGGACTTCTGTAAATATTTACCTCCTCAGAAACCCAAAGGGGGTAGCTGTGAGTCAAAATCAACTCGATGGCAGTGAGTTTGGTTTGGTTTCTGGTCCAGCCTGGGGGCCATCTTCCAGTACTGCATTGGAAGTGTTCTATTGTGGTCCATAGGGTTTTCACTGGCCGATTTCTTGAAGTAGACCGTTATTCAGTCTTAATCCAGGGGTGTCTCTGAGACCCGTCCACCCTGGGTGACCCTGCTGGTGTTTGAAATACTGGTGGCATAGCTTCCAGCCTCACAGAAGCATGCAAGCACGAGATATGACAGACTGACAGGGGGGTAGTGGTAGACCCAGGACAGTGGCCATTGAGTCATCTCTGACTCCTGGGGATGCCGCGGTGTCAGAGTAGAACTGTGCTCCGTAGAGTTTTCATTGGCTGGTGTTTTAGAAGGAGATTGCCAGGCCTTTCTTACAGATTTCTTCTGGATAGACTCGAACTTTCAACCTTCTGGTTAGCAGCCAAGTATGTTAACTGCTTGTGCCACCAAGGAAGACCCCTCTTCCTTGTTACATAGATGAGGAAACCAAGGGCCAAGATTTGTCCTCTCACATGTTCATTTTGCAAATACTTATTAGACGCTGACTGAGTGTCAGGCACTATATTAGGCTTCCCAGACCCAGGATTTTCAAGTTCAAAGCTCATACTCTGGTGGGTGGCAGGCAGGGAAAGCAGGAGCTCCAGGGTGCTGGGGGAAAACAAAGCCCCCAGCAGTCTTCCTAGAGAAGGCAGCCTTGAGACTGGGTTTTAAAAGGAGGATGGCAGTTTGGCAAAAGGAAGCCAACAGGGCATGCCAGGGACAGGGGACAGCTGGAGCCACAGCACAGAAGTGTAAGACAGTTGGAGTGTGCGTACTCCCATATTTGCAGGTAACTGTTGAACGCCTCATCCCCACTAGAGCCCAGGCTCCATGAAGGCAAGGATGACACCTGCCATGCTCACACCTATGCACAGGGACACATAGTAGGTGTGCAGTGGACAGCACATGAAAGTGTGACGAGAAACACTTGGTATCAGTTTGCACAGAGGGCAAGGCGAGGAGGCCCCTGCCCACCTTCCCAAACCACATTATGGGTATGCAGCTGCAGCCACCATCCTGGGCTGCAATGGGGACCAATTAGCCAGCTAAGTGGTGATTATTTTGCTCTTCTCCAGCTAAATGATTAGGGAGGCACCGGGCTCCCTGAGGTGGCCTCGACAGCGTCCACTTCACCTCCTCCCTCCTGGTTGTGCCGGGGCTGCTGGTCCACAGTGGGTACAGCCCCAGGTGAGGTTAGGTTCCTGCCCTTGGCTCCCACTGCTGTGAGTGGGTGGGTGGGTGGAGCTGGCCCGCACTCATGTTCCCCCGGAAGTTCTTCGTTCCCTGTGGGGAAAAGAGGGTCAGAACTGAGATTTGGCTGAAGGCAGCCGACAGATGAGATTTCTCAATTACAGCTGTTGGGGAAGGTGCTAGTGTGGATGCCACCACTTTCCAGATGTATGAACGTCTCTTCATTCCCCTCACGAATCAGGTGCTGGTCCTTTCACCTCCAGGCCAAAGGCAAAGCTGTTCCCTCTGCTGGGAGCACTGTCTCCCTGGCCTCCAATCCCATCTCTCTGACCCTCATCTCCTCAAGTCTCTGGATAGTTGGCATTTCCCCTGGGAAGCCTTGAGTGAACCCTGGCCACATGGAGGGTGGGATCACTCCCCTGTGTGTTCCCAGGCCCCTGAATTACTTCTGTTTTGCATGAGTTGTGCCCATGTTGTAATTCCTGGTTTGTCTCCCTGACTAGAGGGCAAGCTGGGTGAGGGCAGACCAAGCCTCTCGTTTGTGTCATTTTAGCCCTAGCCCAGTGCGTTGAACAAAGTAGGCGCTCGAAACCTGGCCGCCGAAGTGAGCAACTGATGAATGAGAATGTTGCAAAGGCATGTTTTTCAAAAGCAAACCCAAAACGCATTGCCATGGAGTTGATTCTGCCTCATAGCGACCCTTCAGGACAGAGTAGAACTGCCCTGTACGGTCTCCAAGGCTGGACTCCTTGTAGAAGCTGATTGCCATGTCTGTCTTCTGCAGAGCAACTGGTGGGTTCTAACTGCTGACCTTTCAGTTAGCAGCCAAGTACATTAACCATTTGTACCACCCAGGGATTCCCAGTAGGTGGTGGTGGTGGTGGTGGTGGTGGTTATGTGCCACAGAGTTGGACCCAACTCCTAGTGACCCCTCCTTGGGTTTCTGAGGCGGTATCACTATGGAAGTAAATTGCGCCATCTTACTTCCAAGGAGTAGCTGGTGGGTTTGAACCGCCAGCCTTCTGGTTAGCAGTCAAGTGCCTTAGGAACTATGCCACCAGAGCTCCTTCCAGTAGGTGGTAGCCACTGCTTATTATCCCTTGAAAAAAACAAGGTAGTCAAAAGAGAAGGGACCCCAAAAAGCAAGACACAGTCCTTCTCATCATTCTGTAGGAGTCTGATGATAGTAATTGATGTTAGAGCCCCGATCATCACACACCTGCTACAGGCCAGACTCTACATTCATTCATTCATTCAGTCAGTCAGTCATTCAACAGGGATTTCTTTGACCACTGTACCAGGCCCTTTTCTAGGTCCTGAAGATACACTGGTGAATAAGACAAGGCTTTGCATTATTGTTGGGGACATAGACTATAAACGAGATGCTGAAATAAATATGAAATGTCACATAGAGAAAAAGAGCAGGTAGTGTTGTGTGGGGGCTGCTCTTTGAGATGCAGTGCTCAGGGAAGGGCCACTGAGAAGGTGGTATGTGTGCAGACCTGAAGGAAACAAGGGAGCGGACCATGCAGATACCTGGGGAAGCATGTTCCAGGCAGAAGCATCATGTGCAAAGGCCCTGAGGTGGAAGCAGCCTGGTGAGTTCAAAGAACAGCAAGCCAGAGTGGCTGGAGCAGAGTGACAGACTGGGGATAAGTGGGAAACCTGTGTCATCACACAGGGCCCAGGCTTAGAAAGGCCCTGCTCTTGGTTAGTGCTTTGCTATTGCCGTCTTGACATTTTTCATATTTTTAAAAGGAACCCTGCATTTTCATTTCTCACTGAGACCTGCAAATTATGTAGCCAGTCCTGGCGGTAGGAAGTATAGTCAGCGAGATGGCAAGGAACCGCGGCACTGGAGGCCACTCGCTGCCCTGGGCAGGCTTTGCAGCCTCTTCCCATCCTGCTTTGGAAGCCAGCCAGTCAGGGAGCAGCCTTAGACTGAGAGGCTCTGGCCATTCCATCCTGACACTATCCTCATGACGATGGAAATGATTGCTGTCCTGTATGAGTCTCCTATGGCTGCTATAAGAAACTATACAAACTCAGCACCATAGATCCACACAGATTTATAATCTTACAGTTCAGGAGGTCAGAAGCACAAAATCAGTCTCATGGAGAAGGTCAAGGTGTCAGCAGGGCGGTCCCTTCTGGAGGCTCTAAGAGAGAATCTTTCCTTTTCTGGCTTCCAGCGGCCAGCTCCCCCACTCGGCTGTCAGGTTGCCGTCCTGTGTGGCTGCTGTGTTGCTGTGATGCTGTGTTGCTGTGTCACTGGTATTTCAGACTCCAGCAGGGTCAGCCGGTGAACAGGTCTCAGTGGAGCTTCTAGACTCACACAGACTAGGAAGGAGAACTTGGCAGTCCACTTGTGAAAAACGTGGCCACTGGAAAACTTTATGAATAGCAGTAAAACACTGTCTGATACAGTGCCAGGAGATGAGCCCCTCAGATTGGAAGGCACTCACAATACCACTGGGGAAGAGCTGCCTCCTCAAAGCAGAGTTGACCTTAATGACGTGGATGCAGAAAGCTCCACCAGAAGGCAACATTATCAAACAGTATCATTAATTAATATCACATGCAAGTAAAACTTTGCTGAAAATAATTCAAAAACAGGTGTAGCATTCATGGACAGGGAACTGCCAAAAAATCAAGCTGATTTCAGAAGAGAGAGTGGAACAAGGGATATCATTACTGGTGTCAGATGGATCTTGGCTGAAAGCAGAGAAAACCAGAAAGATGTTTACCTGTATTTTACTGACTGCAAAGCACTTGACTCTGTGACAAATAAAAAATTATGGATAACATCCCAAAGAATGGGAATTCGGAGCACTTCATTGTGCTCATGAGGAAGCTGTTAATAGATCAGGAGACAGTAGTTCAGACAGAGCAAGGGGATACTGCGTGGCTTAAAATCAGGAAGGTGTGTGTCCCCATACTAACTCAATCTGTATGCTGAGCAAATAATCCAATAAGGCAGCATCAGGTTTGGAGGAAGACACATTAACAACCTACAGTATGCAAATGATACAACTTTGCTTACCGAAATCAAAGAAGATTTAAAACACTGATGAAGATCAAAGACTACAGCCTTCGGTGTAGATTACACCTCAACAAAAACAAAAGAAAACAAAAATCCTCACAACCAGACCAGCAAGCAACACTATGATAAACGGAGGAAAGATTGAAGTTGTCAGAGATTTCATTTTCCTTGGGTTCACAATCAGCACCTATGGAAGCAGCAGTCAATGAATCGGATGATGTATTGCATTGAGCAAATCGGCTGCAAAAGACTCCTTTAAAGTGGTGAAGAACAAAGATGTCACTCTGAAGACAGATGCACCTGACCCAAGCCATGGTATCTCCAGTTGCTTCATATGCATGTGAACACTAGACAATGAATACAGAAAACTGGAAAAGAACTGATACATTTGAATAGTAGGATTGGCGAATATTGACTATGGCATGGACTGCCAGAACAGAGAAACCTGCCTTAGAGAAAGTACTGCTGGAATGCTCCTTAAAAGCGAGAATGGCCAGATTTCAACTCTCATACTTTGGTCATGATATCAGAAGGGACCAGTCCCTGGAGAAGGACATCATACATCCTTAGAGGGCCATGTACGTACATAAGCGGGTCAGCAAAAAAGGGGAAGCCCCTCAGTGAGATGGATTGACACAGTGGCGGCAACCGTGGGCTTCAGCAGGCAGCGATTGTGAGGATGGTGCAGGACCGGAAGTGTTTCGTTCGTTGTACACGAGTCACTGAGTCAGACGTGACTCACCAGCACCTAACAACAGCAAGGAAGCCAGCGGCATTCTTTGGCTTGGGTCCCCTTCCTCCATCTTCAGAGAGCATCACTCAAGCCTCTGTTTCTGTTACCATATTTCTTCTTTCTTTGCCTTTGTTTTTGCTGTTACATCCTCTTCCTTCCCTCTGACCCTCCTGCGTCCCTCAGACTCTTTTGATTTCATTGGGCTCATCTAGGTAATTCAGGATAGTCTTCCTAACTCAAGATCCTTAACTAAATCACATTGACAAAATCTGTTTTTCCATATACGGTAAAATACTCACAGCTCCAGAGATAAGGATATGTACATCTTTTGGGGAGGTCTGTTTCTCTCAGCCTAGCACATCACCCTCTTTGCAGTGAGGAGACTGAGGCCCACAGCAGTGATGAGGCAGACCTACCCTCCACCCTTCCCACTCCACCTGTCCCCAGCAAAAGGAAAGATCTATAATTGGGGCAACTGTCTGTCCAGCTTCTAAGTCATGGGTTCTAGACCTACAGGAAAAGAGGCAGCCTCTGCCCATTGTATCCTCCTTCCCTCTCTGGCACCTTTTGCCCCTGGGCTTTGGGAGGCAGCCAGGCTTGGGCAGTTGAGGCCCAGAGTATTTGTGCCCAAGATTGTAGCTGCCACAAGGACAGATAAGCACAGCCATCCATCTGAGATGAGAACAGAGGAAAGGGGCCCCCAACACAGCTAACAGTGTCCCAGGCCACTTTGGGCTTAATCATCAGCACCTTATAATTAGGTCTCTCCTGGGTCCAAGGGAGCAGAGCCCTGCTCCTGACGTGTTGCTGGGGCACGTGAGCTGGGCCCTTCCCCTTCACAGAGCTGAGACTCTTAAATCAGCAGAACCACAGCCAATGAAATTCAGCTCCCTACTGCTGCTGTTGGCAGGCAGATTTCTTCTTGCAGCCTAGCAACTCCTGTGGGGCCTGGACTAACCCCAGGGACTCCCTGCCAGTAGGCCCCAGGGACCTCAGCACCAGAGGCCGATCCCAACCTCCAGCATGCTTTCTGTCTTCTCATCCGGAGCATGCGAGCCAGAGAGGGGAAGGATCTTTGTACAAAGGGGCAGGGGGACACATTTCCCTGGCTCTGGTCTTTAATAATAAGTGTCCACTCATCAGGAAGCAGGATGTAGTAGTGGGTAAGAGCATTTTTTGAATTGACATCAGACAGACCCAGGTTCACATCCCATCTCTTCCACTTCCACAACCCTGAGCCTTAGATTCCCTAATCTACAAATATGGAGTAATAACCTTACCTGCCTCATGGAGCTGTTACATGGAGTCAATTTTTTAAAAAAGCAAGCACATTTTCTGTTTTTGACATTAAAAAACATAAAAACACCTAGTATGTGTACACCCAGCTTCAGCAGAGCTTTTTGCAGTTTTTCTATCTCCTTCCTGGCTTAGCTGTATATATAGACCAGTATAACCCTCTCCCTTCCATACCAGTTTCCTACCAAGTTCGTCCTCCTGCCTTCTCCTCTGTTACCAAGCAAGGCAAACCAGACATCAAGCTTGTCAATACAGTAGTAAACTTAAAATTAATAAGCTCTGAGTAAGCACCAGAGGGACTTTACTGTGAGTGAAGTGCATGCACCAAGGGGCTTAGACTTCCTATGAAGTACAGAATGAGCCCAAGTTTTACACGCAGACAACCCTGGGTTTGCATATCAGCTCTCCTACCAGCCTGAACCACTGAATCTTTGCATTCGTTGCACAAATAGCTACTGACTCTACTGCCTGCCAGACGCTGTTTAGATGTGAGAATATGGTGGTGAGCGAAACACACGGGGCCTGTGATCTCCATTGGAGAAGTCACCATGAAACAAGAAAATGCACAGGTGGGCCTTCTTTGTGGAAATGACATTGGAGCTGAACCGTCTTCACCATCTGACTTGGTTAAAATCATTTGTTTTCTCTTCTGCAGAATGGGGCTGGTGATATTCTCCCACACACACAGCCTTGCCCCTGGTAACAGGTCCTGGCAGAACACAGGGCTCAAGAAATGCCCTTTTTCTTGCTGCCTGTCCCCCGTGGCTGAGACCCTCTGAGCTGTGCTCATGAGCAGCTGTGGTAGTGGGCAGCGTTGTACCCTGCACCCCCACCCTCGGCCCAGTGCCCGGATGAACTTGCTGCTGGCAAGTAAGGAGTGGAGCGCTCTAATGGAGGGCGAGGCACAGGAGGGCAGTTTTTGTCCACTGCCAACAGGAAAGTCTACCTCTTTTTCCAGAGAAGGTGGTATAGAGTAATACAAACGCTCACATCAGCCTGGGTATGAACTTGGCTCCACAGCTGGTCACTTCATCCCTGAGCTTTCTACTCCTCATCTGTAAAACGGCCCATTTTGACACGGTGGCTGCAGTGGTGGGCTCAGGTGTAGTAGGGATCATGAGGCTGGCACAGGACCCGACAGTGTTTCCTTCTGTTGCACATAGGGTCGCTGTGAGTCGGAGATGATTCAGGACACATAACAACAACAACAAAATAGTCCACGTAATACCACCAGAGAGGTGGGTGTGGAACAGGGACTGCAGTTCAAGGTGCTCAGCGCATCGTGAACACCCAGCAAGCGAGTGCTATCACTGTTCCCACCAGAGCAAAGAGGAACTGGAAGAAAGGTTCAGAGATGACTTCCTTAAAAAGCCGTTTGGATGAGCTAGGAGGAAGGAAAAGGCAAAGGGCTAATTCACGCCGTCCCAGTGCAAGTGCCTGCGCCACCATTCCCTAGCTGGGTAACCTGAGGCGGGTCCCTTATCCCTCTGAGCGTCAATTGCCTGGTATGTAAGATGGGCCTGAGAACAGACATTCCTTCACCGGACAGCTGTGAACGCATGCAGGCAAATCGCCTGGCATCGCTCCAGACTTCAAGTCCGGAGGCGCTTCGGAGGTGAAAGGTCCAAATAAACTGGTGTGCACTTGCGAAGACGCGTCAACAAAAATGGAAAAGGCAGCTTTGCCCTTCGCAAAGGGCCACCTCCTTTGTTTAGAGAAGCAAAAGCCCCTCAGGTTCGGAGCTTGTTACCGGCTGGGGGCGCCGGGAGGCCCAGACCGGGATCGGCGGCGCGCAGATTGGAGCGGCCCGGGGCGCGGCGCTGTGACCTCATCGGCCAGCGCCGTCCCGCGGGGCCATGAGATCATGAGATGCCGGCGTTCGCCGAGGAGTCGATTTGCTGGGAGCGCGGGGACGGCCGGCCGCCCGCCGCGGTGATCTCATCCGGACCCGGGGGAGGAGGAATCAGGCGGCTTGGCCCTCCCCCGCCACCCGAAGGGGGATTGATGGCTGCCGCCGGCCGATGACGTCATCGCAATAGCCTGTTGCCAGGCAACGTGCGCCGCGTGGCCGCCGGCCCCGCCCCCCACTTGCTGAGCCCTGAACTTCGTTCTGTCCTTGCTGGATCTTTCTGTTTTTCTTTATCCATATGAAGTTATAGCTTACGTAGGGTAAAGTGCTCTAATCAGAAGTGTACATGCTCGATGAATTTTACGTGGAACTAGCACCCAGATCTGGGAGCTCTGGTAGCATAGTGCCTAAGGCACTTGACTGCTAACCAGAAGGCTGGTGGTTCAAACCCACCAGCCACTCCGCGGAAGGACGGTTGGGCAATCCTACTTCCGTAGTGATACTGCCTCGGGGTCGCTATGAGTCGGGACCGACTCGACGGCAAATAACAACAACAACAACAGCACCCAGATCAGGATATCGAAACTGAGTTGACGGCAATGCGTTTGGTTTGCTTGAAGGCTTTGAAACCCCTTGTATAATTGACACTTTCCATACCTCTCAATTGGCAGTAGACACATTTCAAGTGCTCAGTGGCCACAGTGAGGAGTGGCTTCTGCATTGGGCAGTGCAGATCTAGAACATTTTCAGCACCAGGGAAGTTCCCAGGTGGCCCCCTGCAGTCAGTACCCCACCAAAACCCACTGCCGTGGAGTTGATTTTGCTTCACAGGGACCCTACGTGACAGAGTAGAACAGCCCCATAGGGTTTCCAAGGCCTGAGCGTTTATCAGAGCAGACTGCCACATCCTTCTCCCGTGGGGCTGATGGGTTCCAACCACCGACCTTTAAGTTAGCAGCCGAACATTTTAACGACTTTGCCACCAGGGCTCCTTAAAAATATGAGCCTTATTACAGATATGCGTGTCACCCACCCACCAAACCAAAACCAAACCCACTGCAATCGAGTCCATTCCAGTTCATAGGGACCCTACAGAGCATAGTAGAACTGCCCCATAGAGTTTCCAAGGCTGTGGTGTTTATGAAAGCAGACTCTCATCATGCTCCTGCAGAGCAGCTGGTGGGTTCCAGACACCAAACCTTTGTAGCAGCCAAGTGCTTTATTTCACCACTACACTTCCGGAGCTCCTTTCACCCAGCAAAGTACCAGTTATTGTGAATTTTATCATTATCCTTCTCTTTTCTTTGTCTCCTCCCAAATCACACTTTCCCTCTGCACGTGTCCCTTTTTGTCAGCGGCTCACAACACCAGGTCAGAGGTCAGACTGCATTTATCCCCCAGCTTTACCACTTTTGGGAAACTTTAAACAACTTGCTTCACTCTGAGCCTCTTGATTCTAACTGGTGCTAATTGTAACCAGACCCATGGCCTGGGGTTGTGGATCGAGTTTGGGGGCAACAGGCAGGTAGCAAGTGTTCAACCAAGAAACCTTTATCACTGCATGATGCATCTGCCCTGGTCCTTCTCTTTCTCCCCTGGTCTCTCCTCTCTGCCCTCTTGTAACCCTCTCACGTCACTCTGTGTTTGAGATTTCTCATCTGAGAAGTGGGAATTGGCCATACCTACCCCACACAGCCATGGGGAGGATTAGGTACCATTCCTGGTCCATGTTGTGGTTAATTGCCACCAAGTCAGCTCCAACTCATGGCAACCCCACAAAGAAGAGAGCAAAGTGTTCACTGGCCCCCCATCATCTTCGTCCTCGTCAGTATGTTTGAGTCCACGGTCCACTGCTATTATAGTGCCTCCCAACCTTGGGGCCTCATCTTCCAGCACCTAATCAGACAGTGTTCAGTGGTGATCTATAAAGTTTTCATGGGCTCATTTTCAAAAGTAGATTGCCAGGTCTTTTCCTCCTAGTCTGTCTTAGTCTGGAAGCTCTGCTGAAACCTGTCCATCATGACCCTGCTGGTATTTGAAATATTGACGGCATAGTGTCCAGCATCCACCACTCACCTGTCAGTTTGTCATACTGTGGTGGCTTGCATGTTGCTATGAGACTGAAGGCTGTGCTGCTGGTATTTCAACACCAGCGGGGGATGGACAGGTTTCAACAGAGCTTCCAGACTAAGACAGACTCAGAAGATGGACTCAAGTATAGCAGGGATTGTAAGGCTGACGCAGGACCAGGAAGTGTTTTGTTCCGTTGTATGTAGGTCACTATCAGTCGGAGCCAACTCGATGGCACCCAACAACAACAGTGTCTGCATTAGAGCAACACACCAGTCAGCTCAGTATGACAGAGTGACAGGTGAGTGGTGGATGCGAACTGACAGATGGTAGTGGTCCTGAGCCGTGATCAGTGCTTAATAACTAGATTACTTTCCTCCTCTCCCCTCCTCCTTTCTTGATCTTTCCCTCCTGGGTTCCCGTTCTCCTCAGGCCTGTAACTCTGTCACTCTCCTCTCTTCTACGTGCAGTTTCTTTTTCTCCTTTGTTTCTATCTTCACTCCTCCCTCCCTCCCTGCATCCCCCTCTAGTCTTCCTTCCATTGCTTGTCCACACACATCAGCATTACTTTCTGCCATGATTCCTAAGTTAGTTCTGAAGTTGGTTGGCAAACCTCCCCCTCCCTTTAAAGCCTTCCCAAGATGGAGCAGACCCAGCTTGGGCAGCTTGGTCCCTCCGCCCATCAGCTCAGCATTCCAAGTAGGTGTTGAGGCTGTTTTCTGCAGTAGGGCTCTGTCAGCAGCCGGCCCCATGTAATCCTAACAGACCCGCAGGCCACCTTGCCAGGAAAACAAGTGTTTGTTTTCAGGCCCATGTGCCTGCCCAGGCCGCCCATTTCAGAGCAGGAAATGTGGCCCCGTCCCCTGTGGCAGACAGGGGTTAGTTAACAAGCGTCCAAAGGCAGAAAAACAAAGGAGGGAAAATCACCCCGGAGACCCAGGGGCTGTTTGGACTTCCCAGGAGTGCTTCTGACCTGAGAGGCTAGGAGCAGTTCCTGCTCATTTTCCCTCAAGTTCAGGGAGGGTTTTTAAATGCGGACTCCTTGGCTCTGTGTAGTTCTGGCCAGCTTTAGTTCAGTGAGGCGTTGCATCCTCCTTTTCCTGACATTCCCTTTCTGTTAAAGAGACTGCCTCTCCCTCAAGGTTCTGATGAGACTGTCAGTCAAGGTGCTGTCCACCATGTGACTGGCTCTGACCAATCGTGGAAGCTCATCACATTGTTTGTCCTCAGAGCCTGGTTTTAAGAGCAGACACTGGACTCTAGCAGGGCATCCATCGACTGCTATCCAATGTGGTAAATGCACCCAGAAAGAGGGTCACTTTTCCCTTTGAAGTTCAAGCTGTAAGAGTATTGACTTGTGGTGCTAGTGGAGTGCTAGTGGCCGTCTATCCAACCAGATATACGTACATCTAGCACTTTCTAACTGGGTGACTAGAGGCAGCTTACTTAACCTCTCTGTGCTTCTGTTTCCTCATCTGTAAAATGGGAGTGTTAATAGAATTTAACTTATACTCTTGTGTGCAGAGTGGAGCCTACCACACAGCAAGACCTAAACTGTCATCGTTATCGTTATGATGTGTGTGTGTGTGTGTGTGTGTTACGTGCCGTCAAGTCGTACCCGACTCATGGCAACCCCTCCTTGGGTTTCCGAGGCAGTATCACTACGGAAGTAGATTGCCCCATCTTCCTTCCGAGGAGTGATCGGTAGGTTTGAACCGCCAGTCTTCTGGTTAGCAGTCAAGTGCCTTAGGCACCACGCTACCAGAGCTCCTATCATTATGATGGAAAGAGTATATTCTTGGCAGGAGAGAATGATGCCTGCCTACAAAGAAAAGCTGAGACATAAACTGAGAGGTGGGGAAGAAGAGAAGAGAGAGAGAAAGACAAACCCAACTCAACCCACTGCTATTGAGTCAATTCCAACTCATAGCGATGCTTTAGAATAGAGTACACCACACCGGAGTTTCTAAGGCTGTAAATCTTTATGGAAGCAGACTGCCTCATCTTTCTCCCACAGAATGGCTGCTGGGTCCAAACCACCAACTTTTTGGCTAGCATTCAAGCACATTAACCACCGCACCACCAGGCTCCTTGACACTATAATACATACTGTGAAGCCAGTTGTTCTTCTAACAGTGCTTAGGGGCCCAGAATGTCAAAACACACACAACAGGAAACTGAGGCCCAGAGAGGGAGAGCAATTTGCTAAGACCACACAGCCACAAAGGATGCGCACAAGCTAGCGGACTTTAAACTCCACACTTTTAACATTGATTTCACATCACAAATGGTTACATATAAAAATATACTCATATATGTATATATATAAAGATATTTATAATTGCCAAACTGCTAGCCTGGCTCCAGCTAACACTTACTGAATACATACTATGTGCCAGGCACTGATCTCAGTGCTGTGCATGCATTAGCTCATTTGTCTTCCCAGCAACCCTAGGAGGTAGGTACTATTATTGTTGTTGTTATGTACTGTCAAGTTGGACCCGACTCATAGCAACCTCTCTCTGGGTTTCCGAGGCAGTATCACTACGGAAGTAGATTGCCCTATAAGTAGATAGCCCTACTTTTCCTTCTGAGCAGTGGCTGGTGGGTTTGAACTGCCAGCCTTCTGGTTAGCAGTCAAGTGCTTTAGGCACTGTGCTACCAGAGCTCCTAGGTACTATTAGTAACCCCTTTTTACCAGTGAGGAAACGGAGGCAGAAGGGGATGAAGTAATTGCCCATGATCGCTCAGTAATTCAAGCCTAGGTCATTTGATTCCAGAATCCATGACTTCACCATCACACTTGCTCAGACTCCATACTTGTTCTTACCAACCGGTGAAAGACAAAGGGCAAGGAACCAAAACAATAGTGGTTTAAATGACAGAAAAATTTATTTCTTTTTCACGTAAAGTCCAAAGATAGGCAGCCCATGCCTGATATGGGGTATGAGACTCCTCCTCATGGTCCAGGGTGGCGGCTGGAGCACCAGCCATCACATCTAAACTCCAGACAACAAGATAAAATAAGGGGAGAATAAGTCAAAACTTCATTGAAGTTACCACCTAAGACTTATATTTACATCTGAGTGACTAAAATAATACCTATCTACACCTAGCTCTGGTAGCGTAGTGCCTAAGGCACTTGACTGCTAACCAGAAGGCTGGTGGTTCAAACTCACCAGCCACTCCTCAGAAGGAAGATGGGGCAATCTAATTCCATAGCAATACTCCCTCGGAAACCCAAGGAGGGGTCGCTATGAGTCGGTCTGACTCCACGGCACATAACAACAGCAACACACCTAGATGCAAAGGAGGCTGGGAGATGCAGTCTTCATTCAAGATAGCTATGTATCCAGCTAAGAAATTGAGGACTCCAGTCCTAAGGAAGAAAAGAAAAAGGAATATGGGGGTGACCGCCAGTAGCTAGCACCACACCCTGGCGAAGCACAGGGGAAAGATGGTGAACGAGATATGGTTCCTCGCATCCATGAAGCTCCCAGCCCAGACAACGAAACAGGTGACAACAGTAATCACGTACTCATCCAAGTGCTTTACATGAATTATTGAAGTTCAGAGATTCTCAAACGTTTCAGACTCAGGTCCTCTTTACACTTTTAAAAATTATTTAAGACATGCAACTATGGGTCTGTTCTCATCCAGACCAAAGAAGGGTGAAGAAAATCAAAGACTCAAGGACATAATTAGTCCAAAGGACTTATGGACCACATGACCCACTGTCTGCACGGGTCTGAGACGACAAGAACCAGATGGTACCCGGCTACCACTACCAACCGCTGGGATCAGGATCACAATAGAAGGTCCTGGAAAGAAAGGGAGAAAAAAAATGTAGAGCAAAACTCAGAATCATGAGAAAGCCCCGACTTGCTGGTTGGATAGAGACTGGTGGAATCTTTGAGACAGTGGCCCTTAGACACCCGTTAAGCCTAGAACTGAATCCACCCCCGTGGATCAACTTTCAGACAACACACAGGCCTATGAAGTGAACAGTAACACCAGAGAGGACCTACTTCTCAGTACAGTCGAGCATACAAGAACAGGAGGGCAGCATTGGCCCAAAAACACAGCTCAGAGGGCAGGAAGGGGCAGGAAAGCAAGGGTGACTGCAAACGGGACCCAGGGAGGAAATGGGGAGAGTGCCGTTACATTGAGGGGCTTCAGCCAATGTCGGGAAACAAACTGTGTATAAATTGTTGAATGGAAAAAAACAAAAAAGATCCCCAAAGAGCTTTTCTTTACATGGGATATTTAAATAATATAAATTAAAACTGAGAATTGTGTACAATATTTATTTACCAATTAAAGTAATGCTCATTAACCCATTATACTGTTAGCCCATTAAAGGAGCTCTGGTAGCACAGTGGGAGCTCTGGTAGCGTAGTGCCTAAGTCTGAGTGCCTAAGTGCTATGAGTCGGGTCTGACTGGATGGCAGTGAGTTTGGTTTGGTGGCATAATGGATAAGGCACTTGATTGCTAAATGGAAGGTCAGCGGTTTAAACTCACCAGCTGCTCCGTGGAAGAAAGATGGGACAATCTACTTCTGTAAAGATGTACAACCTCGGAAACACAATGGGGGTCGCTATGAGTGAGAAACGACTTGATGACAGTGAGTTTTTTAGCATACATATTTTAAATAAAATATGTAACTATAGTGCCTAAGGCACTTGACTGCAAACCAGAAGGCTAGCGGTTCAAACCCACCAGCCACTCCTCGGAAGGAAGTTTGGACAATCTACTTCCATAGTGATACTGCCTTGGAAACCCAACGAGGGGTCGCTATGAGTCGGGTCCCGCTCGACGGAGCATAACAACATCAACAACATAATTTTATAAAAAACATTGAAGAAGGACATTGTTTTACGTATTTGCAAATTGTACTATTGTCTGGCTTAATAGATGATAAGGGCCGTGGGGGCTCAGTGGTTAAGTGCTCAGCTGTTCATCTAAAGGTCAGTGGTTCAAACCCGCTAACTGCTCTGCAGGAGAAACATGTGGCAGTCTGCTTCCCTAAAGATTTACAGCCTTGGAAACACTGTGGGGCAGTTCTTCTCTGTCCTACAGAGTCACTGTGAGTCTGATTCAATTCGAAGGCAACAGGTTTTTAATAGACAATACCAGCTTTCTCTTATTTGTTGCAACGTCACATCATGTGAACTTCGGGAAAACTTCACTGAGAATGAAAAGGGAATAATGTCTTAGTATTATTACGGAGGGAGCTCTGGTAGCATAGTGGTTAAGGCACTTGACTGCTAACCAGAAGGCTGACGGTTCAAACCCACCAGCCACTCCTCGGAAGGAAGATGAGGCAATCTACTTCCGTAGTGATACAGCCTCGGAAACCCAAGGAGGGGTTGCTATGAGTCGGGTCCAACTCGATGGCACACAACAACAACCACAACATTATTACGGAAATAGTTTTGGCCCTGCGGACCCCCTGGAAAGGTCCTGCACGTCACTTTGAGAAGTGATGATTTAAGTCTTTGCTTACAGTAGCCCCATCTAGTAAGCCCCATCTAGTAACTGTCAAGTTCACAAAGTTCCCCAAAAGCAGACCCTGAGGTAAGGATTTGGGTGCAAGTTGTTTTTTGAAAGGTAACCTCTGGGAGCTAAGTAAGGGAATAGCAAAGAGGATTTTGTACCTACTATATACATAAAAGGAGCTCTGGTGGCCTAGTACCTAAGGCCCTGGACTGCTAACCGGAAGGTTGGCAGTTCAAACCCCCCAGCCACACCTCAGAAGGAAAGTTGGGCAGTCTACTTCCATAGTGATACCGCCCCGGAAACCCAAGGAGGTGTTGCTAGGAGTCGGGTCCAACTCAGTGGCCCTGTGTGTGTGTGTGTGTGTGTGTGTGTACACGTAAAGGGAGCTCTGGTGGCATAGCACCTAAGGCACTTGACTGCTAACCAGAAAGCTGGCGGTTCAAACCCACCAGCCACTCCTCGGAAGGAAGATTGGGCAATCTACTTCCATAGTGGGAGCTCTGGTAGCGTAGTGCCTGAGGCATTTGCCTGCTAACCAGAAGGCTGGCAGTTCAAACCCACCAGCCACTCCTCAGAAGGAAGATGGGGCAATCTACTTCTGTAGTGATACTGCACTGGAAACCCAAGGAGGGGTCGCTGTGAGTCGGATCTGATTCCACGGCAATGAGTTTGGTTTTTTGGTTTTATATACGTGAAATCAAACCCACTTTACAGATGAAGAAACTGAGCCTCAGAGAGGTGATGTTAGTCTCCAGAGTCAACAATTTAGTTAAGTGATGTGTCTGAGCTCCGACTCTCAAATCCCAAACCCTTAACTGCTCTGCTGTCCTGCCTTCATAGATGAGAGGTGAAAGAGATTTGCAAAGAGGCTGAATAGTGTAAAAATCCATTATTCAACTTGATGCAGGAAAAACAAATTCATTTGTCTGTCTGTTCTATATGCCTCTCTACTAGCTATTGAGTGTGCGCCTCCTCCCTTCCTCCCCACCCCTATAATTCTCCAAATCATCAACCCCGTGTAGAGGCATTTTTTTTTTCTCAAAAATTCCGCTTCTCTGTTTGTCTCTCCTTGTTTCTCAGCATCCCACTCTCCGTCGTACCACCCCCTTCCCGAGTCAGGCCTCTGTTGTTTCCTCTTTCACTTTTAGTCACACCCTCCATCCCACCCCCCATCCCAGGCACGAAGAAGTCAGAACAGAATCCGCCTTCCCCACTCGACTGCTCCCACCCCCTGGAGCGGAATCCAGGCGGAGAACCTGCCTGGCCCAAGCTCATTCCACGGCAGTTGCTACCATTCCCCCGTCACGGGTGGCGGGGAGGCCAGGCGGCTCCGAGTCTGATCGCTCTCCTTGTTCTCTGACACCCTGGAGAAACCACACTCCGTTTGGTGGTCGTCAGAAATAACATGCTCAAGAAACCTGGAATTATAAAACTGCTTAATTAGGGAGAAATGGTTTCCCTGGGATATGCCCAGTTTTCCCTGGTGGTTTTCTCTCCTTCTCAAAGTGGCCCACCCCTTCAGCTAATTGCTACCTTTAACATGGTGCCACACAAGCGCTTACCACCCTGGAGTTTCATTTTCTGTGATATGCATGCTTGCTTTTACAGAGACCATCTCGCTCCCATGTTTCAAGGCTCCTTCCCCGTCAGTGAACTCTAGGAAGTGGCCTTTAGCTTCAGAGGCCCCCAGCTGTTAAATGAGCATCTATCATATGCGAGGTGCTGGGGATACAGCCCCAAACTAAACTCTCTTGTCTCTCCAGTGGAAGAGACAGGTCTTAAAATAATTTTTAAAACATGAGAAGTGCTTTGAAGGAGGAACGAGGGGCTCTGGGAGGATGTAACAGGAGGAGCTAATATAAGAGGAGTGCAGGAAGGCTTCTCTAGGAGCTAACAGTCAGCTGAGACCCACAAGACAAATAGGTGTTAGCTCAGTCAAGAGTAAAACCGGTCGCTGTTGAGTTAACTTCAACTCATGACACCCCCATGTGTTTCGGGGTGGAAGTATGCTCCATAAGGTTTCAATGGCAGATTTTTTGGAAGCAGATTGTCAGGCATTTCCTTTGAGATGCCCCTGGGTGGATTTGAACCTCTAACCTTTGGGTTCACGGCTGAGCGTGGTAACCATTTGCACCACCCAGAGACTACAAGGAAGGATTAGAGGGGTAGTTTTCCATCAACAAAGGAAGAACTTGGTGCAGTCAGAGAACAGGAAGAAGAACAAAAAGCCTGGCACCTGAGCCTCCTGGGAAATTCCAGGAATGTGTTGGATTCCCTGCTGCAACTTGACTTCTGTCGGTACTGATGTCCTAGACAAAGGGGTTGGCAAACTCTGGACTATAGGCCAAATATGGCTCTCCACCTGTTTTTGTAAATGAAGTTTTATGGGAACACAGCCGTCCATGCCCATTTATTATGTGTTGTTTGTGGCTCACACTGCTGGGGCCCCAGAAGGCTGGCGGCTCAAACCCACCAGCCACTCCTCGGAAGGAAGGTTGGGCAATCTACTTCCGTAGTGATACCACCTCGGAAACCCAAGAAGGGGTCTCTATGAGTTGGATCCAACTCAGGAGCAGAGAGTTTAATCCATCATCCATGCCCTCAAGGAGATCAACACCTAATGAGGAAGATAGCAGGTAAACAAAATAATTGCAATATAGTATAGTAGTTATGTTGATATCACAGCCTAGCAGTGTGTCTCTACATAGTGGGCACTCAATGATAGACAAGAGGAAGGGATGAACGTAGTGAAAGAGAGAGAGGAGAGATGGAGGAAGGAAAGGGAAGGTGGGTGGGTGGATGGATGGGTGGGTGGATGGATGGGTGATGGATGGGAGGGCAGGGAGGAAGGAGAAAGGGAAGTGGAAGGATAGATAGATGGGCAGGAGGATGAATGGGAAAGAAGGAAGTTTGAATGGATAGAGAAGTGGGAAGGAAGGAAAGAAGGAGAAAACAAGGAAGGAAAGAAGAATGGGCAGATGGATGGGTGGAGGCAGGAAGCAGGAAAGCAGACAAGAAAGGAGAGTTCTCTGGGAATGTCCTGAAGTCGGGGGGAGTGATCAAAGCCAGTTGACGCGTGAGAGACTGAGCTGTTGACCTAAGAAGAGATGGAATATGCTTTGTTTGAGCAGTTTGAAAGAAATGAGGGAAGCCTGGGGCAGCTGAGGTCTGGTGGTTCAGGAAAACAAAGGCCAAAACATGGGTATTCTGCAGAGCCTAGGGCCTGCTGTCAGGATACGGATAGGGTAGAGGAGCCCTAACCATCCATTGAGCAGTTGCTCCATTGGTCCACTGTCCCATCATGCCATTGGGCATATAAAGCAAACATGGTGGCCACCCCCACATCTCTGCTCCCCCGTGTTCTCTGTCTTCCCACAGGCTCCAGAGGGAAGCTGGCATTTACCTCAGGGAGTGTTTGTGGGAGTCAGAACAGGAGAGGAGGGTGAGGAGTCCCTTGGGAACTAGTGACCTCACAATACGAAAGGGGCCAAACAGCCTCAAAGGTCAGGCGGTGAGGTGAGCATCCTTGATCCTTGACAGATGTGGGAGCATCTGCTCAAGGGGTCCCCTGCCCACGAGAATGGAATAAAAGGGGGCAACTATCAGGTCACACTGCCTAGCATCCATTTGATGGATTTCCAACATGTTTTTATAACGTTTTTTTAAATCCAATTTAAATATATCATGCATATGATTGGTACAAGGAGCTCTTGTGGCACAATGGTTAAAGCACTCATCTGCTAACCAAAAGGTCAGTGTTTCAAACCTGTCAGCCACTCTGTGCAAGAAAGATGAGGCAGTCTGCTTTTGCAAAGATTTACAAGCGCAGGAACCCTACAGGGCAGTTCGGCTCTGCCTTACAGGGATGCTCTGAGTTGGATTCAACTTGATGGCAATGGATTGGGTGTATGCTTAGTTCAAAAAAATGGAAAAAGCAGAAAAACACAAAATGAGTGGCTTTTTATGCAACATTTCCTTGGGTAAATATCTTCACCAAGATGATTTTTTTTTTAAATTTTTAATTTTAAAATGATTTTAGACTTTATAGTTGCAAAAATAGTACAGAGGGCTCCCATATCCTCTCCACCCAGTTTTCCCTCATGTTAACATCTTACATAATCACAGAACAATGAGCAAAGCTAGGAACTTAGTGTGGATACTGTTATTATGAACTACAGACCTCACTCAGATTTCTCCCGTTGTCCCACTAATGTCCTTTTTCTAGTCCAGGATTGAATCCAGGGTCCCACACTGCCTTTCCTTGTCATATCTCTGTAATCTTTTCCAGTCTGACAATTCCTTGGTCTTTTCTTTGTCTTTCATGATCTCAACTGCCTAGTTACCATGGTGTATGCCCCGTCTCCTCGTTGTGAAGTTACTCTTTCTCTAGCATAATTTTTAAGTGGCTGCAGGGCTTTCTGTTGCTGAGTTCTACCGTAATCAGCCCCTCTTCAGTACATTTCATCTGTTACTTTTTCTTTTTTTCTTTTTTACTGTTACAAAGAATGTTGCAGTGACATTTCCAATTGGCACATCGTTTCCAGTTGGCACATTGTTGCATATGCCTCTGATTAGTCTGTTAGGATACATTCCTAGAAGTAGAATCGCTGGAGCAAAGATGATTTGCATTTTTAAAGTTCTGGATGCCTGGGACAGGGTTACTTGTTTCCATGTTCATTTGTTTGTTTGTTTTAATCTGCTTTACTGAGATATAATTTAAATACAGTAGAATGCATAGAAATGTGTGAAGCATATATTTCTGTGAGTTTCAGCAAATGTACACACCCACATAATCACCATCTCAATTCAAATATAAAATATTTCCATCGCCTCCCAAAATTGCCTCATGCCTACTGGCAGTTTGTTCCCCCTACTTTTTACCCCAGACACCCGTGATTCGATTTCTGTCCCTGTGTGTTAGCAACCTCGTCTAGAAAGCTATATAAACCAGTTATATGGTATAGACCCTATCACTGTCCTCCTTGATTTGACACAGTGTCTGTGAGATTCATTCATGTTGTGGTATGTGTCAGCCGTTTCTTCATTTCTGTTGTTGTGAGGTGCTGTCGAGTCAGTTCCAACTCCTAGTGTCCCTGTGCACAACAGAACGCAACACTGCCCAGTACTGCACCGTCCCCCAGTTGTTGCTGTGTGTGAGCCTATCATCACAGCCACTGTGTCCTTCCATCTCATTGAACGTCTTCCCCTTTTTTGCTGACCCTCTGCACTACCAAGCCTGATATCCTTCTCCTTGCCCCTTCTGACAACATGACCAAAGCACGAGAGAGCAAAGTCTGGCCATTCTCATTTCTAAGGAGCATTCCAGTTGTACTTCCTCCAAGACGGATTTGTTCATTCCTCCAACAGCCCATGGTACACTCATTATTCTTCGCCAACATCAGTTCTGCTGCTGAGTAGTATCTTATTGTATAAACATACATCCATTTGTTTATCTCCTCCTCCATTGATGGACGTTTGGGCTGTTTCCAGTTTTGAAGTATGATGACTAAAGCGTCTGTGAACATTTGCATACAAATGGACATAATGTGTTTATTTCTCTCAGGTAAATACCTAGGGATGGAATTGCTGGCAGTAAGCTAGGAATCTGTGTTTCATTTTGTTAGAGCCACAGGGCAGCTTCTATCCCCCTTCATGTGATAGCCCAGGCCACGGAAAGCTTGAGGGCCTCGTCCAAGGGCAAAGGGAGGGAGGGAAGTAGAATGTATTTGGTCACCAGTTCTGTACCAAGAAGGAGCCCTGGGGATGCGATGGTTAAGCACTCAGCTACTAACTAAAAGGTTGGTGGTTCAAACCCATCTATTGGCTCTGTGGGAGAAAGACCTGGTGAAATGCTTCCATAAGATTATAGCCTCTTTTGTTTGGGGGGCATTGAGTTTTTGCTAATGGTGGTGGAGTATTTTGGAAAAGGATAGCAATAATGGTGGCACATCATGAAAAATGTCAGCAATGTCCCTGAGCTGTAAATGGAGAAGCTGTTGTGTTGTTATGTAGGGGAATATCTTGTTGTGTATGTTTTCACCACAATAAAATTGAGGGAAAAAAAAAGATTAAGTCCAGAAAACCCTGTAGGGCAGTTCTACTCTGTTACATGGGTCGGAATTGACTCAATGACACCACCACCAACACCGTGTACCAAGAAAGGCATTGTTGGTTCAATAATAGAATGCTCACCCTTCTATGCAATAAACCTGTGCTTGACCCCCACACAGTGCCCCTCACGCACAGTCACCACCGTGCATTGGGTGGTGGAGGCTTGTGTATTGTATGATGCTAAAGAGGTTTCAGCAGAGTCCAGACTCAGAAGAGCAGGAAGAAAGGCCTGGCAATCTGCTTCCCAAAATCAGCCAGTGAGAGGCTATGGACCACAGCAGTCCAGTCCCCAGCCCGTCATGAGGATGGCACTGGACCGAGCAGCATCTCGTTCCCTTGTGCATTGGGTTACCGTGAGTCAGGGCTCACTGTCCAGTCCCCACCCCTGCTGCCACTGAGTTGATTCAGCACCCTTTAGGGCAAAGTAGAGCTGCCCCACGGGGTTCCCAAGGCTGTAAATCTCTGCGGAAGCAGACTGCCTCATCTTTCTCACGCAGAGTGGCTGGTGGGTTTGAACTGCCAACCTTTTGGTTAGCAGCCCAATGCTTTACTCACTATGCCAGAGCTCCTTGACTCGATGGCCACTAACAACAATAACAAGCTCTGTGCCATCTCATTTAATCTTCTAAACAACCCTGTAAGGAAGCAGTCCTGATTCCCATTTTGTAAACGAGGGAACTGAAGCTGAAGAACATGCAGTTCGGCAGGATTTGAGCCGAGCTCACAGAAGCCATCTTTGATGGTTACCGGGGATGGGAAGGGAAGTCACTAACTAGAGGGTAGACGGGTGTTGGGTGAAGGGGAAGGCAATATACAGTGAGGGGGAGGTGAGCACAAAATGATCCAGAGGCAAAAAAGGTTAAAACCCAGCTCAGTCGAAGTCCCAGAGTCCATGCTCGTGCCTCGGGTATTCCTCTTGCCTTCTTGGAGGGACTAAGTGATGGAGCCAGGAAGGAGGACCCATGTTCCGCCAGCGTTCGGCCTCATGGCCTGGCCTCACCTGCACCCTGTGGCCCATCCCCTACCCATGAGCCTGGAGGCGGCCACCAGCCATGCTTAAGTCAGCCCTCTGGAGGCCATGATTTGGGTGTGGCAGCAGGAAGTGCCCCTCACATTTGGCTGCAGCAGGAGCCAGGGAGTGACCCCCTCACACACACACACACTCCAGCCCTTTGCCAAAGGTGTAGGGTTTCTGCCTCCCTGAAACGCAGTCCTCGCTCCTTTGATCTTCAGGGCTGGTGGGCAGTAGGGCAAGGGCGGTGGGCAGGGCCAGTGTCTCCCTGGCCATATCTCGGCCCCATTAGGCACGGCTCTGAGTGCTTTCCCAAGCTGATTGATGGCCTGCCTGTGACCTGGAGTGTCATTACTGCTCGGGCCAGGGCCCCCGGCTCGGTCCTCGGGGTCTTTACTGCTCACACTAATCGATGCTCTCGGTGTGCTTGCAGGGAAAGTTCTATCTGGTCATCGAGGAGCTGAGCCAGCTGTTCCGATCTCTGGTCCCCATCCAGCTGTGGTACAAATACATCATGGGAGACGACTCCTCCAACAGCTACTTTCTGGGAGGGGTCCTGATCATTCTCTACAGCCTGTGCAAGGTCAGGGGGCCTGGAGACTGGAGGGGCCACTGGGGGACCCCATGGCAGAGCCACCCTATCTTCTTGCCCATTAAGCTCATCACTTGCTAACCTATCATGTAGTCCACTTGGCAACAGCCCTTTGGGATGCATACCAATATTGCTTCCGTTTTATGGATGAGAAAACCGAAGCCCAGGAAGATAACGTAACTTGCCCAAGGTGTCACTCAGCTAGAGATAACAGGAAGAGCATGAAACCCAGGCAGAGCTGTCCCCAAAGACCTGAAGCTTCTAACTGACAGACGACAGGACCACCAAGCTTGTTTTCTGTCCCTCTCCAATTGCTCACCCTTAATGCCCCAAATCCATGTGCAGTGGGTTTCTTCTCATTAGTCACTAGTACAAATTCATTTATTCCCCCTTACAATAAGCACAGCTTCCTCTTTCTTCCCCCTCCTCTGTTTCTGGCTACAGGGAATTCTGGGGGAGATGTGTTTGCTTTCCTGCCTCCCTCCCAGCCAGGCAGTGTCAGCCATTGGAGCTTATCCTCCCTGCCGAGGCTGATTGACTGGCGGTGGCTGAGTGGAGTGCTGGGTGGAGAGGGAGAACCAGGTCTGGACAGGCCGGATGGGCTCAGAGGAAGACGGTGGTGATCAGTGAGCAATGGCAGCCCTGGGGAGGGGAGGAGGCAGGATGCCGGCTTGGATTTGTTATCCTGGTGGCCTAGGTGGAAATGGAGACTGCTGGTGGAAGGTAGCCAGACGAAGGCAGGCAAACCTGATGGGAATGAGGCATTCTGGGAAATTCCTGAGTCAAGGACTTGGAGGGTCTTAATTCCCCAGGGCTCCCAGAACAAAACAGCACAAAATGGGTGGCTTTCAGGAACAGAAATTTGTTGTCTCAGTTTTGGAGGCTGGGAGTCCAAATCAGGCTGTTGGTTATGCTGATTCCTTCTGAGGTTCCGAGTGACGGTCTCTTTGCCTCTCTCCTGCCTCATGCAGGCTCCCAGCAATCTTCCATGCTCCTTGGCTTGCACATGCGTCTTCCCGTGGCATCCTCCCTGTGTCTTTCCTTCTCTTTTATAAGACACCATTCGGATGGAATGAGGACCCACTTAACTCCATCTGACCTCTTAGTAACCTAGCTGATAACATCTCAAAAGACCCCACTTACAGACAAGGTTACATTCACAGGCACACAGGTCAGGACTTCGGCCATCCTTTTGTGGGACTCAGTGCTGTCCATAACAGGGCGGATGTTCAACAGTGTGGGGAGAGAACCTGGCCGACTGTTGGATGCTTTCCAACCGTCATCCTGTTCTCTTTGCAGTCATTTGACATCTGTGGCCGCGTGGGTGGTGTTAGGAAAGCCCTGAAGCTTCTCTGTACCTCTCAGGTGAGTTGGCCTCAGAGGGTTCCGACGGAGGTCATGGGAACTCAAGAGACCCCTTTCTTACCCCACGGAGCTCACAGTGCTTCTTGACATTCTCCCTCCACTGAGGGTCTGTGCTCGTTCGTCTCTGCCCTCCCTCACACAGAATTACGGAGTCCGGGCCACTGGCCAACAGTGCACAGAAGCCGGCGACATCTGTGCCATCTGCCAGGCCGAGTTCCGAGAGCCTCTGATCCTCATGTGCCAGGTGAGTGGGGTTCGGGCAGGGCCCCGGGACACTTGAGGCCAAGAGCAGGGCCTCACAGCAAAGCTGGAAGTGTCTGTCCCGTGAACAAACACTGGGCTCTTGGATGAGTCTTTGAGGGTGATTTGGTCTGATCAAGACTGGAGTCAGTCAGACCTGGGTTCAGATCTCAGCTCCGCCTCATAGCAGGGTGGCCTAGGGTAGCCCATTTTATAGATGAGGAAACTGAGGCCCAAGGACATGCAACAGGACAGGATTCACACTCAGCTCAGTCTGAGTCCCAAAGTCCATGCTCTTCAGCAGATATTCCTCTAGTGAAATGATGAACACTTCCCCAAGCCTCTGTTTCCTCGTGGTAAATGCCACATTCAGCCTGGCATGGGGTCACAATATCCTGAGTTTGAATCCTTGTGGCATGCTCGATGCCAGGTGGGTCACTCCATCTCCCTAAGCCTTGGGTGTGACAGTACTGCCTACTTCATAGAGCTAGTGTTACAATTACATCAGATTATCTATGCAAAGAGCTACATTTGAATTATTCAGCCATAGAAGCTGCCGTTAATATCATTACAATAACTACTATCACTTGTTTTCATTATTAGTTGTGGGTCCCTGTCACATGGTGATAAGTGCTGGTCAGTTGCTTTTAACTTTTCAGATGTATCCCTCCTCCTCCGAACATCAGGGGCTAAGATGTCAAGTCAGCAAATGCGTATTGAGTCAAAGCATCATAGCCAACATCAGGGAAGGGGACAGAGGGCACACAGACACTGCCCCCTGCTTTCCAAGCTCGTGGCCTCTTTTGGGGACAGAGACGCATACATAAATAACTATGAAACAAGGCAGGCGGTGATAAGTGCTGTGTAAGAGAGATTCATGCCATGTCCCTAGGGACCGGGGTAGAGAGCCAGGAATTCCAGGCTGGGAGGCTTTTAGGGGCAGGGATAATCCCGGAGATCTGCAGGAATGGGAGGGCACCCCCCACACACATACACATCTAGCTTCTGAAGGACCCTTTGTGTTCATTAGAAAAAACATTTTGATACTGCTGTTTTTGAGTTTGAGGGGATTTCTAAACTTTTTATTGTGATTCTGTGAAAGTTTACAGAGCCAATCTGTTTTCTATTCAATAGTTGATATACATTTTGTTTCATGACATTAGTTGAAATCCCCACAATGTAACAGACAGCTCTCTTCCCACTTTGTTGTTGTTGTTATGTGCCATCAAGTCGGCCCCGACTCATAGCGACCCCTCCTTGGGTTTCCGAGGCAGTATCACTACGGAAGTAGGATTGCCCAACCTTCCTTCCGAGGAGTGGCTGGTGGGTTTGAACCGCCAGCCGTCTGGTTAGCAGGCAAGTGTCTTAGCCACTATGCTACCAGAGCTTCCCACTTTAGGGGATTATTTTTAATTTAAGAAAATAGTTTTTGGGTGGTGTAGACAGTTAATACAATCTGCTGCTAACTGAAAGGTTGGGGGTTCAAGTCCACTCAGAGGTGTCATGGAAGAAAGGCCTGGCAATCTGCTTCCCAGAGTTCATTGTTAGCACTTACTGGACATGAAATTGTCTGCTCTCTGCCTTAGGCTGTAAGTCCCATGAGGGCAGAGTCCAGTTTCTCATGGCGCACCCAAAGCCCAGCTTGGTGCTTGATCCGCTAAGTGTCCAAACATTTTGTTGAATAAATTAAGCTCAACCATTTATATTTCAGTAGTTGAGTTGTATTTCCTCTTATTCCTCTTCCAGCTTAATCTGAGACCATTTAATAAAAAGAAATACATACCAAAGAGAAAATCTTCTTTCCAATAAACAACAATTGAAAACCCTATAGGAGCACCGTTCTGCTGGGACACACCGTGGGGTCACTATGACTTGGAGTCATTTCCATGACAATTGGTTGGCTTGAACTTTTAATTTTATTTATTTTTAAATTAGATCATGATAAGATTATATCTTATCATGGTTCAAAAGTTTAAAAGACTAAGGAGATATGACCACTCAGTGCGATGTGGGACCTGGATTGGATCCTGGTACAGAAAAAGACATTTGCGGAAAAAATGAATGAAACCCAATAAAGTCAGGAGGTTAGTTAGTAGTAAGGTACCAAAGTGGGTTTCTTAATTGTGGTGGTTGTACCACAGTCACGTGACATAACAACATTAGGGATGGCTGAAAGTGGGGGAGGGGCACCTGGAGATTCTCTCTGTTCTCTTTGAAAGTTTTCCCCGAGTCTAAAATTCTTCCCAAATAAAAAGTTTATTTAAAAGAATGTTTACAACAGCCAAAAGGCGGAAACAACCCAAGTGTCCATCAGCTGATGAAGGGATGAACAGCATGTGGTGGACATGTACAATGAAGTATTTATTTAGCCATAAAGAGAAATGACATTCTAATTCATGCTATGACATGGGTTAACCTTGAAAGCATTATGCTGGGTGAAGTACACCAGACAGAAAAGGACAAATATTATATGATCCCACTTGTATGAAATATCTACAACAGGCCAATACATCGAGACAAAAGTAGATTAGTGGTTTCCAGACGCTGGGGAGAGGGAGTGATAAAGAGTTATTAAGAAAAAATGTTTAAAGATACAAAAAGGAGAGTGGTGACAAGCCCCCCACCCTTGTGCCCTGCTCCCCGTCCTTTAGTCACCCACAGTTGTTCTTGTGTTGTTGTCACGTGTTGTCGAGTCGGCCCCGACTCATAGCGACCCCTCCTTGGGTTTCCGAGGCAGTATCTCTACGGAAGTAGATTGCCCAACCTTCCTTCCGAGGAGTGGCTGGTGGGTTTGAACCACCAGCCTTCTGGTGAGCAGTCAAGTGCCTTTACCAATTTCCTTTGTATCTTTCTGGAGGTGTTTTATAGAATATAAAGATGTATAGATATGAACATATCTTTTAAAAGAAAAGCCGTAGCATATTTTATGCAAGCCTCTTTTGGCACCTTGCTTTTTCACATGAAACTCTTTAGAGGTTGCTCCCTATTCTGTTTTATGGCTGCGTACCATTGCATTTAATGAATAGGCCACAGTTTGTTTAGGCATAGTCCTTCTGATGGGCATTTACTATTATTTTAGGGTCTTCTGTTACCATTACAAATGAGGCTGCAGTGCATAATCTGTGTGATGGGGAGATGAAGCGCAGCTACCTGGGCCA
Organism: Orycteropus afer afer; assembly: GCF_000298275.1. Classification (NCBI taxonomy): domain Eukaryota; kingdom Metazoa; phylum Chordata; class Mammalia; order Tubulidentata; family Orycteropodidae; genus Orycteropus; species Orycteropus afer. The sequence continues at coordinate 10,720,021 of NW_006921635.1, forward strand.
TTGTCTTGATTAAAAGAGTTAGTTCAAATACAGCAATTAGAAGCTCACCTGGCCCATGATCAGGGTCAATAAATATTAGCTCTTATTGTCACGCAAGCAGCCCTGGTAGCACAGTGGTTAAGTGCTTGGCTGCTGACCAAGAGGTCAGCGATTCTAACTACCAGCTACTCCTTGGGAGAAAGCTGAGGTAGTCTGTTTCTATAAAGCTTTACAGCCTAGGAAACCCTATGGGGCAGTTCTACTCTGTCCTATAGGGTCACTATGAATCGGAGTCGACTCTGCAACAACGTGTTTGGGTTTTTTTGGTCATGCAGTACATTTCACACGTGTGCAAGCTCTTGGTAGGATAAATGCCTTGAAGTGGAATTGCTAGATCAGAGGGAGTGTAGTTTTGACAGATATTGCTAAATTGCCCTGCATAAAAAGTGTATCAGTTTACACTCCCCGAGCAGTGTGACAAGGCCTCTTGCTCCCCCGCCCTTCCCAACACTGCCTTCTCAAGGCTTTTTTGAGCTCTGCCTGTCTGACAGGTGAAAAACACCACTCTGGGAGGCTTTAATTTGCATCTCCCTGATCATGAGTGAGGTGGGGCATCTTTTCACGGCTTCCAAGCATCTGCACTTCCTTTTCAGTGGCACGATTATTTGAACGTGATGCCAAGGTCAGAGTCTTTCTTTTGTTTCCTTTCTGGCAGTCTCTCCAAGCTTCAGTCTGTCTCTCTTCCATTCTTTTCATGGCACCACTGCATCTTCACAGACCTTACAGAGTCCTTAGATCTGGGAGCAGTGACCATGCCCAGTGGTGACTGAGAACCACAAACATGCCCAGGCCAACCACACATCCCACACTTGATCTGTCACAGGGAGGAAAGGAGCTGTGACCTGGACTTGGGATGGCAGAGAGGACGTCACAGGTGAACAGCCTAATTAATTCCTAAATGCATTGAATGAATGAATGAACAAATGAATAAATACCTCAGCTTAAACGTTACTTCCTCAAAGAAGCCTTTTCTGACACTGCCTCTTCAGACTAGCCAGTGCCCCCAGCTGTATTGTTTCCTAGATCTCTGTTCTTTTCCTTCATGGCATTTATCCCAGTTGTCAGCTAGATGGTTAATTGTGTAAGTGTTTGTGTCAGGTTTCCCCTATGCCAAATTATCAATAACTTGAGAGTGGGAACCATTCCTGCCTTGTTTAGCAGCAGAGCTGAAGTATAGCTCAGTAAACATTAGACAGATAGGGTAGAATGGATGGATGGATGGATGGATGGATGGGTGGATGGATGGGTGGGTGGATGGATGGATGGGTGGATCTGGATGATAACAAAGTGAGGAGTTAATGCATAAGTGCAAGGGCAGATGGGTGGAGGTAGAAGTCAGTAAGTAACTAGGAAGATGGCAAATGGATGGAGATGGATGGGTGGATACATGGGTAGATGGCTGCATAGTTGGATCATGGATAGATGAATGGATGAGTGGATGGATAGATGGATAGAGATTAGAGAGATGGAGAACCCACTAGGCCAATGGAATATCTTGTCTCCCTTTCAAAGGTTTATCAAATTAAGCTCAGTATTTAACTCCTACCTCTCACCTGCCAGAGCCAGGCATGGGAAGCAGGTAGTCTGTTGAAGCCAGCCAGGCAGACACTGAGTATGCTCAGAGAGTGGAACTCTTGGCTCAAGCAGAGCACATGTCCATTTATCACTCCCCAAGTATTTATGGCATGTCTCCTGCCCCAGCTGTAGGGCCCAAGGGAAAAGGCATTTGGAACATGAAGTCAGAAACCTGGTTCATTTGAAGGACTCCTTTGCTAAAGACAAGAGTAAGAGTGCTTTTAGAGACCACATGGTTCTTGGTACTGTGAATTTGTTTGTTTTTGCATGCCTTATGCCATAAAGGAAACAGCGAGAGAACGGCACCTCCCACTGATTTTGCATTCATTGTGCCCACACTTGACGCTTTGCTAGGCATCATCTGTTTCCATCCTCACAGTCGTCTCATGAAGGAAATATTGGCCCTCTTTTACAGAGAAGGAAACTTGGGCTCAGAAAGGTGAAGAGACTTGCCCAAGGTCCCACTGCTCCTAAGTAGCATAGTCAGGATTCATACCCAGATGCAGAGGTTGTGTCTTCCAGTAGGCTTCACCTCTTGCTTTGAGACATTCTGAGAGTGTCCTGTGCCCTGTCCACCTGAGCCTCTGCACACTGCCTCCCAGGAAGGAAGCAACGGCCGAGCAGGGATTGGAGCTCCTCATACCTGCTTTCAGCTCCTCCATCCACCCACGTGTGCCTGCACCAGCTGTGGACTGAACACCTACAGTGCCTGTCCTCTTGCCCTCTTTCCTTGGTCCCACCCGCAGCACCCCAAGCACTAATCCCTAATCCTGAGTGGCATGTTTCCCTCCGGGACCCTCCATATCTTCTGTCACTCAAGAGTGAAAACACTTTCCTGGGAAGCTTGCAGGTTCATATTCAAATGAGATGATGTACCTAGCTATGTGTGAGATTTGAAAAACATAGCGTGCTATGCCAGCATTCAGTATTAGTGTTTAGCATTCAGTATTAGTGTTTATTTCAAAGTCTAGACGTGACCGGCCTGGCTTGTGTAACTAAAGCTCTATGGTTATGGCTGTGTGTGTGTGTTTCTCCTATTGGTTATTATTGTTGTTAGCTGCCCTCAAGTCAGCCCCAACTCATGGTGACCCCATGCATAACGGAATGAAATACTGCCTGGCCCTGCCCCATCCCCATGATCATCTGTGGATCAGTCCAGTATACTCCGTAAGGTTTACATTGATTTTTGGAAAAAAGATCACCAAGCCTTCTTCCTCACCTGCTCAGCATCATAACCACACGCAGTAGCCACATTTTCAATAATGTCATGTTTCACAGTCTTCATAGTGCTTCAGACACCCCTTCTCATGTTCTCCATGTATGACCACGGTTCATAGTCATGGTCTTTTAGGTCAGATGGACAAGCGTCCCTGCTTTCATCCACATCTTGTCTCAGTTATCTGTTGTTGCAAAACAATTTGGCCCAAAACTTATTGGCTTAAAGCAACACACATTTAGAATCTCACAGCTTCAGTGGGTCAGAAATCAAGGCATGGCTTAGCTGTGTCCTCTGCTTCTAGGGTCTTGCACAGGCTGCATGCAATCAAGATGTTGGGCACAACTGAGGTCTCATCTGAAAGCTCGACCGGGGAAGGATCTGCTTCCAATCTCAAGTCACGTAGATGCTGGCAGGATTCAGGAATTTCACATAAGCTGTTTCTCGCCCTGTAATGCTCTCTCCCCACCCCTCATCTTAGCCCATGTAACTCCTACACAACCTTCAGACTTCAACTTGTGCCCCCTCGTCCGTGACACCTGCCCTGCCCCATTACACACCCCTATAGCACCATGGAGCTCTCCGGCACTATCTACAATCGGGTACCTACTGAGTGTCGTACTAAAACCCACTCCCACTGCCATCGAGTCGATTCTGATGCATAATGATTCTACAGGACAGAGTAGAACAGCCCCCATCACGTTTCCAAGGCTGTAAATATGAAGATGAAGCAGACTGCTTCATCTTTCTCCCACAGAGCAGTTGTGGGTTCAAACCACTGACCTTTTGCTTAGCAGCTGAATCCTTTAACCACTGCCCCACCAGAGCCTCCCGAGTGCTACACTGGGAAGGGGTTTACAAGGAGCCCCATTCTGGCCTATAGAGACACATAGTAAATGAAAGAGGATAATTATTATTATTATAAAACCTGTATTTGTAGAGCACTTACTGTTTACCAGGCATTGTTCTAAGTGTCTTTTTTTTTTACTTTATTTTGCTTAGATTTTTAATTATAATTTTACTTAAACATTTTATTTTGAAAAATTCCAAATCTACAGAAAAGTTGAAGGGTATATACTATGAACATCCTTCTATCCCTTACCTCAATTTGCTAATCATACATTTGACCACATTTGCCTTTTCTTGATATAATTTTTTCCCTAAATGAGATGAAAGTAAGTTATAGAAATACTGATTCTGCACCCCTAGATACTTAGTATGCATCTCCCAGAAGGGTATTCTCCCTCATAGCCATAATTCTACTTTCATGGCCAGGAAAACTGATATAGTAGTACTTAATATACAGTATATATTCAAATTTCCCCAGTTGTTTTTAAGATGTCCTTTATAGCTAGATCACTGCCTCCCCACCCCTGATTCAGAATCCAGTCAGAAATGAACTATGCAAGGTTATCATGTCAAAGTGCTTTTCATGTTAGCTAATCCTTCTGTGAGCAGTTACTATTATTAACCCCATTTTACAGATGAGGAAACTGGGGTTCAAGGAGTTTTAAGTCACTTGCCTAAGACATAGAGCCAGAAAGTGGTAGAGCCTGCTGGCCTTCATCACCGTTAGTCTTTCTGGGCCCCCTGCTTTCTATGTGATCAACCCAGCAGCCAAAGGAACCCGTTGAAAACACTGATCAGATCAAATACTCCTTTGCTCAAAGGCCTGCCATGGCTCCTTACTTCTCTCAGAATAAAAGCCAAAGTCCTCACCATGGCCTACAATGTACTACACTGTCTGCTCCCCAGTACCTCCCTGACCTCATCTCCCCTCTTCTCCCTCCCCCAACTCAGCCATACTCTTCTTCTTACAGGTCCTCCAGCTACCAGCATACTCCTGACCCAGGGCCTTTGCACATGCTGTTCCCACCACCACCACCAAAAAAAACCTTACTGCCATCAAATTGATTCCACCTTATAGTGACCCCTGTAAGACAGAGTAGAACTGGCCATAGGGTTTCCAAGGCTGTAAATTTTTATAGAAGCAGACTGCCTTGTCTTTCTCCCATGGAGCAGCTGACAAATTTGAACAGCTAACCTTCTGGTTAGCAGCCCAATGTTTTAACCACTACACCAACAGAAATGCTTTTTCTCCAGATATCATTGAGGTCTCTTAACTCTTTACCCCATTTTTTGGTTGTTTTTTTTTCTTAATTTTTATTGTGATTTGGGTGAAAGTTGACAGAGCAAATTCATTTTCCGTACAGCAGTTCATACACATTTTGTTTCAAGACACTGACTACAATTCCCCACAGTATAACAGCTCTCTTCCCACTTCCTCCCCATTGTTACCTCTTCCCTGTGTCTTTCCCTCCCATGCACTCCAGCCCCTCGAGCTGTCTCCCTGTGCAAATACTGCCCTTCTTTTCTCCCATGATTGATCTCTCCAAGGAGTGTATCACCCCATGTGCCTGTCTGTTGTTTGGCTGGAAGCCACAGGAGTGAGTTCAGTTCCAGATCTTCACCCTTTTTTAAGTTTTACCCAAATGTCACTCATCTCAGTGAGGCCTTCCCAGGCCGCCCTGTTAACCCTCCCAAGCACTCTCTGCCCACCTCTTCGCTGCTTTTTCATGAACATACTCTATATTTTAGTGATTGACTTGATCCATCATCTCCCCCACAAGAACACAAGCCTCATGAGAACAGGGCTTATCTGTTTTGCTCGCTGCTGTGTCCCCAGCTCCTGTGTCCCATGTCAACTGGCAGGCACGCAGTCCATGCTCAGTCACGAGTCACCAGTCACACTGATCGCTGTCCCCACAGCACGTGTTCTGCGAGGAGTGCCTGTGCCTGTGGCTGGACCGCGAGCGCACCTGCCCACTCTGCCGCTCCGTCGCTGTGGACACCCTGCGCTGCTGGAAGGATGGGGCCACATCTGCACACTTCCAGGTGTACTAGGGCCAGAGGCTGGGAGTCGAAGCTCCCGGGCACAACTAGGGGATGGCAGGAGTTCAGTGTCAAGACAGGCCTCCATTACTCCCTCAGCCTGCCTCTGTCTGCCACCTCTGATCCCATCACTTTCCTCTTATTCTGGGGCGCAGTGTGAGCAGTGCATCTTTCCCTATAAAGGAGGAAGCACTCTAACTCTGAGTGGTCTTTACTCAGGTAGGTCCCCCAGCCCCCCTAGAAGTCAGTTGGAAAGGAAATGTTAATACATGAAGTCCCACCTCTTGGTGATTTTTACTCGTGGTGACCTAGTACCTGATACTGCAAACTGAGGAGGGGCCTAAAGATCCTTGCCTCCCCCTCAAATGACCAAGATCTGTGGGTTAGAATCACTGTGAAGCACCTTCAGTATACAAATGCTGAGCCCCACCTTATACCTATAAAGATTCAGTGTACCAACGACTTAGCGTGTGCCAAGCACAATACCCAGCATCCTGCTTGGGTTTCCATATGTAATCCTCACCACAGCCCTATGATGGAGGTACTTTTGTCCCCCCATTTTATAAATGAGGAAACTGAGGCACAGAGCTTGGGTATGGTGACTTCCCCAAGGACACCCAGCTAGCAGTGGTGCTCCGAGTTTCCAACACACGCCCCTCTGGCCACAGAGCCTACCCTCTGACCCACCATGCTGACCATCTGCTCAGACACTTCAGGTGCAGGGCCCAGTGGAGATGGTTTTATAAACACAGCAGGTGGTTTTGATGCCCATCTCTGGTTAAGGCTCGGTGGTCCAAGCGTGTAGCATGTTAGAGTTGGACTGCATGGAGAATGCTAACAGTGACCATTAGCTCCTAAAATCTAGCTGTGGTTGCATCCACAGAAAGCCTGGGTCTTTCAAACTGCTTTCTGGGCTCTGGCCACTCTGGCCACATGTGAGTATCAAGAAAGACAAGCTTTGGCCCAGATGCAGGTACCACTCGGTCCCTACTCCCATCTTTATTTCTCTTCTCCTTCTATTCTTGTCCTCTCCATCACTTAAGACTCAGACCTGTCAGCATCACCTGTGGACATTGTCTCCTCCCCTGGTAGCCTTCAGAGCAGAGGGGATGCTCCCTGCTATGTATTTGTCCACCCTGGCAAAGAGCACAGGAGCAATCTGTGTTTCTGAAATGTCTGTAATAGAACTGCCCCCCACGACACACTCCGTGTGATGCGATGGAACAGGCGACCACATAGAAGGCACTGGCATCTCGCCTACCTTGCCCCTCTCCTAATTCCGTTCGCTCATTGTCTGCCTCAGCACAAGGGGAGGTGTTGGTGGCATTACCAAGAAAGCAATCTGTGAGGCCAGTAAGCAGATTAGAGGCATGCCTCGGGAGAAATGGGGGGTGCCTGGCTGCCCCTCCCTCTGAGCCAATAGTAAATGCCTCCTATCCTGATAGATTCAGGGCACCTGCCCCTGGGTGCCACATAGCCAGGGCTTTTTCCTTTGCTTGACAAGCCTGGCTCTTTCCCGGTACCCAGCAAGTCATCACTTCCAGGGCAGTGTGGCATCTTTCAGGCTCTGTTACTATGGAAATGGCCATGATGTTATAATCCCACTTGCCCAGATAATCAAGTAGGAAGGGGAAGCCAAGGGGAATGGGGCCGGATGGATGCGGCTGCTCTGTTCTCTCCGCTTTGAGGAGTCACTGAAAGGAAGCAACAGGAGCTTCTGTAACTGGTTTTTATCAGAAAGACCTCCCTGCCTGCAGTTGCCACCAAGGAGGTATGATAAATTGCAGCTGGAGAAGACTCATAAAGGGCCGCATGGAATGGGGCAGATAAAGCAGCACAGGCCTGGGTCTGAGTCCAAACTCTGCAGGACTTTGGGAAGGCACTTCACCTCCCCGCAGCCATCTCTGTGGTGACAAAATCTAGTATATTATCTGCTGGAACCAAGGAAGCTAACCATGTAGCTTACTAGTAAATACACCAACGGTTTCCTCCAACGTTCTGCAAACACCGAGCCATTTCTCTGACACTGTAAAGAGCATCACATGTGGGGATCCTCGGGGTGGGTGGGATGTTCAGTTTAGGATTTTATTTATTCATCACCAACCCTCTGTGGGAAGCCCCGCCTGGAGGTTTCCTTGTAGGTAGGAGGATTTAACTTCTGCCCAAGGAGGGAAAAGTGGAGAATGCAGAGTTTGCCAATCACCAAAGAAGGAAATGGGGCTGCCTGGATTCCCAACCCAAGTTCAGCAGCAGCCAGGAGTCTCCATCGTGAACAGGAACAAGGCCACTCTCCTTTGCCCATCTCTGCAACTCATTTGTAACAAGGATTAATCAAGGGTCAAGTTCAGAATCTCCTACTCTTAATATTGTATGATTCACTGACTCAATTTCCATGAATATGAGACCTGGAGAATAATAAAAGTGGTGGAATACAAAGGCAAGATTTGATCCTGGGTGTCACAGATGCACCACTTTTGAAAGAGAAGAACGTGGGAGACATTCAGACTGCTAAGATTGTAAAGAGGCGGTACAAAGTGATTCTGGAATCTTCTAGTACTTTCGAGCTGCCTGTGGTGTTTTTAATGTCTCCTTTAAGTTCCCATCTGCTGATAAATATCACCCTTCGGTGAGCCTATGTTTGTCATCTTGATCCTTCTTTCCCCTCTTGGTGCCATGTGGAACTGTTTTAGGGCAGATGAGAAGCATGTTTGGTGGGCGGTTATCCTCAAAGCAGACCCCACTGATATACGAAGGAAGAGCTGCCAGCCCAGGAAGCCACCCGTAAAGGAGTGAGCGCAACACGACAGAGAAAGGGAAGAAGCCAGTCAAGAGCATGACTTCAGCCTAAGTCCCAGCCTCAGCTTGAGCCCCTGGGGAGCTCTGGAGCAGAAATTGGACCTCACTTTGTCCCACACCAAGGAGAGCCAGTCAGTCCCTGGCTGTGAGTTGATGGGACCTTGCAGGCACTTCAGACTCTCCCCAGAACTGGTGAAAGGGGTCAGAAGGGGTGTTGGTGGGGCACCCACAGTGCCCACTAAGTGGTCAGCTATAGGTTGTCTGGACCCAGACTATAGAGACTGGTTCAAGAAATGGTGCCAGATTATGATGGACAATTGCATGTAAATAGCATGAGGTGGTAACTCACGGTTCTCAGGGTAACATTTGAGGCCAGTCATGAAAATATCATCAGCCAGAACCTTTTGGTTGTGGGTGTTAACATCAACTCAAACTGGCTTAAAAGAATTTTCTCTGGCTCATACAATGGATGGACTTCAGACACAGCCAGATCCAGGGGCTCCAGTGATGACATTAGAAGCATTCTCTCCATCCCTTGACGCTGTTTTCCTCTGCGATGGTTTATTTTCAGGCAGTTACATCCCATGTAAGATGGCCTCCAGCAGCTCTCTGCTCATATTCTACCAGCTTCACACCCCCAGTGAAGAAAGTTTCAGCTTCCCTGGAGCTCTAGCAAGGGTCCTGAGCCTAACTCATTTGTTTGTCCCCAGAACGACTGTAATCTGTGGGATATGGAGCTTAGGACAGGCCTGGGTCAGGTGTGGAGCCTGGAGATGAGGACAGAAGAGGGTGGGAAGGATGGAATCAGCCCTTGTAAACCACATGGACTGAGAGTGAGAAACGGTTCCCAAAGGGAAAGAGGGGGTCAAGGATCTTGAAAAGCAACCTGTCCTCCACCCACCATTCTTTGGAAGATACCAGAACCTGATCTCTTGGTACATGGCAGTTCAGGTAAATGCAGGTGTACCCAACCAGAGTGGCCTGTTTGTCCAGTGCTGGAGAATCCATCTGCAGGCTCATGAACACATCACATGATCTATTCATATAAAGGAGCTCTGGTAGCATAGTGCCTAAGGCACTTGACTGCTAACCAGAAGGCTGGTGGTTCAAACCCACCAGCCACTCGTCGGAAGGAAGGTTGGGCAATCTACTTCCGTAGTGATATCGCCTCGGAAACCCAAGGAGGGGTTGCTATGAGTCAGACTGACTTGAGGGCACATAACAACCACAACATTCATATAAACGTATCATGTGATATGATGTCACCTTTAAGTATGGTTTTGTGTAATGGCCTTGACCTACTAGGTAGTTTCCCCAGCCCCTCTGCCCAACCTAAAGGTACTAGGTAAGTAACCCTCTCCTTGGAGGGTTCTCAGGAACAGGGCAGAGGAAGGAGGTGGGTGTGTGACCTTCTGTCCCCAGGAAGATGGGGTGTACACGATACAGGGGCCAGGATTCTCTCCCTCTTATGGTGCCTGATGCTTCCACATCTTTGGGGATCAATCTTCCAAAAGGAAAGAAAAACACAAAGACTGTCGGCTAGAAGTGCACAACCAATTTTTAATAAAGTCGTTACAAATATGTACAAAGCATCCCCAAGGTATGAAATTCCTCTTACAAAAGATGAACCAACGTCAGAAACCGGAACGGAATTTATCCAAGCTTATTGCCTCTCTGGCTAGGCGAGGGGCCTCACCGAGGTGCTAGATGCCCCACAGCCATCCCTACCACACACACAGGCTCCTCGACGCTTATAGTGCAAATGACCTTGGGGAACAACTTGGGGGTCAGTTGTGGGAGGGGCAACGAGGAAGCAAAAGCTTCCCATGCCCTAGAAGATAAGTGGGACAGGCCCTGTTTGCAAAGTAGGTACTGCTCTCAGGGACCTTAGAGAAACCGGCAACAGGAAGAGTAGGGAATGAATATACAAAAGCCCAAGAAAAACCATCCAACCTGCCCCCTCGTATCCGCAGATGTGACACTCTTTACAGCAGACCTAAGGCTTCCTGCTGGGCCCCGGGCCTGCACTTCTCATTGAACCACCAATTCTGCGGACCCATATCATAAAGGGATCCCATGGACACAGCAGTCAGCTCATGGCCTTGGAGGTTACACAGACTTGCACCAAGTCCACATGCAGGTCAACTACTTAACTGTTTGGTGGCCTAGGCCGAGTTGCTTCAGCTGAAGCTCAGCTTCCTAAACCGTAAAATGGGAATCATTATTCTCTGGAGCTGGTGCGAGGAATCCTGGGGCTCCACGAGAAGTACTGAGCACGGTGCTCGGGGACACGGGCGCTCAGCAAACGGCAGCTTTCATCACTGTGGAAAGCAGCGAACGCCAGGCTTTTCGGGCTGGGAATGAGTTGAGATCACAGGCTTTTTAACAGCCTTGAGCTGAGCGTGTGGCTCTCAGTAAACACTACATAACCACCTGCCAGCAAGGCATGGGGTCACTGAGGGGACCCGAGAAATCTGTTTAAAAATGTGGACCAGACTGGAAAGGGACGTTTCGCGTGGTCTGGTTCTGAGCAGGCCTGCTTGCTGCTCCACAACCGGCAAGTGATTCTCTCCCGAAATGAACTCTACAACCTGGCGCATTGTAGATGCTCAATCAACGTTGAGTGAGGGGAGGACGTTTTTAAAAATAAAATTTCTGTTTAACGAAAACGACTTTGTCATCCATTTCCTTCCTCCATCAGCTCCCATGGGATAAGGCTGGGGTGTCTAGCCTGCTCCCCTAAACCCCTAGCTTCTGGACCTCTGAGCCAGGCTAACTCAAGGGAACATCCTGAAAAGGAATTGGTAGCAACATGAAGAACAAAACTCATGTGATGGTCCCTGAAACTTCTAATGCCACGTGGACCCTCAAAAAGCCCACAGTGGTGAGCCAGTGACCCCAAAAGATACTTGTTGGGATCAGAGATGGGGGAATCCTGATTTCCCAGCAGAGGCAGTGCTGTTTGTAGCTGTCTAAAACATGGTGTAAGAGTTAGACCAGCTATGTAAGTGGGGAAACCGGAATCACAGCTCCCTTGTTCTGGACAGTAATTTAAATCACCAGCTTTTTATCAAAACAGAAAAATGGGAGGGGGGATGTGACCGCTGGATTTGGAAAAGAAGTCACCAGCATTCCAATGAAGGTGGGAAGACTAGAAACTGTCCCCTAGAGGACTCAGGACCATGGACAGCACCCAGTGGGGCTGGCCTAACTCTGCCTTTGAGTCAGATCAGAATCATAGCGACCCCTCCTTGGGTTTCTGAGGCAGTATCTCTACGGAAGTAGATTGCCCCATCTTCCTGCCGAGGAGTGGCTGGTGGGTTTGAACCGCCAGGCTTCTGGTTAGCAGTCAAATGCCTTAGGCACTACGCCACCAGGGAGCGTCAGTGGAGCTGGCGGCTCCCCCAAAGACACACATTAGAGTCCCTGGGCCGTGCAAACAGTTAAGGCCTCTCAGCTATTAACCAAAAGGTTGAGGCTTCAGCCCACCCAGAGGCACATCAGAGGAAAGGCCTGCTGATCTGCTTCCGCTGAATACCCCCATGGAGCACACTTCTCCTCTGACATGCATGGCCCACCCTGAGTCTAATCAACTCCACACCAAGTGCTTAAAGAGACATGGTATTCATGTTCCACCTGTGCCAAAAGAAACAAAATGGAATCCCACATCTTGACAGGGAAGAAACAGATCTTATTTGCTTGTGGCAAATGAAGTCACAGAGAGAAGTTTCCCAGAAGGGAATGGATCTAATCTGGGACGCTGATGTCCCAGGAGACCCCAGACTCTATGACTTCCCCCACACCCACCTCTGCAAGCAAGCAGCTCCATCAGCAAAGAGGAGGCCCTGCCGTTTGCCCATCACCTCATTATGCTGTGAGCTACCTAAACAATGATCTCAGAGGCCTCCCTCTGCTTTGTGTGGACACATACACACACACACACACACACACACACCACTGTCTGCTGAAACCCGATATGAGGTTTTTTGAAAAATTTATTTCAAAGCCTCCCTGTCTCTTCACAGACGCTGTACATTGAAGCTAATCAAAATCAATGACTCCTTGGCAGCTGGAGAAAAAGGGGAGCGAGAGGGAGGGATGATGCCAGCACTTTGCATACTGTGGAAATAGTGAAAAGAAAGAAAACCCACCCCACTATCTCATGCAATCCAAGTAATGCAACAGTAGAGACAGTGGAGACAATATATACATACATATATATATACGTACATATATATATATATATATATATATATCATGCTTCAATTTCCTAATACAAATGTCCATCAAGAATTCAGATTTCATATAAAAACAAGCATTAAAAACAACCCCTTGTCAAAAATCGGGGCAGTCGAGAAGCGCACTGAAATGATGTGCAAGAAAAGGCAGGGATTAGATAAATACACGGTTTCTAATAATACATGAGGATTATGTACAAGGAACTTGGCTGTAAAGCTTCATCAGGAGGTCGTGGGTGCCCAGTTCTCTCAAAGGTTTGGCTTCATTGAAATAAAAACCGCCCAAAGCGCCAACCCCAGCTTCTGACTGCCCAGAGTTTGGATACTTCCGGGGAACTGTGTTAAGGGAGAAGGTAACTCAGGGTCCAAAGACTTTCTCAGACCTTTCCCCCTTCCCCTCTGCCTTAGGTGGCCAAGTATGTCCCCATTGTGGTCCTGACAGTACAGGCTTCTAGAAGCAGAGGACTGTGATCAAATGTAATGGTAGTGGTGCCAAACTCCACACACATCCCCATACAAATGGGTGAGCTGGAAAGATCTAGTGTCTGGTGAGACAGGTGCCTAAATGCAAGCAGAGACTGTGTTTCCCACCAGCCTACTTAATCTGCTTCCTCTAAGTCCATGCCTTGGTGGGGATGTCGCCAGCTGCTCTCATGTCCCCTGCCTACATGCCAGGAGCCTGCACACATCAGCAGGGGGAGGGTCTGAGCTAGGCTGAGACACACATTCTCCATAAACAAGCTTTCCTTTTTTGCTTTGTTGAGCTCAGAGCTGTCTGAGGGGATTTCCTTCACCTTCAGCCATTCTGGATTGCATTTTCTCTTCCAAAGGAAAACACAAGTCATGGATTAAAAAGATTGAAAAGCAAAGAAACCAAGCTCCCAGCTTGCAGCAGCACGGGGACGTGGTGTATTCTAAAGGACCTGGTCGTTTGCAGCAAAGGCTGTGGGGGTGGGGGGGGCATCACCACGTAGCCCCGTGCACCTAACAATTCCTGATCCTCTGCTGACTTCTTAGGACTGCAGGGCTCTCTGCCAACCAGCCTACCCTTGTCCATACATAGTGGGTGGTGACTGCCCAGCCAGCCTTGTAGAACGACTGTCTCCCTCTGCAGCCTGACACCCCACCATTTCAGCTTTGAAAACGGCAGCACGTGACACCCTGTACCGAAGAATAATACCTGTTTTGTTGGACTTTTTAAAATGAAGGCAAAAATAATTATTGCTCCCTGAAGAGTCTTTGCAGCCAAGTCTCAGTTCAGCACACATTTTTTTTCCTTTTTTTTTTTTTTTAAGCCCTTCTAGAAACTTCTGAAAATAGTAGCCTGTCCTGGAAAAAGCAGACCGCCTGTCAGTCAGTGAGATGCTGGTGCATTTCATTGGAATGACCCTCTCCCTCCCCTAACATCCCTTGCTTATAAATCACTCCTGACCAGAACGTAGCCATTTATTGGCTCTTTAATCCATAAAACCTAAACCCTGAAATCCCCTTGGGGAGTGGGGGAGGCCAGGACACTTCTGCAGGAGTAGAGAAAAAACCAAACTAGTCATGTCCAGAGGCCAGCTTTCCACATCAATGGAAACCATCAAGCCTCTCAGTGCTGTCCCCTCACCTCTCCCACCACATCCCAGGGCTTCCTCCCAAACACTTCTGGCTCTCCATCCCCAGGTAGACAAGAGCTTCTCAAGTGGCACTTTTGCAACTCGTCCCTTTAAAAAAAGAACCCGAAACAGCAAAATAGAAATCTCTCTTATCGCCTGGCCTTACAGGTCTATCGACAAAATAACCTGGCAGCACCAGCAAAACCACAGTAGCACCAGCGAGATTGAAGTGAAGCACCAGAGACACCAAATCAATAGAAAGGAAATCCCATTTCTCTTGCTGTGACAGTGGGATCCGTCTGTCTAGGTATGTTTACAGAGAAATATTAGGACTTGTCAAGATTTTTCAAGATGGCGGTATCCCCAACTGCCCTTAAAAAATTTGCCCAAGTCCACCTCAATTTCTTTTCTTTCTTGCCTTTTGCAATTTCCCCTCTTCTTCCCCAGGTAGTTGGTTGACTCTGAGGCTAATTCCCACCAGTCTTTGCAAATTCTCTAGGCAGGCATCTCTCTTCCGGTGCCCCAGACATGAAAGAGAATCAGAGTTCACGTCGCAAGGTGCAGAAAAGGGAGGGGACCCGACCACGTCCTCAACAAGGCATGCACTGATTAGTAATATTCCTATTTTCTTTTCTTAAATATTATAGAGCTGTATGTAAATAGCATCAGGGTGTCTTTCTGCAGCTAGACAGCCGAAGGGCTTCCCCAGTCCCTTTCTGCTTTTCTACTGTTGCTCCACGCGCTGTCTTTATTCTCCACTTCCTTCTCGAAGTGCCAACCACGGCCTCTCAAGCTCTGGGCTCCCCCTCAGGAAAACGGGAACCAGC
This sequence comes from Orycteropus afer afer, assembly GCF_000298275.1. Lineage (NCBI taxonomy): Eukaryota > Metazoa > Chordata > Mammalia > Tubulidentata > Orycteropodidae > Orycteropus > Orycteropus afer. Next base: position 10,735,205 of record NW_006921635.1, read on the forward strand.
TTTCTCCAAGGACACAGGGTTTTCACCAACCTGCAGAGAAAAAGATTTGGATTTGGGTCAGTAGGCGCGTGCAGACAGCAGCTGGGGATGACGCCAGCTCAGAGGGCTCTGCCCAGCCAGCCTCTGTGTGTCGGGGCTCGGGGACATGGGGCAAGAGGGACAACTACTAGACACCGAGCTCTGATTTTGGAGGAAAGGTCTCCAAGAGCTAGTCTTCCAGCTCACCACAGAAGCTCTGTCCATAAAGCAACGTGGATAAATCTACATTTCCCCATACACACACACACACACACAAAAAAAAAAACCCTGCTCCATTTTCAGACCTACATCTTTACATTACATAAGCATCTTCTGTGATTGCAAACAAGAATCCAGCTACACTCCCTTCTTGCTCCTCCAAATTAGAAACAGGACCTTCATCTATTCATTTCATAGATCCATTTTCAAGGCAGAGTTGTGGGACAGCTTCTGCTCTCCATCCATCCATCCATCCATCCATCCATTCATTCCCCAAGTATGCCAAGCACCATGCCAGGTGCTTCAGATCCAGTGATCTTGTCCTTGAGGGGCTCAGAGACCAACAGAGGGAGATGGGAAAAAAATTAATGACGACAGTCTTGTGTGACAAGCATGAATCTGGGTGAACGTGGTGGCTTCCAAGGGAGGGGTGCCAGCAGTCCTCAGAGAAGGAGGAAGACCACTGCTGAGTATGGAAGGATGTCCAGGAATTAGCCAGGATGAGAAGATAAGGCACCCCGGGCACAGCAGAAGAAACAGCACATACCCAAGGGAAAGGAAAACAGGTGTCTACATAAAATCTTTACCCCAGGGTTCAGTGTTACTCAAAATAGCCAAGAAGTGGAAGCAACCCAAATAAATGTCCATCCTCAGCTGATGAATGGAAACATAAACTATTTTTTGTCCATACAGTGGAATATCATTCATCCATAACAAGGAATAAAGTACTGCTACATGCCATAGCATGGATGAAAGTTGAAGGTATTATGCTGAGTGAAAAAAGTCAGGTGCAAAAGGCCACCTGTTACATGATTCCCTTGATTGTAATGTCACAACAGGCAAATCTTTAGAGAAGAAAGTAGATTAGTGGTTGCCAAGGGATTGGGGAGTGACTGCTAGTGGGTACAGGGTTTCTTTTAAGGAAATAAAAATGTTCTAAAATGGATTATAAGGGATCCTGGTTGTATAATGGTTAAACACTTGGCTCGTAACCAAAAAGGTAACCCACCAGGCTCTCTGAAGAAAAGACCTGGGGATGTGTTGCCCATAAGGATTACAGCCTAGGAAACCCTACAAGATAGGTCTCCTCTGTCCCATAGGGTCACTCTGAGTTAGAAAGGACTCAAAGGCACATAACAACAACAACAACAGGAAAACTGATTGCAGTCCTGGTTGCACGACTCTGTGAATACACCAAAAATCATTCACTGACATACTTTAAAAGGGTGGTGTCTATGGGACATTAATTATATCAGAAGGAGGAAGAAGAGAAGGTGGAGGGGGAGAGGAAGACGAAACAGCCCAAGAGAAGCAAGAGTTGAAGGATGAAAGAGCATGGCACAGTCGGGACCTGCTGAGGCTCAAGCCAAGCCTGGGTGACGAAGCCTTGGGAGAGAGGAGTATGGACAGGTAGCAGGGGAGATCAAAACGTCCCACACCGGACTCTACAGCAGGCAGTATAATAATCACCGTGTGTTTAACAGAACCAAGTGCTGTAGCGGAATCGTTGGTATGTTTGAGCCCATCTCATGGAGGGTTTTCCTCCACTTCATTATCAAACATGATGTCCCTGTCTAGTGACTGGTCTTTTCTGATGATGGGTCCAAAGGAAGCAAGACAGAGGCTCACCATCCTCACTCCTAAGGTGCACTCTGGCTTCTCTTATGCATATATATATATATATATATATATATATATATATATATATAAAGCATGGGAGAGCAGCGAATAGTGTAACGGCTAAGAGCACAGAGTCTGGAGTCAGACATCTGAGCTGGAGTCCTGATTCTGACACTTAAAAGCTGTGTGACTTCAGGCCAATTATTGGACTCTGTGGCAATGGGTTTTGGTCTGGGGCCTCCGTTTCTTACATGGGAGAAAGAAGGGTACCTCTAGTACTTTACTTTATAGACTTCTGTATTGTTTTCTTTGTTGCAAGCAGCAAGTATTGATTGTACAATTGCAAACTGTTTCAAAACCATCAAGTCCACCACCAACTCTGAGCCACTGTCCGGCCCCAGGGAGGTGTTCCCTCAAGCTTGGCTCATGAAGAACTTTCTCAGATGCTGACTCACAGCCAAAGCTCAAGACGGAAGAGATTCCTGGAACACCTTTTAAAGAATTTCGCTGGTTCCACTTTTCACCCACAATGCTGAGGACAGAGGAGACAGAGGTGGGGAATGTGAAAGCTCGGGGCCCTGCCTCCCTGAGCTGCAAACCCGTGACCCTCACTGAAGCGTCCCATGAAGTAGGACCCTCACTCCCCTTCTCCTATATCTGAGAAGATATAGGAGACTCTTCGTTCCCTTCTAAGAGGCCCCCATTTTTAAAATAATTTTTATTATCTTCAGTGAAAATACATACACAGCCAAACATACACCCATTTAACAATGTCCACCCGTACAATGCAGTGACATTGGTCACATTCTTCACATTGTGTCCTCATTCTTGCTGTCTCTTCCCAAATTATTTCACCACTGTTGGTTTAGACTCACTGTGCCCTAAACTTCTCATCTGTGCTTCAGAGTTACTGTTGTCGGTTTGATCTCATAATATAATTCTTTAAAAGAGCCCAGTCCTTGAGGCAACCATTCCTTACTGATTGAGCTAAGCTGTTGTTTAGTTTAAAGATGACATCGGGGGATAGTTTTACTTCCAGGTTTAAAGATGATCTCAGGACGCTAGATTCACGGATTGCTCCAGGCTCAGTGGGTCCAGGAAGTCTGGATTCCCTAAGAATTTGAACCCAATTTTTAATTTTAAAAAGTACCCTTTTTGCTCTTGTGACTTGCACAAGTGATAAAATGACAAATTCAAACAAGAGAGAAGGAAATAAAAAATAAAAAGGACGTCGCCCCTTCACTCCACCCCTAAATCCCACTCCCCTTCCCAAAGACAGCTGCTGTCAACAGCTGGCTGTGTCACCTCTCACGGTATTTTGTGTGCACTGACAGACACCATGCCTTTATTTATTTATTTATTTATTTTCTGCTTACCATTGTGTCCCCAGAGCTCAGCACAATGCCCGGCACGTAGTATGTGCTCAGTGCAATGTCTGTTGACTGACAGAGTGAGTGAATAATAGTGGCAACCTCCTAGCTCTTCCATTTTTGGTTTCAGAAGGTTGGTCTTGACCATGGAGTTCAGATGGGAGCAGCTGTCCTAATGCCTAAGTCCCAAGGGGAAAAGCTCTCCACAGAGAATCCTTCTAGAAGGAAGAAGGTTGCTTTGGTCTGTGTTATCACGTATGTCTCCATCCACACAGCTCATACTGGCCAGGTAGGAAGCTGGGCACTAAGAAGACTGACATGTGGAAGGCTAGGTTGTGGGTGTGCAAGAAAGAGGCCATCCAGTAGCCGCTGGAAGAAGTATTTGCTCCCCTCTGCCCAGCCTCTTCCTATCAGTGAATAGTAATCAATGTTATCAATGAATAACAATGTTATCAAAGTCTACAAGAAAGGCTAGCTCCCACTCACTACAAAATTATGGCAGGTGTTACTTGAATGCCAAACTAACTTGATTTCCAGAAGGAAGAGCACTGAGATGTGGAAGGAAGTAGCTTAGCACGCAATTGACACCAAACCGAATATGCTGCTGTTGTTGTTATTATGTGCCATCGAACAGAATGTGCAGACCTCTCTTAAAGTGACATGGGGAGATCTCAACACCTAGTTTTAGTGAGGGGAGGACCAAACAAAACCCACTGCCACCAAGTCCCTTCTCACAGCCACCCTATATAGCACAGGGTACAACTGCCCCATACAGTGCCCACTGCTGTACAGCAGGCTGCCTCACCTTTCTCCTGTGGAGTGGCTGGTGGGTAGAAACCACCGACCTTTTGGTTAGCAGTGGAATGCTTTAACCACTGCATCACCAGAGCTCCTGAGAGGAGGAACAGCAGGTTTCAAAACAGCATGAACAGTATGATCTCATGTATTTAAAATAGGATACATGTGTGGGTGTGTGTATGCATCAAGGGATGTCTGGCAGGATGGTCCTCTAAATCAGGGGTCGCAAATTTAAATGCATCAAGCCTAGTAAAGTGGGCCCAGTAGGGTCCGGAGCGAGCTGGAAGAGTTTGTGTCCTGTCTCATGGGGTTTCCAACCCTCATCTCCAGCCCTTTGCTGCCTCATGGGAATATAGATTCAGAGTTACCAGATCTTGCCATTTTTAAAGGAAAACTGGAAATACAGGCTCTTATATGAAAATGCCTGGTATGTAAGTGTTGAGGAAAAAACATGCAAGCCAGATACAACTCAACAGGTCAAATCTAGCCAAGGGTCCCTCAGTTTTCAACCCCTGCGTTGACTTCCTCAAGCTCTGAGGCAGCTAGTATCTGAACCCAATTAGCAGTTAAGCACTCAGCTGCTAACGAAAAGGTCAGTGGTTCAAACCCCCCTCCAGCAGCTCCATAGGAGAGAACACATGATGATCTGACTGCAGCCTAGAAAACCCATGGACAGTTACACTCTGTCACAGGGGTCGCTACAAGTCCACGTTGACTCCGTGGCATGGGATTCCACCCACACCATACCCGATAAGGAGAACAACAACAGCATTTGAGCCACCCTGGGCCTCAATTTCCCTATCTGTAAGGTGAGGGAGTTGTGTCAGATGATCTCCAAAGTCCTGTTGGGCTCTGGCTGTGTTTCTAGAATGGCGACCTTTAGGGTCACAGATCCTTGGAGAATTGGATCAATCTATCGTTCTCCTCTCAGGTGGAGGGAAGCAGAGAAGTACGACATCAGCCAATTTCCCATCTAATTTCTGGAGGTTCACAACTTCCCCGAGGCCCACTCCCATTCATTCACTCTAACATCCATCCAGCCATCCAGCCATCCAGCCAGCCATTCAGTAGTTAGTGAGTGCCACTCTGGGCCAATCATAATGTCATGTGCTGGGATACAGTGATGAGCAAAACACATATGGTCTCCACCTTTACGGGAACTCGAGGCCAGAGTTGCCCAGGATGGGAAGCCCAGTCATGCAGGTTCTGCCCGCCTTGGCAAAGTGGCATAAGCAGCTGTTGGTGAACCATGGTGGGGGGGGGGGGGTTTGGAGATCGGCAGGATTAGCAACTGCTTTAAGGAGAAGGCTCCATAAGTGCCCAGAGCTCCCACCCATACCATCAATGTGCACCCACGGATGGAATTTTACACCAAATAAGGACAACACACAGAGTCCACAGGTGGCACCAATGGTTTGTGCTCAACTACTGAACAAAGGTCGGTGGTTTGAACCCACCCAGTGGTATTGCAGAAGAAAGGCCTGGTGATCTGCCCCCGTAAAGATGACTACTAAGAAAACTCTATGGAGCAGTTCTCCGTAACACGTGAGGTGGACCTAAGTCAGAATCTACTGAACAGCAATGGGTTTGTTGTTGTTTTTAAGACAGCACACCCCATACCATCTCACTGTTCTCTGAGTACCTATGGCATGCCTTATCCTGTGTTGAGTTAGATCATAGCCTGCCCCCCATACCCTAGGTGCTCACTGCCCAATTCCAGAGACAAGGCAGGGTCAGCTCTCACAGTAACTCACACCTAGTGGCTGCCTACTATGTGACAGGCCCTTTATGCACAGGGTCCTGCCACCCGGCGATCCACTTCTGAAAACTCACCCATTGCAAACCCTATGGTGCACAGTTCTACTCTGATCCACAAGGGATTGCCATGAGTCAGAACCGACTTTACAACAACTGGTAGACACCCTTTATAATACAAGCATGTGAGCACAGGCTCTGACAGCAACGTTCCATCTCTAGGAACTTTCATGTGGTACACAGCCAGAGATATCCACAAGGGTGTTCTTCACTGTGTTGGAGACAATCAAAATGTCCAAGAGTAGCAGATTGGGAAGGGAAGGATGGGGGAGGCGCTCATTGTCACTGAGTTGATTCTGACTCATAGTGACCCTACAGGACAGACTAGAACTGCCTCACGGGGTTGCCAAGGCTAGAAATCTTAATGGAAGCAGACAGCCTCATTTCTCCTGCAGAGCAGCTGGTAGGTTTGAACCACCAGCCTTACAGTTAGCAGCCAAGTACTTTAACCACTCCACCAGCAAAGGGTGGTGCACTATCAAAGGGTTTCTAATGAGGGAAGACCCATATAATAAATACTAAGCAATCGCTAAGAAGAATGTGATAGAAAAGTCATGTCCATGATCTACTGAACAAAGCAGATTGTGAATAATCTACGTATTCAGAGCGATTTCATTAGTCACAATGCCTATCAGTGTGTGGTACAAATTGGAAAGGCAAATACCAAAATGTTAACAATGGGTATAGAGATAAAAACCATCCACTAAAATTTTATTTTTTTCACCATTGCCAAATATTTTATAATGAATGTGTAGTGGTTTTTTTGTTATCACAAAATTTTTTTAACTTTTCAGAGCATCTGTTTCATTTTCAACAGTTTAGATTCTCCTATGAAGTAAAAAAGCATGCTAAAGAAAGCAGACCTCTCCTTGTGTTTTCAATTACCCTAATTTAAAAAAAAAAAAAAAAATTAAAGAAATATTCCACAGCATTTCCCTGAGCAATTACAATGCCCTCTTGCCCAGTTCTGCAGCCCATGGCATGAAGGTCAGTGACGGGAAACCTCTGTGGGGCAGTCATGTTGGACAAGCCGATTTTCTCTCCAGACAGTAGACTGTTACAGATTAAATTGTGTGTCCCCAAAAAGATGGGTTAAAGTCCTAACCCCTGGGAATGTGACCTCACTGGGGGGAAATAGGGTCTTCCCTTGAAGATATCATCAGTTAAACTGAACTAGGGTGGGTTTTAATCTTAATCCCTTCCAAGTGGTGTCTTACAAAGGGGGAGAGCAGACGGGGGGGACAGGAGACACACCCAAGAGGAAGACGACCAGGTGGCAGATGCAGCCAAAAGCCAAGGAGTACCAATGATTGTCGGCACCATTGGAAGCTCGAGGAGACAGGGAAGGACCTTCTACTAGAGCAGAGAGAGAGAGAGAGACCATAGCCCTGTTGCACCCTGAGTCTGGCCTTACAGCCTCCAGAACTATGATAAAATAATTTCTTGTTCCTTAAAGCCCCCGACTGTGTGGTACCTTGTTCTGGGTGGTGCAGACAGTTAATATGCTCAGCTGCTAACTGCAAGGCTGCAAGTTCGAGTCCACCCAGACTTTCCTTGGAAGAAAGGCCTGGCAATCAACTTCTGAAAAATCAGCCATTGAAAACCCCGTGGAGCCAGTTCTATTCTGACACATGTCGGGTCAGTGTGAGTTGCAGTCGACTCGCCGGCACCTGGTAGGAATCTCCGATGGGGGCAAAGGAGCGTTCTCCTTCTTTGGGTGTCCAACGGTAATAAAAGTTGGCATCTCACAGATGAGGGCTGAACAGAGATTCCCACCAAATAGCAGGAGCGTGGTGTACAGCAGTTCACCAAGCTGAATGGTGAACGTTCTTAGGCAACGGAAATGGAACCAGTATCCATAGGTGCCCCCTCGCACTGAGGGTTGAGTGGACTCAGGGCTCAGTGCAACTTGGCAGACCTTGGCTGGGAGCTGAATGGGATCACTCCCACTGAGAGACTAGGTGGGGATAGGGGATCGGGGGGAGGGTGGTCAGAGACAGGTCTCCTGCCTCCTGAAGGCACCTGGGAGCACCTTGAGGACAAGGGTTGGGCCATCTCTGCATCCATCCCTGCATCCTGGAGCCTGGCTCAGAGCTGGCACTCAATTCATGTGTCCAAGTGTGTTGATAACTGATGACGTAATGCAGCCCCCTTCATCGCATCTAATCCCCTTCTTGTGAAGCACCTCCTCACTTACCACTGGCTTGTGAACCCCTTTACTTACAAAAACCTCTCTGAGCTTGTTTTTCTCACCTATTCAAAGCCTCACAATGGCCTCCCATTGACTGATCTTTAAACTCAAACTCAGACTCCCACCCATGGTCCAATCTAGCCCTCACCTACCTCTCTGGCTTCTTCTCACCCAACTTCTATGGCCTTAGTCACGCTCCTCAGTTTCCTATCCCTCATGCACACCATACAAAGTCTGACCTCTCTCCTTCAGGTGTTCACTTGGCCAGGTCCATTTTGTCATTCAAGTCACAACTCTAGTAGTTCCTCCTCAAAGTGGCCTCCTCGGGCCACCAAAGGTCAGGAGTCCCCGGGCACTTCCTACTGCATTATTGTTGTTGTTAGTTGCCATGGAGTTGGCCCCTGACTCATGGCAGCCCCACATGCAATGGATTGGACCCTTGTGATCCATCAGGTTTTCATTGGCTGATTTTTGGAAGATCACCAGGCCTTTCTTCCTCATCTGTCTCAGTCTGGAAGCTCTGCTGAAACCTGTTCAGCTTCATATCAACACGTATGCTTCCAGTGACCTTCATGCATTATTTTCAAAGAACCTCAGAACTTTCTGAATTGTCTCTGTGTTAAGTGGCATATTCCAAAGATGGCCACAACCACATCTCCTATTCCACGTGGCCTTCTAGAACCTTTAGAAGAAGGTTCCATACACCAGCCATGGAGTGGAGTCTGATTTGAATTTAGGTGGGCTTGCCACTCACTTCTAATCCACACAGGCTCCAAAGCAGGATCAGAAAAGGCAAAGCAGCTTCCACTTTGTTCCGAGACACTGACTCTTGGGGCTCTGACTCACTATGTCAGAATTCCAAGTACACTGGGGCTGCCAGGCTGTGAAGAAGCCCACGCCACATGAAGAGCCCCGATGTGAGCACTCTGACAGCCCAGCAGAGATCCCAGCTGACTCCCAGCATCAAGCACCCGACATGTACATGAAGATGGTTCTGGGTCATTCCAACACCCTGCCATCCTGGAGCAAAGACAAGGCACCCTGCTATGCCCTGTTCAAATTCCTAACCCACAGAATGTGTGAGCATAACAGAATAGTAGTTGTTTTCAGTGGTAAATTTTGGAGTAACCTGTTACACGGCAAGAGTAACCAGAACAATCTTTATTTTCTTATTGACTGTCTCCTCCCACTAAAATGTATGGTCTCTGAGTGCAGGGGCTTATATGGTTTGAGCTTTCCTGTATCACAGTGCCCTGCACATAGCAGGCGCTCGATAGTTAATAGTTGAATGAGGGAAATAATCTTAAAAGCAATGCCACCCACCTTGAATAGTTTCTGACTGACTGAGTGATATGGTGCATATTTAATGGGCACCTACTATGTGACAAGCAGGTCACCAGGGGCTAGGGACACCATGGGCTAGCTTATGTTCTAGTAAAAGTCTACCATTCAACCGATGATGGTAAGAAGGGCAAAAGAAGCCCCCACCCTTCCACTCCCCCTCCCCAAGCCCCCAGCGCGGCTCTGAAAAGCTGACTTTTCAAAAACCAGAGGCATGCCTGCCAAGTCCACCCAGCCACATTTGGAGGTGTATTCAGTTATCCCTGAATGCAGCTGTTTTCACATCCACAGCTCAGTCACTTCAGCGCTGGCCCCTCACTAGACAAGTGGCTGCCTCTCGACAGGGACCATGTGGCAGGAAGGCTGCCATGGTCCTGCACATCTGGCCACTTCCCAGGGGGTTCCTTCTCAGCAGCTCCCCAGCAGAAGGCCAGGCTTTCAAGCTCTAAATATGATGCTGGCTGGGGTGCGATAGGCAAGTGGGAGGCCTGTGGGTTTAACCACTTGATCCCCAAAGAACCTGCCCAGACCCAGTTACGGAGTCTGTCTGGTTTCTGGGGGAAGCCGTCATTAACTTACTAAAGCAGGCCCTGTTGGCCCAGTATCTTCCATGCCTCTGAGCAGTCACCTCGCCTCTTCAGCCGCACAGTCTTGCTTTCTCCCCTTCCATCCCATCCCAAGGCAGGAGACTGCCCCTTGCAGCCAGATTCCTAGGCTCCAAGCGCTCTCTCTCTGCCCTCTCTGAAGCCACTCTTCTCCCTCCCACGCTTCCCCCAGCAAGCACTTACCATAAAGCATCTTTGTTCCCTCTCCTGTATCTCTGAGCCCGACTGGTTAAATCACACCCATCCTCCCCCAGGCCCTCCCCAGCCTCTGAGGAGCCTCCCCTAGGGAATCTCACTAGTGTAAGAATTCACTGCTCACCACCCCTCTGCTTGCTGCCTAGTGTGCAGCGGGCCTTCCAAAGCAGAGACTGCGGCTCCAGGAATGACTTTGCTTCTGATCCTTCCAGAGGCCTCAGGTGGACCCTTTCTGCCTCAGTGTCCCCCTTGAAATAAGAATGAGACCTACCATAAAATACACAGGTCCCTGGGTGTGCCTGACTACTAACTAAAAGCTTGGCTGTTGGAACCCACCCAGTGGTGCTGCGGAAGATTGGCCTGGCAAGCTGCTTCTGTAAAGATTACAGCCAAGAAAACCCCCTGGAGCATTGCAACATGGGGTTGCAATGAGTTGGAACCAACTCTACAGCAATGGTTTTGGTTTGGTTTTTTGATAACCATGTCATAACATCCTCTCAGATGAACTAAGTGCCAGGCATCGGGCTGGGCTCTTCAAAGGATGCTTTCCTATTATTTCCCAACAACTCTGGAGGAAGTTATTGTTGTTGTTGTTATTTGCCATCGAGTCGGTCCCGACTCATAGCGACCCCTCCTTGGGTTTCCGAGGCAGTATCACTACGGAAGTAGGATTGCCCAACCTTCCTTCCGAGGAGTGGCTCATTATCAATGCCAACTCATCAAGACCCTCTGGGACCGGATAGAACTGCCCCATGGAGTATCCAAGGGTGAAATCTTTATCAGAGCAGATCACCAGGTCTTTCTTCCTGTGGAGCAGCTGGTGGATTCCAACCACTGACCCTTCAGTTAGCAGCCAAGCACTTAACCATTGTGCCACCAGGGCTCCTTCTGGAGGTGGTAGCTAAGTTTTACAGATAAAGGGCAGGCTCAGAGAGGAAGTGGTGCTTACACGAGGTCACACTGCCAGCAGGTGGCTGGCTGGGACTTAAATCCAGTTCCAGCTCTGGTGGCATAGTGCCTAAGGCATTTGACTGCTAACCAGAAGGCTGGAGGTTCAAACCCACCAGCCACTCCTCAGAAGGAAGACTGGGCAATCTACTTCCATAGAGATACTGCCTTGGAAACCCAAGAAGGAAGGGGTCACTATGAGTTGGGTCCGACTTGACAGCAGTGAGTTTGGTTTTTGGATGCTCCTTTAACCCATGCTTTTAATCATTATGCTATCCTGGTCCTCTGGCACTGACACGCCAAGAAGGCAGGTACTAACGGTGTAGGACTGCTAGCAACCACCAGGGTAAAATGGTGTCTACTTTGGGAAAGAAAAATAGTAAGTGCACAATAAGAAGACTGTTCACATTTATGTCCACTTCTTACACATCAGGCACTGTTCTAGAGCTTTCTGTATGTGAATTCATTCAACCCTCTCAACAACCCCGTGGATTAAGTACAGTTATTGTCCCATTTTACAGATAGGAAAACTGAGTCAGGTTTGCATTTTCAAATGTCTTCTGACCTAAGGCATTTGACTGCTAACCAGAAGGCTGGCACTTCAAACCGACCAGCTACTCCTCAGAAGGAAGGTTGGGCAATCTACTTCCACAGTCATACTGCCTCGGCAACCCAAGGAGAGGTCGCTATGAGTTAGATCCGACTCCACGCAGTGTGTTTGCTTTTTTTTTTTTT